>NC_134484.1:26017010-26332010 GCF_040206685.1 Ascaphus truei | reverse complement strand
ATGTGGTTTGAAGGATGTCACGTTCCTCCCTCATGTTGCGATTGTTTGGCGTTTTTATTAATTATTTCTTTTGTTGGCTACTGGTTTTAAATAATGTGTTGCCTAGTGGTTTTATTAATTGATTGATTTGTTGGCTAGTAGTTCAAAATTAATTAATTGTTTTGTTGGCTAGTGTTTAAAATTAATTTATTGATTGGTTGGCTAGTGCTTTTATTTATTTAATTGCTTCGTTGGCTTGTACTTTTATTTATTTAATTGGTTGGCCGGTGCTTTTATTTATTTAATTGTGATGTTTAAGTGCTTATGTATATGTGGTTTAGGTTATTGTGTATTTTTGGCCTTCATGCTTTTTTGTTAGGGTGACCATTGGCTGCTATAGTGTCTTATCATGCCCATATTATATGGGTATGATGTACCACTTTGCCAATCAATGGGTAGAGGGTGGGTATAGTGGTCCTGGGGTTGGTGTTTATGCCTCTCGGGTGGATAGCGGGGGAGAGTAGGTTAACCCCTTAAATACTATTGTGGTTATTAACTGTTAAGTTGATTAAGGGGTTAGGGTCCATTAGATTGTATTTTATCTTGTATTCTTTCTGGCATTGGAGGACATGGACTTGCATGATGGCAGGGGTAAGTAGAAAGGTTTATTTACTTTATTTATTCGGTTTTATTTAATAATGGGCAAATAAGCTATTAACAACTATCTGGATAATAGTAATTTTGCCCATTACTGTACTGTATTTGTTGGGGAGGTGAGGTGTATTTATTGCAATGTCTTCCACATTTTATTTTTGCAAAAAGATTGGTACCGCAGGCCAGCGGGGACCCCTGGACAACACCTGAGTACCCCTGACACCCATGGGGACCACCTGAGGACCACCGGACACCCACAGAGACCACCTGATGACACCCGGACAACCGTCAGGGACCACCCAAGGCCCTCAGACACCAACGAGGATCGCCCGGGACCACTGTGGGGCCCCCATATTTTTATGTGGTGACAAAGTGGGTTAGTGGGTTGTGTATTGGTGGTAAGTACATATTATAATGTTTATTGGGGGAAGAGGGGGTGTGAAGGGCCAGGTACCCACTTCCTAACCCCCTCTTCCCTCAATAAACCTGGTATTGTGCCTTAACACCTTTATTGCCTCAGCGGCTATCCGCTAAGGTAATGAAGCTGCTTTAATATAATTTTTATTAATAGTGTGTGGGAGCAGGGTGTCTCCTGAGTTGAACCGCTTTGGTTTCTGCCACAGGGACCCCCTGCTTACTGAGTTACAGGCCCCAGTATGGGATATCGGGGGCTGATATCACCCCATTTTTAAATCATCCACGTCACGTGACCGTGGGATTTTAATACTGAACGAGTTACCGGCACCCCATACCAGGGCCTGTAACTCGGGATAAAGAGCTGGAATAAGAGTAGTAATAATAATAATAATAATAATAATAATAATAATAATAACAATAATAACAATAACAATAATAATAATAATAATTAATATTGGTATTGTTCAAAATATTAAGAAAAACTGAGTGACTTTGAAAAGCAGGCTAAAGAAAATGATAAATGATAAATGCTAAAGTTTGCTACTAGGATTGTGACCTTGTGTATAGAACTAAAGACAAAAAATGCCTAGTGCTACATCTAACATGACATATTATATAGTTAAATACTTATCTGTGTATCTTCTCATGAGCAAGGGTCATTCAGTTCAATTCTTTGGCCAAAGTATTTTAAGCCTACAACCACTTCTGTGATAAGATGATTTATCTAGGGTAAAGCACTTAGTAATAGGTGATTTTTATATTACATTATAGGGGAAAATCAAAACTGGATTGATCAAATCAAATTTCTCTTAGAAGTGAAAATTGTTGTACATTTTCAAAAGATAAATGTTGCATTCATCTTGAATAGAAATTCCCATATTGTTTAAAATGCCAATATAAGAATGATCTGATGTTTTGTATTTACTGATTTTTATAATAATTTGTTATTGATTGATCATAAATTAAAAATAAAACATAATATTATATAATCCTTTATTAAATGTTTGGTGTTGTGAATATAGTGCATTGGAATTTAACACACAGGGGGCTATGCACTAAGCTCAATGGGTTTGCGTTCTGATGTTCAAAAAAAGCACGTCCATTAAAAAGTGAGGCCAGAGACGCGATTCACTAAGGCCTTGAGCTCATTTTTTAACGTACCTGCTCAAAACACCCACAGCGTATGTGTTTCTTTTTTCCCCCCTGCTAGCGTTCTTAAACTTCACGTACTCTAGCTGATAGAAAAAAAAGCTGCATGTAACATTTGCATGGAGATTTGCCATCTCCATGCAAGGCTGTTACAGGCGATCGTACACTAAATAATTACATTTGATTAATAGTGTACATGAGCAGGGGGTCTTTGGAGCTGAACAGCATTGGTTTCAGGTCCGCGAACCCCTTACTTCAGGAGATGCAGTCCCGGTTATTGAGTGCCGGTATCTCCTGTAGAATTTCAATGTCCCGGTCACGTGACGCGGAAGCTTGAAAGTGCAGGGGATACCGGCACCCCATAACGGGGCCTGTATCTCCTGAAGTAGGGGGTCCTCGGACCTGAAACCAATGCTGTTCAGCTCCGGAGACCCACTGCTCATGTACACTATTAATCAAATGTATATTAAAAAAAGATTTAACATACATCAATACACAACCCCCCCCCTCCACCCTAACTCATACAGTACAATAATGTGCAAAATAACTATTGTCCGGATATGGATAATAGATTATTTGCCCATTATTAAACACTGCATTAGCATACCTAAATAAAGTAAATTAAAAACAGTAGCCAGCTAATCCAATCAATACAAGCAGTAACAACATCAACAATGAATTAATTAAACCATTAACCAATGAAACCAATTAATTCCGAAACCAATTCAAAATAAATAGTAACACTAACCAATCAAACCAATGAATTACTACAACATTAATGAATGTAACCATTAAAAGAGAAAGAAATACATTCAAACAATCTCTGAAGTAACCATAAAACACATTACTGTAGCTAACATAATACAACATTAACTACAAGCGAACACCAATCGCAAACATTTTATTACATTAAGCAGATAAAAAACAAACAATGACATCCACATAAAAAACTGACATTAAAAACACCAACAGCAATACCAAGCCACAAATGCCCCCAAATATTGTCATAATAATATATTAATCTGTACCTTAAAGTAGTACAGATTAATATATTATCAGTCAATGTGCCTCACCAAAAAATTAAAAACACATCCAATGAAGACACCTGTAAAAAGAGACATTTATATATTACTTACCATTAGAAGCGGTGGCCCTCAGACTCCCGGGGTAACAGGAAGCTCACGTACCTTGAAGGCCTCCAACAGCATCCGATGCCATCCGCCATGAAGATCCGGATCTGGTACCGAAATCTTCTTTTTTCTTTCTTTAATCGCCTTCTTCTATCCTCATCTGTCACCATTTCTTGATCTTCTTTATCTTCTTTCTTCATCTGTCAATCCAAAAAAAACCCATGGTAAATCCCAACTGATGTTGTCTCGTCGGCTTCTTGGGTTCAAATGAGGCGTCACGGCCTTAAATAGGGGTTATGATTTCAAATTTAGCCTCCAAATGGTTAACAGCCACCTGATGTTCCGACTTTAATTTTTTTTTTGTTGACATGATGTCACTTAAAGGGAATGATGCCAGTCAATCAGAATGGCTGTGCTTCATTTGCCTTTAAGATGACTTCACTAAATCCAAGATGGCTGGCGTCACATGGTATTTCAGCCAAACAGAGTGTGGAATTGTTTCCCACGATCTGATTGGCTGAAATACCATGTGACGCCGGCTTCATGACGTCATCTTAAAGGCAAATGAAGCACAGCCATTCTGATTGGCTAGCATCATTCCCTTCTAGTGACGTCATGTAAAAAAAAAAACAGGGTGACAGTGACCTTGACAGTGAATGGGTGGGTGGGTGACAGTGACTAGTTGGGTGACAGTGACTAGTTGGGTGACAGTGACTTACCTTGACCGGGTGGGTGCAGCTTGCCGCCGGATGCATTCCCCTCCTGCCCCCGATATCCCTGTGGCAGCTGCCTTGGATGGGAGGTGGGCTTGGGGGCGCGGGCTCGGGGGGGGGGCACAGGAGGTGAGCTTGGGGGGACGCAGGAAGCTGGCTGCGGAGGGAAGCAGGCCGCAGGAGGAGCTGGATGGTACTTCCCCCTCCGTCCCACGTTGGGAGCGGGGGGGGAGGAAGCAGGGGGGGAGCGGGCCTTGCGCTTGCGAGCCGGGCGCTGCGAATGCACGCCGGGACCGCGGGGAATCGCCGCCATTTTTTTAAACTTTTTTAAAAAAATGTATTTATTTAATTATCTGGCGCCCGGCCGGAGTCATCCCGGGCTGCACAGAGAGACCAGGCGTGCTGCATGCGGCCCGCGGGCCGTATGTTGTGCAGGCCTGGTCTAGAGGGATTAAGGGCAATGTTGAAAAAAAAGGTAAAGGTGTGTGGGATAACTTGACTGGCAGAATCCTCAATTGCCCTTAGCCATGTGGCGATGCTCCCTGAATACCTATTAAATAGAAAACATCAAGTGGCCTATGCTAGTAGCCTTCATAAAACGTCTCGCTGGGCTAGTTACGCCGCCATTTTTTTCAGTGTATTTGTAAAGGTATTCAGAATGACTCTGATATTTTTTGTGAAGGCTACTAAAATAGGCTCACAAAACTTACGAGAAACAGCGATGTGATTCGCGTTCTCACCTGTGGATCTGCAGTGATCAGTCCCAGCTGCATAGAGAGCTGCCTCTCCCTGCACATATCTCGCCAGCGATCGCAGGGTTATAATAATAAGAATAACAGCATGTTCTTTTATAGCGCTGCTAGTTTTACGTAGCGCTTTACAGAGACATTTTGCAGACACAGTCCCTGCCCTGTGGAGTTTACAATCTATGTTTTTGGTGCCTGAGGCACATGGAGATAAAGTGACTTGCCCATTGTCACAAGGAGCAGACACCAGGAATTGAACCAGGTTCCCCTGCTTCAAACTCAGTTCCAGTGTCTTTACTGGAGCTTTAAAAAGGAGCCACTCCTTTTTAATAGCAATTTTAATTCTATTGTACGTGAGCAGGAGGTCTCCAGAGCAGAACCGAGTTGATTTCAGGTCCAGGGACCCTATGCTTCCCGAGATACAGGCCCCATTATGGGGTGCTGGTATCCCCGTGCATTTAAATGTCCTGGTCACGTGACGTGGGACATTTAAATGCATAGGAGACACCGACACCCCATAACGGGACCTGTATCTCGGGAAGCAGGGGGTCCCAGGGCTTGAAATCAACATGGTTCTGCTCCGGAAATCCCCTCGTTGCGTACACTAGTATTAAAATTGATATTAAAAAAGCTTCATTACCTTAGCGGCTAGCCGCTAAGGCATAGAAGGGGTTCAACATCAATAGCCTGTTTATTGGGTGCAGGAGGGTTGGATAAAGGGGTTAGGAGCCCCAGGGTGGGTGGTTAGGCCTGCCGGGAAGGTTGCAAGAGGAGTTAACCCTTTCACGGCCATAACGGCGGGAACCGCTATGGTAATGAAGGCATTAAACAGTCCCGCTACCCGCCTCGTTTGTCTAAAGACCCACCCCTGGGGCAACTACCCCCTTCACCCAATCCCTCTACCCCCAAGAGACAAAAAAAAACACAACAACCTACTACCCACCTCCTCTACCCCCTTTGACAAAGCGCCAAGAGCGTGAAACGCATCAGAGGTACCCCCATTGGCCGTCCTCCATGTTGTCACCCCTTCCACAATAAATTGTGGTACATTTGTGGTACATTGTGGTACAATTGTAATACATATCACATGGTACAGGAACCAATGGGATTGTCTTCAATCCCATTGGCTGTAATACCATGTGATATAAGCTATGTGGTTTTTAGGATGTAACGTTCCTCCCTTGGACGTCACTTTGTTAAAATAAAAAATGGTCACATGATACAGTTTCCAATCGGATTGAAGCAGTACCAGCTGACCCTAAAATGAGGCTTCAGAGGCCCTATAAAAGAAGATACTGGAGAAGAAGGGTGAAAGAAGATGAAAGAAAGATTTTTTTTTTTTTACCTGATTCTGATCTTCAAGGAGGATGGAGGTGGATTGCTGTGGATGACGCGGCGGGTCGAGAGCTTTCTGATACGCCAGGATTCGGAAGGTGAAGACTTCTAAAGGTAAGACAAATATTGAATTTATGTAATTGTCTTTTTCAGGTTTTTTAATTGTATGTATCTCTTTTGATTGTCCATTGACTGCTATTGTATTGATCTGTGCCCCTTTACCTTTAGAAGTCTTCACCTTCCGAATCCTGGCGCATCAGGAAGCTCTCGACCCGCTGCGTCATCCACAGCAATCAACCTCCATCCTCCTTGAAGATCAGAATCAGGTGAAAAAAAAAATCTTTCTTTCAGTGAGAGGCAAAGCATTTTTTGAATTGATTGTTGTTTTTTTCTATTTCTATTTATTGTTTTCACAAACAACATTGTTATTTGGATGGCTTGTTTTTATTAAATTTTAGGATTGGTTAGCGGTTTTATTTCTTGAATTGTTTTGTTGGTTAGGCTTTTTTTAATTGTATTCTAGTCTTTTGGTATAACATACTGTACTTTTTATTATTTTGCTATTTTGGTGTTAGAATAATTTTAGTGATGTGTAGTTGAGGCTTTTTAGTTCTTTTATTCTTGTGGTGTTTAGGTGCTTGTTTATTTCTTTAATTGTTGTGTATTGTTGTGCTTGATGATTTTTTTATACAGTAGGATGGCCATTGACTGCTATTGTGGCTTATCATGCCCCTATTATATGGGCATACTGTACCACTGTGCAATCAATGCATAGAGGGTGGTGGTACGTATGCTGGGGTGGGTGGTTAGGACTCCCGGGTGGGAAGCGTGGGAGGGTGGGTTAACCGCTTAATTACTATAGCGGTTATTAACCGCTAAGGTGATTAAGGGGTTAGGGGCATGCATTTTTTCTTGTACTCTTGCTGCCAACGTAGGATATGAACCTGGAGTATGGTAATGAGGATGCCCTTCATCATGGCAAGGGTAAATAGAAGTTGTATTTATTTTAATAATGCTGTCTGGCTAATGTTTCATTTAGAATGGACAAATGAGCTATTATCCATATCTGGATAATAGTAATTTTGCCCATTACTGTACTGTATGTGTTGGGGGGGTGTTATTGCCGGTAGATGAGGTGGGAAGTTAGGGTTGTTGTGTTTTTGAATGTTTTTTGTGGGTAGCGTGGATGGGTGAAGTTGGTATTTGGCCCTTGCTGGGTGTTTATACCTACCGGGTGGTAGCAGGAGGGGTTAAACCATTCCCTACCTTAGCTGTATTAACCGTAATGGCAATGAAGGGGTTAACTCCATCCGCAACAACCCCACAAGGCCTAAACAGCCACCAAGGGCCAAAATACCACCTTCACTCACCCCGCTAACCACAATAAACATTTCAACGGTAGTTAACCCCTTCATTGTCTTAGCAGTTAGGTAATGAAGTTGCCTGTAAATGCATTTTTATTGCATCAGATTGATGCCGGGGGTCTCCGGTTCTGGTATTCGTGTGCATCAGCTCCGGAGACCCCCGGCATCAATCCGATGCAGGAAAAAAAAATCTCAGTCCCTCTCTGGCCGACTTCTCATCAGCTTCACGCCAACTTTTTCTGGCATGAGGAATTTGGGAGGAAATCGCCATTCTAGAGCCTTAATAACATTATCGAGGCTACTAGAATTGAACGAATCTCAAAACCTGCCGATAAAGGGGCTTATCGCAGCTCACCTGGCGATGTGTTTTGGACGAGAGCCAATAATGTCGATTAATGCTTTCGTCGCACACTTATTGAGACTTTCTGAATTGCTGTAGCTTTTTTTGGCCATTTGGGATGGTCGGAGGTAGCTGGCCTTCATTAATAAAGGTGAAGCCTGGCCGGTTGCCTCTAGAGACCATGGGTAATGGGTCAAGAAGGCTAGCTCTTTGGTCCAGTAAGGTAAAACCATGTATTTTCTGTAACGGTTCCCCTTATACTAAGCTAGAAACTGTGTGTGGGGTTAACTATGTAAGCCCAGTGGGCCAGTTAAAGCATTCTATGCTGTATTCCCTTTGACTCATGGTCCCGTAGCTGCCTGTGGAAGCTTATAAGTGGGTTGCCTTGTATGGGTTGCCCCTTATGAGAAATAGCTGCAGGGCAGAGTGTCATGGTGGACCAGTACTTATTAACACTTTTATATTTTTTGGGATTATCGATTGAGCATAACAAGGAGGGCAAAATAAATTGTCATTAATTTCCTTTATAGACAAACAAACGACAACCTCAGAATACACTTAATACACACTTACTGTAATGGGGAAACAAAATAAATTGTCCTTTGAACGAAAGATGTAGAAACAAAGTCTCTGGGTTACAATCCTTTTGGCTAGGGCGCAACTTTTCTGCCCGATATTTCCGCCAACTATAAAAAGTTTGTTCTGGTTCGTTGGAGTTCGTTCCGAGATCCCCAGCACTAACAAATTCCTGAAGTAGGGATACATCCTTGTTTACGATGTTTTAACCCCCTGCGTTCCGGAACTGTTGCTGCTGTATTTGGACGGAATCTTGAACCCCGCTTGAAGAAATCATGAAATCATGAATCACACAGGGGATAGCTCGGCAGGCAGGTTTATAGGGTTTACAGTCCTATCCCTAACATGTGTGCCTAATCCCCCCTGTGGGCACATTTAACCCACCAATCCCTGATTTGCCCGGAGTTTGCAGAACAGGCAAAAAGGTATTTCCGGTTTTCAAAGCGCATATGTCAGCCTAACACCTAGGCGGTTTACTATACCGGCACGATTTCCTTTGGCAAGTTTTGAATTTTGAATTTTCCCCTCCCCTCATTTAATGCACAACCGCAATCCTAATTCTAATTGACTGCCAGCCCCCTCAATTATATTGATATGCAGCAAGATCTATATAAGGGAGAGCAGTAAAGCAGATAGCTCTCTTTTTTGTTGGAGATTTGAAGAGACAAGTAGCTACTGGTGGGCTTCTCCAAGTTGCTCCTGGGTTAAAGAGCTATTCACACAGAGAAGAATGGAGAAGCCCAGCCAGCAGGCTGGAACCAACATGAGTGGACAGGGTAATGGCTTTTGCTGAAGCAGGCAACCTGCAACTAGGAAAGGGCTGGATCTCAACGCCCAGAACCCAGTGAGTGTGTGTCATGCTGTGCTCACCACAAACAAGGCGGGACCACGGTGCTGCGGTGGGAATGGATAGAACGCCAACCACAGCCACGGGTGCGTGTCTGGAGTGTAGATTTGGTCTGCTTAGCCAGGTTGGGGTTTGAGATGTACAGATGGTCGATATACTTGCCAAGGTCAGAGGTGCAAAATGTTGCAGGTACTATTAGCCAAGTCCGGGATTGGAGAGAGTAGGGTCATCGTTGTCCAGTTGTCGAGGTCAGAATCGTCGTGGAAAGCCGGGTCGGTACACAGAATGAAGAGCAGCAAGACAAGGCAAGACTGTGGAGGCAGAGAGAGGTAAGAATAACATAACTGGTTCTATGCTCAGCCAAAGTGCTAGTGGCACAGCTGAGCATATGTAGGTGAGAGCAACCAATGGGCAAGCTGCAGCGTGGAGGTGTGTACCAGGTGGGAGCAACGATAGCAAAAAGTGCAGGTGCAAAGAAGGTCTTTGATAGCAGAGAGGCTGCCTGAACTATTGAGCGTATGTCTGTGCGCACCGCGCATGCCTGGGTGTGGGAGAAGACTGTAAAGGGAATTGCAGGAGTGCGTACGCGTGCTCGAGGTGGAGTGGCTGTGCGCTGGTGATGGGAGCGGGTGGCACGGAGGATCCTGCAGCCACACGTGGTGAGTGGGGTGCGCGCCGAGGGCGACGCTTAACCCTGAGCCTCACAGTGTGTATATTCTCTGTATTTTGTGTTCCTGTGTGTTTCCGAGATCTTATCCAAATAAACTCATTTTATTTCACTGCCTTGTTTTGCCTTGTGACTGATCCCTTAAATAGAAATGTGTTAAAAGTCCAAATAGAATAGGCCCCCAAATGGAATTGTTGATGAAAATACTGTAAACACTGCATTTTGTTACATGTTATCTTAGACCAGGCCTGCACAACACGCGACCCGTGGGCCGCATGTGGCCCACCTGAACTCACTGTGCAGCCCGCGGCAGCTTTCTGCTTTCCCCCTCCCTCCCGAGTCCACTCTCCCACTGATGTGAGGTGCTGGGGGCTTGATGTGTGGTGCAGGGCGGTTGATGTGAGGTGCTGGCAGGTTAATGTGAGGTGCTGGGGGCTTGATGTGAGGTGCTGGGGGGTTAATGTGAGGTGCTGGGGGGCTTGATGTGTGGTGCAGGGGGGGTTGATGTGTGGTGCTGGGGGGTTAATGTCAGGTGCTGGGGGCTTGATGTGAGGTGCTGCAGGCTTGATGTGAGGTTCAGGGGGGCTTTATGTGAGGTGCAGGGGGGGTTGATGTGAGGTGCTGGGGGGGTTAATGTGAGGTGCTGCGGGGCTTGATGTGTGGTGTAGGGGGGAGAGTAATGTGAGGTGCAGGGGGGAGAGTGATGTGAGGTGCAGGGGGAGAGTAATGTGAGGTACAGGGGGGGAGAATTATGTGAGGTGCAGGGGGGAGAATGATGTGAGATGCAATCCTCCCTCTCCCCCCACTGGCAATGCACATACACACAGACCTCCAATGACACACACACACACTCCCCACCCCACACACTTTGAAAAAGCGCAAAACAAGCGAAACTCATTAGAGTGACTGATTGTCTTCCATGTGGTCACCAGAGTAAATAAAGGTGTTTTTGACTTAGTTTTTGGTTTGTAGCCCCATATTTTTGCAAAGCTGTAATCCGTTTTTTCCCTTTCTCCTATGTATCCTGCATAGTTATTACACTAATGTCGCTAATAATGCAGAGCCCATTTCTTGCTATTTGTGCTAACTCACAGTATGTAAAGGAAAATTTGTCCTTACTCATTTGTTATTTTTCTAACAATATATTGTAAATAGAAATAAACATCCAATTTGTTGACCGCAGAAAGCAGCAGAATTTTGCACAGCTGCTACAAGTTATTCACATGTCCCCTCCTGCAGTTAGTGGTTTGTTTGTCATGTGCCAAAAAGGAGTGAGTATTATAAAAAGTTGTCCCTGTATTCGAGGTGCATGTTTCTCTTACCAGGATTAACGTTTTCTTGCATAACGTTTATTTATGGTCACAGATACTGTTAATCTTTTTTTTTTTTATTGATTGTAATAGCAGTATTGTGTTGTGCAGTATAATAAAAACCTCCCTATTTCACACTTTAATATATTAAAATAATATAATTGTCTATTATAAGGTATTACAAAAAAGTGTAGGAAGTGATGCAGAGTTAAGTTGTATTTAGGTGTAATCAAGATTTCTTTCTCTAAAAAGGAAGAAGGCTTTTTTTTCAATGACCTTGGTTTCCAAATACAAAAAGCTTGTTTTTTCATTGATCGGGGGGTTTGGTATTGCTGTATACTGTATATATTTTTTCCGATCAATCTTTTTCCCACATCAGCAATCATTGGACTTTCTAACACATCTATTTCTTTATTATTTGTGAATCACATGATCTTGTCATTGTTCTCAACTTGTGGTATCGATCAACCTTATCTCATACTGTCATTCTTTTTTAAGACTATCCATTTGATCTTTTTACATGCAGAGTGGAATTAATAATTCATACACAAACGCAACTGGAACTTTTTCACATACACATGGAGCACTTCATTAACAAATGTTTAAACATTTATCAAAAGCATTTCAACAACATTGAAACTATATACTACAAAAATGTTCCCTATTACCTTTCAGAAATTAACCTTATCTGCTACTGTACATGTGAAACTAGAAGGCTAGAAGAGAAAGTTTAGCAAGTAAAAGGCATTAATAGTGCAGATAATATATCCAGTATTAAATTCATTGGTGATCTTTGTATATACACTAGTAAACTTTATTTATAGTGAGACATTCAAATATGAATTTTACAGTATATGCAAAAATATGTACAATTAAAATGTAAACGCATAAGGTACAGTGGCATGAATTTGACATGTTTCTTAAAGCTATTGTATCTGCCATCACAGTCTCCATGGGTAATGAATTCCACATTTTAAATGCCCTTACTGTAAAGAACCCTTTCCTTTGTTGCTGGTGAAATCTCCTTTTCTCCAACCTAAAGGGATGCTCCAGAGTCCTTTGTACTGCCCTTGGATGAATAATTATTGTTAAAGCTCCCCGTACTGTCCCAAAAATATTTGTATATAGTTATCATATCCCCTTTTAGAAACCTATTTTCTAATGTAAATAAATCTAATTTAGCTAGCCTCTCTCATAAATTAGATTGTCCATCCCCTTTATTAATTTGGTGGCTCTTCTCTGCACTCTCTCTAGTTCCATAATGTCTTTTCTAAGGAGTGGTACCCAAATTTGTACTCCATTTTCAAGATTTGGTGTACTAATGCTATATGAAGGGGCATAATTATAGTTACTTCCCTTCCATCCATTGCCCGTTTAATGCAAGATAAGATCGTGTTTGCCTTTGCAGCTACTGCATGACATTGGGCCCTATTGTTAACCCTGCTGTCTACAAGCACTCCTAAATCCTTCTCCATCAAGGATTCCCCTAATTTATCCCCATTTCATTTGTAAGTCGCCTGTTCATTCTTGCTTCCCAAATGCATAACCTTACATATATCTGTATTAAACCTCATCTGCCATTTACCTGCCCACGTTTCCAGTCTCTCCAAGTCCTTCTGGAGAGAAATTACATCCTGCTCTGATTCTACTACCTTAAACAATTTAGTATCATCAGCAAAGATGGAGAATTTGCTCTCGATGCCAACCTCAAGGTCATTAATAAACAAGTTAAAAAGCAGTGGTCCCTGTACCGATCCCTGAGGTACTCCACTTACGACATTAGCCCAACCTGAAAAAGTTCAATTTATGACAACCCTCTGTTGTCTGTCCTTCAACCTGTTTTCAATCCAGGTGCATATATTTTTACTGTGTCCAATTTGCTTTATTTTGCACACCAACTTCTTGTGTGGACCTGCTGTTTGTTATATGTCATGAGGCATTATGCCTGAAATAAATTCGCCTTTATTTTAACCCTGCCTCCAGTCCGAATTCCTTGCAGTGCTCGTTCCAGTTCTCTCCTATTGTTACGATACAGTATATATGTATACTATATACTTATCAGAAATCCAGGTGCTTGCAGACAGACAGGGAACACCAACCAGTCTAATAGATACAAAAAAACATGAAGTACGCAGCACCCTCAATAGAAAAGGATTATTTCATCTCAATAAATCATCAGGCAATCACCAAAACTCCAGAGTGACTTACGTTTCAGACCACAAGGTCTTTTCTCAAGCTCTGTCAGAGGTTTATTGAGATTATATAAATTCTTCAGTATTATGTGATATCTTTTTTATTTGGACTAACAATTTATGTCATAGGACAAGCTTTCGAGAGATTTCCTCTCTTCCTCAGGTCAAGCAATACTGATATACAAAGGTTTCTATGACTTAGACAGGGATGGGAAAAAATAAAATATATAAAAACCCTTTTATATTTATATATATATATACAACCGTTATATGTTTTTTTAAATATTATTTTATATCACATTTAATTGGTATTTCACTATAATTAGTGCTATTTGTGCTTGATTTTGTTTTGTTTGGGATTAGATCCTTGTGAATGAAATTAATAGAAAAATGGCACTGGGGTGGTATGCATTTGTAACAATTAAGAAAATCTGTTAGAGGAAACCTTTCACTGTGCTCAAAAAGGAAAGTATTCAACCAGTGTATTCTGCCTCCACTCATGTATGGATGCGGAACTTGGAATATTAATGTGAAGATAGTTGATGATCATCAGACAACTCAAAGAAGTATGGAGAGATGTATCCTGGGTATTATCCGAACAAGACAGAAAAAAGAATGACTTGGCTCGAAAAAAAATATATATGTTTTTGATATTATCATGAAGGTGAAGAAATTAAAAGGATTTATGCTGTACCAAATACATTTATGTCAGATAAGAACCACTTGGCTCACATACCTGTAGTCTGCCAATTAATCTATCTGCTATAAAATTCCAGACAGTATTTGACCCTTGCCTTTCTTTTTCTATGCAGTAAAGCCTTAAGCTCTCAAGTCAACAATAGTTTCCATGTTTTAGTACCCGATTAGCACTAACACACTCTAGATCATAACCCCCTGGGGTTTAATCGTTAAGGTTTATTACAGATGAATGCATTAAATTTGTCATTAACTCCCAATTCAAGGCAATGGGCATTGACAATGGATCAGGTTCATTAACCAAGTAATGGACATTAATGAATAATCTTCTTAAATGACAGTGTTATGGTCATATTGCAAGATGAAATAACCATCCCTGAATGAAGATGGGATTCCACTAGATAACAAAAGACCAAGACAACGTCAAAAGGTAAGATGATATTCTAGTTCTTTGTAACAATGTTTATTAAAATGTATTGTATGTCGACATTATCCCTACAGTACATGAATTGTTCTGTTCATCCACTACAGTCCACAGACACTTAAATACTGTAACTTATAAAACTATAGTTGTGGGTCCAATATTTTTTCTGTTTTTTCTGCAACACTTTTTGGTACTTTTCACTTTTATCTATAGTATTTACAAACGCATCATCCGAACCTTTGAACAACACTTCCGTCTTTGCGGCTGTTACTGTTGATTGACTCCAACCTGTACATACCATAGTCAAGTGTTTTCATGCCATTTTTGTTTTTCTTTTTTTTTTCACTAGGAAGTTTGCTTATAAGGAGTTAGTTTGTGTTTTTACTTCATCCATGACAAAGTTCCTGAAACGTTTGATCAGTAAAGTTTTATGTAAGCTATGTGAGCTTGCCCTCCTTATCATAATATCTTGATAAAGGTTTCATCAGAGTCAAATATTATGATCCCACCTGCAAATAAAACTAAAAAAAGTGTGCTGAATTCCTGCTTTTTATGCCTTTTAAATCATATATCATTTTGCTTATGTCTACGTTTGCCCCACGATATATATGTTTAAAAAAAAGTTTCAAATTGATTCAGCTGTTTTGCAAATGCGGCATACAGTATAAGTAGAAAACAAAAAGATGTAGAATAATATGAGAGTCTGATATCTCCTCCTATAACCCTACGCAACACCCCATATAAGCCAAAATAAGTATAAATTAACCTTGTACGATGACCATTAGATACAGTACACATACAAAATAATTTTTAAAGTAGTAATTTAAAGCAAAATGCCCATTAAATCCCTACATACATAGACACAGTGACATAAATATGTCAAATGTTAGTCACACAAGACCAGGATCAATGTTGGCATACAAAATACAGTACAGTATGAGATTTAATTTAAAAAAAAATATTTATACAGTATACTTTAACAAAAAATTATTTCAGAAATCTTGTGCTGTTTTATACGAAGCTTGGCATTCATTGAATCATCTGTAACCCCCAGTGTACAAGAATCACCCCACCCTGACTGTATTTGTTGATCTCTGGTAGGTTAGGGTTAGTAAAATTGATTTTAAATTGAGTTATCTGTTAATTTTCCAGCCTGCAACAGGCAGATTTATTGGGGGGAGATCACATCACTGTTTACATGTATACATTTCAAAGCAGTCAAGGGAAGAATAGCAGGCTTTAGCTTAACATCTTAAGAGTGTGAATCTTAAAGTGAGAATCTTTAAGTGAATATGTAGTTAGATTGTAGTTGGACTAGAGGTGGACTAGATCCTTCTGCATTTTATTCTACACAAGACAGCAAACGGTGAGCTCGTCTGACCACACTATTACCCCACGCTTGTTAGCCTGCACATTTAACTTTCCTCACACTTTAGTTACTGCAGTCTCTCTCAATACTTGTCTGCACACAACTTCCTCTCCCATCCCCTAAATTCTTCTGCAATCCCTGAACAGACTTTTGCACTGCCAAATGCAGCACGCTCTTAGTGGGAGGCAAAAGGCACACATCTGCTATCTGCTAAACACGCACACTAACTGAATTTATCACAGCTTCATGCAAAGTTACCTACCTTTGTGATGATGAACTTGCAACTTACCTCAGGTCTGTTATTTACTGTGGCCTCATGGAAATGTTACTCTCTCTATTCAAACTCTTCCCACCTGGCCCACACCCAATATCATCATACACCCTTGACTACTCAAAGGCCTTGCATTATTTACTGGTTTCGAACTCTGAAGACCAATACACCAACCACCGCTCATTCTAATAGCAAACACCACAAAATGTCAGCCTGCAAACAATTAATCATATTTTTATTTATACTGTCATTCTCTTTGACAGGTGATATTGATCTCAAACCAGACCCTCCCTTTTAAACTGTATCCCTACTCCGGAGAATGCCTTTTTCAAATTCTTAAAAGGGATATCTCTCCCACATATAAATTTCCGCAGTCTGTTGCCTAAACTGGATGAACTAAGGCCATAGTACCTTATACATAAACCCAAAGCCATCATTCTCATAGAAACATGGCTAACTCCTAAAACCCTCAAGGCAACCATCGCCAATCAAAGATACTCCATTTCTAGATACAGTATATACAACAAAAGACAAAAAATACCCAATGCTACATCCAATGTGACGAAATACATACAGTAGTTAAATATTTCACTATTAGTATTCTCATGAGTAAGGGTCATTTAGTTAAACCCTTTGACCAGAGCACTATAAACCTGCAGCCACTTCATGGTATGACTAGTATGCAGGTGCTAACACTACCTGTGAAAATTCATATGTTTCCTCTGCAGTGGAGGGAGAATGGTCTTAATAGACCAGTCCTGTACAGGTACATGGAAATACCTGCCACTTAAAAAGTGGGGAGGGGTGAGCTTAAACCCAGGGAGAAGGAGTCACCAACCTTCAAGCAACTTTTGCACCAAACACTCCATGAATACTAATCTCCTAAAAGTTTGCAATAAGGTCCAGTGTGAAATGGAACTGGGGCAACTTACTGGTGCAATATTCCTAGATTTTGCAAAGGCTTTTGACACTGTTGATCCTGTTATCTTGCTAAACAAACTCCAGTGCTCTGGAATAGGGAAGTATGCTTTGAACTAGTTTCTTTCCTACCTATCACATAGATCCCAACATGTCTCTATCTCGTGCTTTAACTCCAACCCCTCTGATATCACTTGCTGTGTCCCGCAAGGCTCAATCTTCATCAATGACCTTCTTACAGCTTGTGAGCGAATTTAAATACATGTATGCGAATGGTACAAACTTATATGCACACAGCTCTCTCCTCTCTGACCTTGAACACATAATTTAATCTGATGTTTTGAGACTTTAAAATCGGATTTCCAAAAACAAACCGTTTCTAAACACTGACAAGAGTGTAACAATGTTTTTTGGTACCAAGGCCACATTTCTAAAGCTATCAATGAATGAACTTCAAATCAGAAACAACTCAAATACCATCCTATACCATATTACTAGTTTTAAATATCTGGGCATATGATTTGATTCCCATTTAACATGTGGGTTGCACATTGATATCCTGACATCCAAAACATATGCCAAACTAGGTGCACTTTATAGGAACAAATCCTCCCTAAACCCGCTGGTCAGAATGGGCATCGCACAGCAGATGGTAATGCCATTTATAGACTATGGAGACATACTATGTGGAGCATCACCCCAAACTCACCTTAGCAAACTAAATACCCTCTACAACTCAATATGCCACTTTGTCCTTGTGGACGGACGTTCACAGAGATACACAATTAGGAGGCTTTATAATGTGAAATTATAATAGGCTTTATTGTGCCTGTTCCTTTACATCAGGAAAATTATCCAAACACAGGAGGGGAACAAAGCTTCCATTCACTTGGGAGTATTTCTAGTGAAACACCATGCAATAATTCACATCTCCCTTAGTCAAGCAGTTCTCGCAGCCCCAAAACATACAACATGAAATAAGCAGATATAAGCAGTCTCTTAAGAATAAAAGTCTTATCTGTTTCTTGGAGGGAAAATCTCACTTCCTGGTTCAGCTTCAGGTGAAGTAGTTTTCCCTGTGTCTTGAATTCAGCTCTGCTGTGCAGAGCTCAAGACCGGTCAGCTCCAGAGATCTGGGTTTCTTTTGGTCAGTCTCTCCTGGGACTCAAAACCTCTGCTCTGTCTCTCCAAAGGTCAGCTCTCAGTCAGAGCTAGGGAGGAGTTACTTCCTGTCTGAACAGACAGGTTTTTGTAAGCAATCTAATCAGGCAGGTGGTGTTTAGTAATTAACTACCACACTGCTAGATTAAAGGCACATTACTGAACAGGGATAAGTCCCCTGTTACATACTTCCCCTGTTTGTGGGAAGCTCAGGCTTACCACGGCCAAAGCCCATCCTTCCACTCTCATTCTAGATATCTCTGTGACTTGAATGAGAGTGGATGGAGGAAAAGAACCCTCTGTCCTACTGGGATTGGAGCCCTTTCTCCAGTTTATTTTTGTCTCCTCCCGAAGATGCTTGAGATCAGCACTCCTCAGTCGCTCGAGGCGGACTTTTTCCACGTAAAGTCTTTTTATCGCGTGCGCGGTCTTGAGATTTCTGTTTCGTCGGGCACTCCTCTTTTTGTAGACAAAGTGTATGGCAACAGTTGTAGGGCAGTTAGGACTAGCCCTTAGAGTTTTCTGCTCTTGAAGTGGTCTTTCTGCAGCTTCTCCACACCACAGAGTCGCCAGTTCAGCTTCTTCAGCTAAGGATTCTTCTGGCTTTGATTCTACACTCCTACCTCTGTTTGTTGCCTGTTGGGCAGCTGTAGGTTTGGCTAGTGCTTTCTTTGGTGGCTCAAACTTCGTAATTTTGTTTTGAAGTTGCGTGGAGTCCCCAACTCTCACTGTACCCTTGTCCTTACGGGCATTAGTTACTGTGGGATACTGGTGCTTGGGCAGAGACAATACCTTTTTCCATATTGGAGGAATCTGTATCAGAGTCTCCTTCATATTCTGGAGCTCTGTAATTTTTGTCGTCAAGGTTGCCGCTGTGTCTGTTTTCTCCTTGGTGTACTGACTCAAAGGAATGGAACAGTCTCTCTGTCTCTCCAGCTCTTGCTCCAGTTTCTGAGCCTTCTCACGCTCCCTCTCATACAGAGTCACCTGGTATCGAAGCTCCGCTTCCAACGATGCTCTGAAGACATGCAGCGTGGTCTTTAGCTCCTCATACTGCTCTGTGGGGACGTACTGGGTATTCAGACATTCCTGCAGTGCTTGTACCTCTTTAGCAGCCTGCAGTTTTTCTTCCTGTAGCGTTTGCTGCTTTTCCTCAGCATACTGGAGGTTTGTACGCAGACCTTGCAGTTGGTTCTGCAGTCGGTGCTCTGCGTCAAACTTTTCCTTGACTTCTTCTGTCAACTGAAAATGTTCCTCTTTCAGTTCCAAGTTATCTCTTTCTAATCTTGAACTTTCTCCTTTTTCAGTCTCTGTATTCTTCAGGGCTTCTTTGCAGTCCTCCTTCCATTTACGCACATCTGCTTTGGGAATGACAATCTCCTGGCGTGAGACTTCCTTCTCTAGGTTGAGGGTCTGAAGCTCCTTCTGAGAGACTTTGAGAACTGTACCAAGATTACCAATAGTTTCTAAAGCAATGCCCATCTCCTCAGTGAGACTGTGTAGTTCCTTTCTGGAAACTTCCAGGTCTGTGCGGCAGCTGTTGGTCTCATGATGTGAGGCATCAATCTCTATACGAAGAGTGTGAACCTCTTGCTGGAAGACTGTCATCTGCTTCAGTGTCTCCTCATACATCCGCTTTAGCGTAGCCACCATTTTAACAGATTGGCTCTGCTTTTCATCCATGGCGGAGATAGTAGCCTTTGCAGTATCTAGCTCAGTCTTGAGATCCTCCAATTCAATCTTGGCCGCAGAATAAATTGCGAGCACAGTCTTCTGTAGCTCAGCATTATTTTTTCTCTCTCTTCCTAATTCTTCACAGAGCAGATCACAGTCATGCCTGGCAATTTTCAGGGCGTCTTCAGGGCTGGTCAAGGGATCGTCACTCACTGGGTCCGGCTCCGCTTCCCTGGGATGACTAGTTGAGGGTACCTCACTGTTGGCACCGGACAGACACTTCTTTGGGGTACACGACATCTGCCTTGGGCCCTCTGGATATTCGGTTAACTGTGGGACGAATTCTCCATTTTCTCTAGGCTGCAGGGCAACTCGGTCTCCCTTTTCCTCCACAGGATCTGCGGACGTGTCTGTTACTTCCACGGTAAGTGAAGAACCGCTTTTCTTTTTCTTCCTTTTTGATTTGGATGACACCGTCCCTTCAGGGATATTGGGGTCTCCATCTTCGTTTGAAATTTTAGCAGCTTCATTATATACGCCAGGCTTTTCTTGCAGCTGCTTTAGCTGACAGAAATATTCGGTGATCCACTGCTCCCGCTCTGTCTCCTGCTGATCATATTCGTCATCAAAGGGAGCGGTCTTTTCTGTTCGTGCCGAGTTCAGGCATCCTCACCATTCTTGGGGTGTTTTGTGGGTGTGACTCGGTTCGGGTTCCCCATAAGAGATGTCTTCCTCTTTATTGGACTGAAAGGGCCACTCTTCCGTGGGGTAGGGTTCATTACAGGAACGCTGCATCTTGTCCTCCATTTTTAGGCTATCAGGTGTTTTCTTCCTGACCTCAGGAGGCACTGTTGCAGCTGTTTTGCTTGTAGAGCATATTTTGCTTGTAGAGGTCGTAGCTCTAACAGGCATCTCTGTAGACTTTTCTTTCTTGGATTATTTTTTTCAATATCAGCAGTACTGTGCATGCATTTTTTTTTTATCAGGTATACAAGTTGTGCAGTTGCTAGGTAAAAAAAAGTCTATTTGCTTTACACCATTTTCTTGCAGGGTGCAATTTCCCCGCTTCAGCAACAGAATTTGGTTTTCTGCCTGAGTTTAGTAATTTTCAGTCTCATCTTTGGGTATTATGGCATTCACACTTCACACTTTGGGTGTCTGTTTTTGCTCCCAAGATAATAGGCATACTTTTTTTACTTGCAGAAAAAAAAAACATTCTTTGCAGTGGACTATTTCTTTCATTCCCGGCAGGGTGACTCAACACTCAGCAAGTGGCTTTGAAAAAAACTTTTTCCTTTATAGGGCAATTTTACACTCAGAATTTGTTTGCTAAAAATTCCCCTGCTTCAGCACAGTCTTTGTATCAATTTTCACACTTTCCTGCATATACTCCATTCACCGCTGGTAGCCCTATGCGGTGTGGCAACCTTTATTTGCAAAATCAGTACCCCTCATGGGTCACCATCTGTATTCACTGCTTCAGCGAAACTTTTGAAAACAACAAACACCTATCCCTTTTTAAGGGCTGACTCACTTCTTGAACCCTGACTGTGGTTGGAAGGCAAAACCCCTATTTCAATGACCATATTACACTTTGTGATAGGCAATTAAAGGTTTACCTGCTTCAGCAGTCTCTTGGGATTGGGCAAAAGAGTCCATCTGTGGTTTTTGTAAGTTTCAGTGCAGTGTAAGTTTCAATTGTGTGTATCACTTTAACTCTGCCTCTGCTGCATGAGAGGTTTTTTTTTTTTTTTTCAAGTTCAAAAAAATTTCACATAAAAATCTCCGGTCCTTTTTAACTTCAAAGACACCTCTTGTCCCACTTCGGACACCATATGTGGACGGACGTTCACAGAGGTACACAATTAGGAGGCTTTATAATGTGAAATTATAATAGGCTTTATTGTGCCTGTTCCTTTTCATCAGGAAAATTATCCAAACACAGGGGGGGGGACAAAGCTTCCATTCACTTGGGAGTATTTCTAGTGAAACACTATGCAATAATTCACATCTCCCTTAGTCAAGCAGTTCTCGCAGCCCCAAAACATACAACATGAAATAAGCAGATATAAGCAGTCTCTTAAGAATAAAAGTCTTATCTGTTTCTTGGAGGGAAAATCTCACTTCCTGGTTCAGCTTCAGGTGTAATAGTTTTCCCTGTGTCTTGAATTCAGCTCTGCTGTGCAGAGCTCAAGACCGGTCAGCTCCAGAGATCTGGGTTTCTTTTGGTCAGTCTCTCCTGGGACTCAAAACCTCTGCTCTGTCTCTCCAAAGGTCAGCTCTCAGTCAGAGCTAGGGAGGAGTTACTTCCTGTCTGAACAGACAGGTTTTTGAAAGCAATCTAATCAGGCAGGTGGTGTTTAATAATTAACTACCACACTGCTAGATTAAAGGCACATTACTGAACAGGGATAAGTCCCCTGTTACAGTCCTCCAATGCAACTACAACACATCAATGTGAAATGCTCAAAAGAACTATATTGGCTATAACTCAAGTCTAGGCCCAAAGTTAATCTTTCCTGTCTTGACTTTAAATAATTTATGGGCAAGCTACCTGCCTATCTGAACCAGCTCTTCACCCTTACTACAATCAGCACTTATCACCTGAGATCCGAGTTCTAAAAACTGTTCACGGTTCCAAGATTCAACAAAAAATATGGCCGCTCCACCTTCTCTTACCGTGCACCTCACAACTGAAACAATCTACCTTAGAATCTCAAAGCCGCCACCAGTCTAAAGGCCTCGTGTTATAAGCAGCGATAAGTCCCTTATCGCCAGCTTATCGCCAAAAAAGCCGACAGTGATTCTGTAAGCCCCAATAAGCTGGTGATAAAAGCAAAAATCGCCGTTTTTTTGCCCCCCAAAAAAATGCTAACGGCTCGGCGTTTAGCCACTTTTCAAACTCGCTGTATTCTAGTAGTCCTCTAGAATGAAAATTATCTCACCAAATCGCTACGCCTCAAAAAGTTGGCAAGAAGGTGGTGAAAAGCTACCGATGAGCGGCGAGACGGGACTTAGAAAAAATCAGGCATTTTTCCTGCATCGGATTGATGCCAGGATCTCTGGAGCTGATATTCATTAATATCAGCACCAAAGATACCCGGCATGAATCAGAAGCCTGAAAAATGTATTTACAGCCCACATCATTACCTTAGCGGCTAATCGCTAAAGCAATGAAGGGGTAAACCATCAGAGCCATGCTTATTGTGGGCAGCAGGGGTGGGTGAAGGTGGTATTTGGCCCTTGATGGATGTTTAGGCCTTGCAGGGGGATTGTGGGTGGACTTAACCCCTTCATTACCTTAGCGGTTAATACTGCTATGGTAATGAAGGGGTTAACCCCTCCCGCTACCACCCGATAGGACAAAACACCCATACTTTGGGCTACTACCCCCTTCACCCACCCTCGCTACCCACAATAAACACAAATACACACAACAGCCCCACTATCCACCTCCTAGGCCTCCAATAAACATTACAATATATAATAAAAACTCAAAACACATACCACCCACCTCCTGCGCACCCACATAAAACCATTTTTTGTTTTTTTACACAAGGATTAATACCACAGACTGGTGGAGGTCCCTGGGTGGTTCCCACGGGTGACCGCAGGCCCCACAGTGCACCTCGGGGGGTTCCATAAGATGTATGGGGGCCCTCTGTGGTCCCCGCTAGGCTCCATGGGCATCCAGGTTGTTCCTGTGGGTGTCGGTGGGCCCAAACATGGTCTCCAGGTTATCCCCTTGGGTGTCTCTGGGCCCTCAGGTTGTTCCCATGGGTTTCTGGGGGCTTTCGAGTTGTCCCTGCAGTTGTCCGTGGGTCCTCAGATGGTCCCTGTGGGCATCCAGGGGTTCTCGGTTGGTCCTGTGGGCTTCCGGGGGTCCTCGGGTGGTCCCCGTGTTTCCCCACTAGCCTCCAGTACCAATTCTGTATTTAAAAAATGAAAACATGGCCTACTTTTCAATAAATACACTTCCACCACCCACACTAAACACATACTGTACAGTACAGTAATGGGCAAAATAACTATTATCCAGATATGGATAATAGATTATTTGCCCATTGTTAAACACAACATTAGTCAGGCAGTATAAATAAAGTAATTAAAAACTGTTCTAGTTACCCCTGCCAACATGAAGGGCATCCTCGTCAGCTTACTGCAGGGCCATGTCCTCTATTGCCAGAAAGTATACATAGCAAAATACAATCTAATGGCCCCTAACCCTTTAATCTCCATAGCTATTAATAACCACAATAGTAATTAAGGGGTTAACCCCCCCTGCCCAGCCATTCACCCAGGAGGCTTAACCACGCACCCCAAACCCACTACCCCCACCTTCCTCCCATTCATATCATTTGGGCATGATTTAACACTATAGCAATAAATGGTGAAGCTAAAACAAAACAGGCCCAAAATATAACACATTACATATAAAGATCAACACATAAAAATGCCAATAAACTAAATGATTGGCACTGTGGGTAAATCATGCCCATATAATATGGACATGATTTAACACTATGCCGGTCAATGGTGAACCTATAAAAAAAAATACCAAATAAACAAATAAACAAGTAAAAACAACAAAATTAGCACTAATCAATTAATCAAATACCAAATCAACACCAAAATTAACTATTCCAAAAGCAAAACAAAACCATCAATAAATAAAATAAATCTCCAAAAAAACACCATCCTTCAAAATCAAAACTCCAAAAATAAAGCACTATTAAAATGCAAACATCCATAAGAACACAGAAATAAACAATGAAAAACACCAACAAAAATGCCATAATACAACATGAACACACAAAATAAATAACATATAAATATTTAAAAAATGAGCAAACCATTGCTTCTTACTGTATGTATATATACTGTAGTTGTAAAGGGGCATACATAGATACAGTTGCAATTAATTTGTAAAAAGAAAATGCCAATACACCAAAAATTCAGTGAAAAAACCTGTAAAATAAAAATAACATACATTCAATTTTTTAATTTACCTTTAGATGTCTTCACCCTCCGATTCCAGTGGTCTCCACATACTCTCGAACCAATCAACTATCCCAAACAACAACGGATAAAAGGTAAGGTAAAAATAAAATTTTAAAAAAGTTAAAAAAAAAATCCCAAGTCCTTTTCTTCTTTCTTTATCTTCATCTGTAAATTGTAAAATCATAATCCATTTTGTGCTCTTTTATCTTCTTCTCTATGTTCTTCCATCCTCATCTTCATCTTCTTTATTTTCCTCTGTAACCCACATGTAATCCAATTGGAAAGGTCCTTCCTCCTCGGCTTCTTGCCGTCAAATGAGGCTGCACTAGCTTTTAAAGGCCTGTGACATCACATTTGAGTGCAAATGGTTCACACGCCATCTGATTGGCTGTGAAAACCATGTGCCATTTTTTTTAAGTGATGTTATGTAATGGGATTGAAGCCAGCAAATCAGCATGGCTGTGATTCCTTTCCCTTTAACATGACATCACTAAATCCAAGATGGCTGGCATCACATGGTATTTCAGACAATCATATTGAGGATATAGTTCCCACAATCAGATTGTCTGAAATAGCATTTGACGCTGGCCATCTTGAATTTAGTGATGTCATGTGAAAGGGAAAGGAAGCACGGCCATTCTGATTGGCTTGCTTCACTGTACCATTACTGTACTGTATGTGTTTGGTGGTGGTGGGGAGGTGTATTTATTGAAATGTAGGCAATGTTTTTATTTTTTAAATGCAGGATTGGTAATGCAGGCTATCGGGGAACCACGGGACAACCCGAGGACCACCGGATGCCCACGCGGACTACCCGAGTACCCCTGGACACCTACGGGGATGACCTGAGGACCGCCGGATGCCAACAGAGACCACCCAAGGGCCTCTAGACCCTTGTGGGAACAACTTGAGGGCCCCCAGACACCCATGGGGATCATCTGGGGACCCTCAGAGACCCGCGGGACCACCTGTGGTCCCATTGGGGCCCATGGACACCTGCAGGGACCACCTGGAAGCCCACGGAGCCTAGCAGGGACAACCTGAGGGCCTCTATACACCCATGGGAACTCCCAGGGTTGCACTGTGGGGCCTGAGGACACCCGTGGGGACCACCCGTGGAACCCCGCCAGCCTGTGGTATTAATCCTGTGTGTAAAAAAATAAAATATGGTTTTATGTGGGGGTTCTGGGGGTGGGTTGTATTTTGGTGGTTATTACATATTTTAATTTTAATTTTATTACTAGTGTATTGTAGCAGGGAGTTTCCGGAGCAGAACCTTGTTGATTTGAGGTCCGGGGACCCCCTGCTTCCCAAGATATAGGGTGAAAGTGAAGACAGAATCACCCGGTGCTCTTGTGAAAGTGCTATAATGATAATGGTTTATATAAATATATATTGAGTATAAAGTGAGAATATTAATGCAATAATGTGAAAATATAAATCAAAAAATGTGGTGATACTAATGACTGGTGCCTCTTCAGCTTCAACCCACGTTGAACCCTCTTGTTGGATTCTTTAAGATGCTGGTCTGTTGAAAAGATGCGGGGAGCTCAGGAACCGTGAGGTATAAAAAACAGAATGAAATAAATAGTGCAACACTGTTTTATAATATCCCAAGATACAGGCCCCGTTATGGGGTGCCGGAATCTCCTATGCATGTAAATGTCCCAATCACGTGACGGGAGACATTTCCATGCATAGGAGATACTGGCATCCCATATCGGGGCCTGTATCTTTGGATGCAGGGGGTCTCCGGACCTCAAACCAACGCGGTTCTTCTCCGGAGACCCCCTGCTCACGTACACTAGTAATAAAATTTAAATTTAAAAATATTTTTTTTCTGGCGAGATTTGCGCAGAGATAGAGGCTGCTCTCCCTCTGCAGCAGATAGAACTGGCCGGGTAAGCCCTTTTCTGAGGGCCGATCAACTCTCCGCCGGCACCTCGCTATTTTTTGCTAAAATTACAATCACTGGTATTCGGGGCATACCGTGATAGCAACGCTGCCAAAAATGTCAATTTAAAATCCCTGCCGATTTTTTTTTATCGGACTTTAGTGCATGATGCCCAAAGTTCTTTCAAAATTAAAATTGTCTCACATTGGAATCTGGTCTGTAACTGTTACATACGCCTATACCTTTATCATTAATTGTTCATTCAATGTCTTTAAATATAATTTTTAACGCTGTTCATTTAATGTAACCATGTATTGGTATTATACATTTATGCCCAGGACCTACTTGAAAACGAGAGGTAACTCTCAATGTACTACTTCCTGGTAAAACATTTTTATAAATAAATAAATCCAGGAGACATTAAAGTCTCCTATTAGGCCTGCATTGCCTTTTACATACAGATGTAATTCCCGTTATTTTGTGCAATGCTGTCTAATAATACATTTACTGCAATGCCAGGGCATAGAATTTACTTTTAAAAACTTGCCACGAATGTTACAAAATGTATGTGCATTTTTGTGTTACTTTCATTCGGAGATAGGGACTCTGTACGTAATTTGTGTGTTATTGTACAGTATAAAGAGTTAACATACTGTACTGTAGCGTTATTGCCATGCTTGAGTAGAAGATGGACTAGGAATATGGATAATACTGTAAGTCAGAGGTTAAGTCCCCTAACCCAATAATTACAATAATTCACGTAAATTGTCCAATTTTCAGAGTCAGTAAAAAGAAAAAATACTTTGAGTGTTGTGTGGCAATTCTGGAACAATGTAATGTGTGGAAAATGCCTTAAATAACCCATAACTTCTCCACTGAGCTTGCAATCAGCTCTGCTGCATTTATACTAATGTTTTATTAGTGAGTGGATACTGCAAATGAAAATATCACTGGTGAGCACATTCACATGTCTCAGACAGATCGGCAACCCTGCTTTTCAGCATTATTTCCAAGCATACAGTGCAGCAAGTGATTCTGGAAAATGACATTCAAATGAACACAGTCACTTTTTTCTTCAAATCCAGTTTGAAATGTACCCCTGCCTACAAGATTATGCCTGCTGGATTACACAGCTTTTCAGCATAGCCTCAGTTTAAGTGCATAGCCAGTAAACCTACTCACAGACAACTGTTTCATCCTTCAGTGTGAGTACTGGCTTTGCAATTTTAAGCTGGGATAGGCTTCAACCCCATCTTAAATAAGTTATTGTGGGTAAAAATGTGCCACCGCCACAGATGTAGAAAGATTTGCAGTTTTTGGTATTGGGGCAAGCCGCGGGACAGTAACTGCTGCAGTGCCGGGGTCAGTGCTGCTGCAAGGGATCTGATCAGGAAGCATGGACCCCCCGCATAGCGACAGCAGCAACTCTATCTCCCGAGCTGCGGCTCTAAGCTTTTTCAGTCACCGCTCAGAAGACTGGTCTTGATACATCTGCAGCTATGACCTAGTACAAAAGAGTCAATAATTTTTTTTTTTGTTTTTAGCTTGAAAGATTATGTTTACAATATGTGGAATTAAATATGTTCATTACATTTATTTAATACAGAGTTTTGTGCACGTTTGATGCCACCTTAGAACAGTTTTTTTTTAATGCTGCAAAATAAAGACATTTCATAATACAACATAGAGTAATTAAATTTATATACACCGCATTGTAATCTGGATATATATTTTCGAAACACTTCTAACTCCCTTATTGCTCAGTGATAGCAATTAGGAAATGCTGATGCAGGCAAGGCAAAGTAGAAATGCATCTCCGAGTCAATTTATTAGCAAATACACTATTTTAATAGCTTGATGCATAACTAAAAATAGCATAATATGAAGAATTCTGCTGTTAATACGAGAAGGGCTGAATTCATTAGATTTTAATGCATTTAATGATCCCTCAATTATTCAGATGTCCTGATTAATTATTTCTCAGACAATAAAGTAGTAAACCCATTTTCAATTTTAATTGAGGAAGAAACCTGAATAGTAAATAGTAATTCTGTTCTGCAACATAAATCACCATGACATGCTATAGACTAGCTGAGGAATATCCATCAATGTGCAGTCATCAGCAAAGTAATTAACATCAAACAAAGGAAATGAAAAGGGAAAAAAACATGCTAAGAGTCCAAAGGTTCCAGGAAGAACCTATGAACAAAGGATTTTCTTATTTGATTTCTTTTGATGCTTGTACAGTAGCTAATCTCTAACAATAGACTGTTACAAATTCAGTATTTCCTATTTGAAAAGTAGCCTGCTGTTTTATGGAAGACAAATAGTACATGGTAAGAGGTGCTGCCTCCCGTGATTTATCCGCATTTGGGAAGAATCTTTTCCTGCACATTTCTTCCCTTGTGGCCAATTTATTAAGTCGTTTTACTGATGTTTTGCAAGGCTATTTCTTTATCTATACAAAAATGAGATGGACATTAATGTTAAGTGGGAAATGATTCATAGCAAATTAACAAAATCTAATTCTAAAACAACGTCAATGATATATTCCAAGCCTTGGAAATTGGACCTAACCATAAAATGTCATATAATACTTTGTGATTACATCAGAAATTCTTACATCATAACACATAATTTAGCATTCAAATACTTTATGTATGGTCCATAACATTTTATTTTCTAATTTGTAAATGTGATTTGTTTATTTTGTCTTCACAAAAAAAATATTTATTAAGAATATTTATATCACATGTTCTGGGACTCATTGCAAAAACATGTTATAGTCATGACTGACAATTAAATGTTCCCTATTGCTGTTCATACAGTACTTTGTTCATCCTTTGGCTAGTGATGTGCATAACCACGTGTGTAAAATCTGAACCTATTAGAACCTTACATTCCAAAATAATAAAAAAATAACAGAACACAAGTCCATGCCCATCTCTAGATGTTTCTTGCCATAACTTTTTATTTATTATTTATGCTTTATTTAAGCATCTTATTTTGAGGGTTTTTTTTTCCATAATTCAGTAAAAATCCCAAACCAAACAAATGGCGTTTGGCAAAAACCAGAACCAAAACCAAAACCAACACCAACACCAAAACATGAGGGAAGGTGCCAACCCTTGATCACTATACATAATGTAAAACATACAAAAAAAATGACATCTAAACTTCATAAAACATGAAAATAAAAGCACTGACAAGTACTAAAATAATGAGTGAAGTGATACATTTGCTTAGGGTACATGAAACCATAGTAGCATGAAAGTGGGCACTTCTGACGAATTAAGTCTTATTTAAAGAAACAATGACAATATAGTGAAGAAGTGGACAAAGGGGGTTATTTATCAGGTTCTGTTTCAGGGAAATGCACCCAGTCAGCCGGAAACTAGAGATGGACGAATGTATCAAAATTCAGCTCACAAATATTTTTGGTAATTTTCACAGCACTGACTGAGAGAGACAAATACCTAGAGATCCATTTCACTAGAGTCCCAAGTGATATAATATATATATATATATATATATATATATATATATATATATATATATATATATATATATATATATATATATATATATATATATATATATATATATATATATATATACACACTGAATATTGGTAAAAAACAGTCCCAGATCCGTGCATCAAAAACCTTGCAGCAGACATATATATGTTATCCACTAAAGAATATCACTTGTGAGCACATTCACATATCTTAGACAGGTCTGCAACCCTGCCTTTCAACCATTATCACCTCGCATACAGTGCTCCCTCTGCAGCAAGGGATTCTGGGAAATGGCATGCAAATAAGCACACAATGTGTCACCTTTTGCCTTGGAATATCCATTCACATGGAGTCCATTTAAGCTGATGTATCGCCATTCACACAGCTTTGAAACACAACATGGGACTAGTAAAGCAAGTGTTAAACCACTCAAAGACATTTTCAACCTTGATGATACCAACCCTGATATCATCAGTGTGAGGGACCCCCCTGCGCAGCTCTGTCCCCTCCCCCAACTGCATAGCACTGCCCCCCCCCATGCGCAGCTCTGGTCCCCCCCACCCCCTGCTAAGCTCCGGAGCCACTCCCCCCCACCCCATGCACAGCTCAAGTGCCACGCCCACCCCACGCCCCATGCATAGTTCTGGTGCCCCCCCCTGCACAGCTCCGGCATGGGGGGATGCTGAGGGGAGGTAGTACAGCGGTCCCTGTTGAGGGGAGATAGTATGGGGCCCTTGGGGGTGGTGAGGAGGAGAAGGGCCGGTGGAGGTGACGTGTTGCTGCGGGTGAGAGGGGTCATGGGGGGGGAGATGGTGATTGCCTGTCAGCTGAGGGTGAGGGGAGGTGATGGGAGGTTGATGGGGGGAGCTGGTGGGGAGGTGAGCTGTGGGTGAGGGGGGTGATGCCGGCGAGTGAGCTGCGATCACTGATTTTGGTGCGCAGGGGAGTGAGGCAGCCAGTGCATGGCTGTGAGGAGGCGATGTGAGGGCTCGTGCTGGTTGCTGTTTACTGCGTTGCCTGGATGTGCGGCGGGTGGCTGGTGATGGCGGTTGCTCAGTGACATCACCCCACCTGCCAACCAATCAGAAATGCACAACACCACAAACAACGCCACAGACAAACATTTAACTTTCAAAGATATAGATAATTAAAATTGACAATTAACTATCCAATAGACTTCATGTTGCAGCAAACCTTTAAAGCGGTCACTGAATCTTCAGTCTGTGTAAACAATTCTATACTTGTGCATTTAAAATCCCTAGAAATTAATTGGCATGTTAACTGAACCTACAGTATTTTTAATATTTTTAGTGGTGCACAATACCAGACCTTTCTGTGCTGGTCCAGTTTTGTGTTGCTGCCTGTCTTTCAGCAATATTCTCTTGAATGTCACACTACAGCTGCGGCCGCCTTTATTCTAATGCGGCCGGATCCGCGGCACTCTGATAACCGCGGCCATATGCGGTATATTTTCTTTTTTTCCGGAGCGCTTTCCGATATGTTAGCTCTCGGATTTTTAGCGCTTTCTGCTATACTGCAATACCGTCGCGTGTTCGCGAGCTGTTGTCTTAAAAGTCTAATAAGTCTAATGCATGTCTAATGCATTATGTCTGTGTGTGCGCGCGCAGTATTTGTAAAATGGAAGATTTACAGTATACTGTACAGTATAACAAAAATATAGAGTTGTGTCTTCTTCGAATATAAAATTATCACATTTCTATACAGTACTGTATGTACGGTATTACAGTATTTTGTAATCAGTACTTTTACTTTGACTTGTTTTCATACTCTTTTTATGTTATGCGTGTACCGTACAGTACTGTATGTCTCATTTGTACATTGTTGAAACGCATTGGCGTGTTACAGTATCACATTTCGGCGCATACAGCGGTCTCCCTCTCGCCCCCGCACACACTCAAGGCTAAAGTACTATTTCAACTTCTTATCTATAGTACAGTACACCTCTGCCAGCCAGATGGCTTTCTGAAAGCCAGATGGCTTTCTGGCTTCAATCATCCCGAACCTGTCATCACATTCCTGCGTGGATAACGTACAGAGCCTGGTGTCACATTTCAGCGCCTGCGTGTAATCCTCTTTGGGAAGGGACCTAGTTGATGATTAATGCGCATGCGTGTATAACTTCACATTTATGTGGAAGTTCAAGCAAATCTGGAAAAAAAAATATATACAGTGCGGCCCCTGACCCCCTGATGAAGTGCGCATGCGCACGAAACACGTAGGGTCAGAGTATAAGAGTGCGTCATTGATAACAGTCGCAGGCGACGCAGTAGGGAGCAGTGTTCGGCAGCAGCAGAAGCAAGACCCCAGCACACCTCTAATCAAGGACTTTAGGATCCGGGAGAGCGTGGGAGTGTCTGAGAAAGGAGTCAGACACCAGCGGAGGACAAGCTGTTTCCAAAGACTGCCATACACTGTGATTTCTCTCACAGTTTCTTGTGAGTAGGATTCCAGTTTTACATCAACCGGGCCAGTTGCCTGATTCATTTTTTTTATTTGTCAATCATGTGTTTTATTTTGGATTAAATTAGCTCTTCTTTTTCAGCCTTGCTTTTTATTGTCTATTGTTGTAAGTGGTGTTCGTCCTGTGTTTGTGTTACATGTTTGTCTGATCTACAGTATTACACTATTATCTTTTTTCTTCATTTCACATATCACGAGTCAAGTGGCAGTGGACTCGTTCAAATTTGGAATCACAGAAGTTCAAGTGCATCTTTGAAGTGGTCACTTCACTTGGACTTTAATCAGACTGATTTTGGACACTATTTGTAGGCGCCGGTTTGTATTGCTTTTGTTGTGTTTTGTTTGACTTAGTTTTGGGTCAAGTATTCCTGGCAGCCTTGCCCAGTAATTGCTGGGTATATGTGGGTGTTGATTATTAGTTATCACCATATATATATTGTTTAGCTTTTAGCGCTATTTGCACCAATTTTTTTCTTCATACAGTGGCGGCCGCCTTTATCTTAATGCGGCCGAATCGGCTCAACTTTGATAACCGCGGCAGATGCAGGTTTTTTTTGTCCGGAGTGTATTGCGGTATTTTAGCGCTCGCAATATTAGCATTTTATTATCGCTGTCTGCAATACTGCAATACCATCTAAAAACTCATGGGGGGCGTTCGCGAGCTGTTGTCATGGAAGTCTAATACTTTAGCAGTTCAACCTACGTCAGTACACAGTCTGCGTGTGCGCGCGCAGTAATTGTAAATTTGCATATTTAAACATGCATTTGCAGTGCTGTATGTCTCATTTGAAAATTGTTGAAATGCATAGGCGTGTGCTGTAACAGTATCACATTTCGGCATATACAGCGCTCTCCCCTCGCTCGCCCCCGCACACACACAGGATAATTTACTGCACTGCAGTATTTCAACTTCTTATCTTATCTACAGTGCAGTACACCTCTCCCACACCATTCCTTTGAATGTGTGTCTTTCTGGTTTCAATCACATTCCTGCTTGATAGCTGATGATTACTGCGCATGCGTCTGAAAGTTCACCACTGCTTGCTTGAGAAGTTCAAGAGTGAGTGACCAAAAAAAATATATATATATTTTTTTTCTCCTCATTTTTTATTTTTATTTTCTCCACAAGCCTGCCTAGACCAACTTGATATTACGATATTCAATCTGTGCTGTAGCCTTTGACTGCGACCCTGTGCGTTTGACTGCACATGGTTAATTTGTGTGCTTTTTATGTACTGTATTCGGGGTTGGAGGGATTAAATTATTATGTTGACCTGCCTTTTGAAATTATGTCATTTCTTTGAACTGCAATACAGCTAATCCTTCATGCAGCTGTACCCTGTGCCCCCCTCCCCCACGCACACACACAAGGCTTGCTCAAGGATTTGAAACTCTTATCGACAGACACCTCTACAGAGTCATTCAGTTTCTTAAGCTTGCCATTGGGTTGTTAATCCGTCCCTAGCCGAGCATCACCTCACTGCGCCTGCGTGTAATCCTCTTTGGGATGGGAGCTAGTTGATGATTACTGCGCATGACTAACCCCCCCCCCCCCCAACCCTTTGAGGCTTTGTTTATGGTAACGCTTTTGAAAATCCCTTCTCGAATTTGATATGTAAATCTGATTTGCACAGCAATGTGAGAATTGAGAGTTAAAAAAACATTTTCTGATTCATGTTGTTGATGCAGTAAATTACCACTTTTAGTCATTCTTTCTTTTTCTTTGGTTTAGGTGGGGGGGGATTGTTGTCAATGATTATGATTATCATGAATGTAAATAAATATTTATTTTATTTTATCAGGAACAAAAAAAAACAAATATTAAAATAATCATGAATAATACAAAATGCAGTCTTTATTAAGTTCTTCTGTCAGATGGAAATTGAGGGCCAGTGGATAATCATGAAAAATGCACATTGATAATAATATTAATTAATAATATATAATATATAATAATATATATAGTAATATAATTTTTCCCGTCTTTATCTTCTTCCTCATTCTGTTTACAGTACAGTAGTTCATTGAGAGAAGAGAGGGTTTGTGTACATCATGACTGCAGTTTAGATACTGTACACTTAACTGTACAAACAGTTCACAGACTTTACACGATACCCCCTCTCCCCCAGTCCATCCTTATTTTCTGAAAAGACAAGAAAACAAAAAATTAGTGCAGTTATGTGCATACTGTATTATGGCATTGTGTGCTGTGTAGTACTGTCAAACTAGTCTATACTGGAACTACTGTATACTGTGACTACTGTTAAATAGTTTGGAACCAGATGGCTGGTGGTGCTCTCTCTGGAAAGAAAGAAATTGAGCAGTTACGTGCATACTGTATTATGGCATTGTGTACTGTATAGCTACTCCATATTGGACTACAGTACGCAGTTAGTACTGTCAAACTAGTCTATACTGGAACTACTGACTACTGTTAAATACTTTGTAACCAGATGGCTGGTGCTGCTCTCTCTGGAAAGAAAAAAAATGAGCAGTTACTGTAAGTGCATTGTGTATTATGGCATTGTGTACTGTAAACTGTAGCTACTCCATATTGGACTACAGTATGCAATTAGTACTGTCAAACTAGTCTATACTGAAACTACTATATACTCTGACTACTAGGAAAGAAAAAATATGTGCCATACTTACCTGTATCATACTGTACTTACAATACTACAGTACAGTACTATACCATACTACCTTCCTAATGCTTGCCCATTACGCGTGATCACAGTGGGCAACACAGTCGCAATATGGTCAATATATTTATTGCATCGTTCCACGGTGAGTACATCGTTCCAAAAACTCAGTATGCCTTGCGCCAACTCATCCTTTTTGGAGGGTTTCACGACTTTACGGATATGGTCCTTTAGCTGATGCCAGACCATTTCGATAGGATTGAAATCTGGCGATCTGTCATTGGAGGGGGAAAAAAAGGACAATTAGTTTAAGAGATACAGTACACAGTAAAAACCGTGGGAAAAAATGAGACACGGTTACCGCACTTACTCCGATGGCGTCTTCACCCAGTTGATACCGCGCTCAAGGATATGCTCTGTTAACGCGGTGTGCTTCGGATCGTTGTCCTGGTAGAAACGGTGACCATCTGGGAACTCACGTGTGATGTATTCCACAACCTCAGGCACAATTTTCTCTTGGAAGAAAGCTTTATTCATGGTTCCTATAACAAGAAAAGAAAAGTGCTCAAAAAACTGCACACTAGTACAGTACAGTGCGTAAGGCACAAGCGTGTGACATACATTTTACTGTACCTTCAAAGATGACGATGCATCCTGGTCCAAGCCTAGAGATGGCACCCCACACATGCATCTTCACTGGGTGTTTTGGACGTGGCTTCATAGATATGTGACCTTTTTTGTGGAATGCAAAGGTGGCAAATGTCTCCAGCGAAATAGTAGACTCGTCAGTGAAGATGCAATCCTGGAAAGTTTCTCCACTGTCGATCCATGCCTGGGCCTGGACTACTCTCTTGATTTTGTTAACATCCCTTATCATAGGGTACGCTCTGTAATGACAAGGAATAAATAATTTTATAGGTGCAGTGCAGTTTCTTAAACAACACTTTTACCTCCTGTACTGTCCTGTACTAAACTCACACGTCCATATTTCCATCCAATTCTGCGTCTCATCTTCTTTATGCTGGTCTCGGATACAGTGAGATTGTGATTTTGCTGCAGAGTGTATTTGACCGTTAATGCACTCTTCTCATCATTCTCTTCACTTATTTTGTCGACCAGAAGAGTTGTCTCCCTACAATGTACAGAAAAACAACAATCCGGTAAGTTACAGTGCAGTAGGCCACAAGCACAGCACATCATTTGCAGTAAAAATAGTATACAGTGAGATAGATCTACACAATATATAGTTCTATTAATATGCATCAATATAAACAATAGATATACTGTAGTTATATAAATATACAGAAATAACTATAAAATTAGAGACATCTACACAATATATAGTTCTATTAATATGCAGCAATATAAACAATATATATACTGTTGTTATATAAATATACAGAAATAACTATAAAATTAGAGAGATCTATACAATATATAGTTCTATTAATATGCAGCAATATAGACAATAGATATACTGTAGTTATATAAATATACCGAAATAACTATAAAATTAGAGAGATCAACACAATATATAGTTCTATTAATATGCAGCAATATAAACAATATATATACTGTTGTTATAAAAATATACCGAAATAACAAAAAATTAGAGAGATCTACACAATATATAGTTCTATTAATATGCAGCAATATAAACAATATACTTTACAATATACTTCTATACTTTTATGTACTATAATACTGTTGTTATATAAATATACTGAAATAACTATAAAATTAGAGAGATCTACACAATACATAGTTCTATTAATATGCAGCAAAATATTATATATTATTGTTTTATATAGTTATATAAATATACTCACGCATTAGTTACCATTTGTGTCCTCGTGCGTTGTCTGGTTTTTCCGTGTGCATGATAGCACACGGTGGTTGGTGGCACAACGAGGCTAGAAGCAGCTAACCAGCGTTCGATATCTGCAATTCGGTGTCCGCTTGTGTACATCTCCTTAATTCTCATGCTGAGATCCTTTGAAATCTTTTTAACAGGCATTGCTGCGAGTAGAAAGAAATAAAAACACAAGAATGTATATTCGATGTTTAGTCGATGTGTATTCAATGTGCAGTGAATCCACAAAATGGATGGTGTATTTATACATTAATGACTCACATTTGAGTACGCCCACTTTCAACACCTGTACCTTGTCGCCATGCATAAAAGGTTACACACTTTGCATACCCCACCACTCGATGATCTGTATCTGAACTTGCCCTTGTCCAGATACTGCATTGTGCCATCTGCTTCAATGGATCAACCCAGATTCTACGGACGCAGGAACCCACTCGCCTCTGCCGTGCCTGTCATGCAGAAAAAGCGAAAGGCAGGAGCCATTTCCAAGCCAAGGCCAAAGCGACAGGCTAAGGCTAATAAAGAAAACCTTCTGCTGATCTCAAAGGCTAAGGGTTTTAAAACACGTAAGCCTTATTATGTCAAGAAGAAATACGGTGATGTACACTCAACGCAAAACAAATGGCAGCCAACCCATCGAACCCACAGACCACTTCCTCCAATACACTTCAACGACTCTGCCACCGCTCTCCCGGAAACCCACAGGCCATCTTCGCCACTGCTATTCGACGACGCTGCTGCTGGTGCCCCTGAAATCCACGGGTCACTTTCTCAATTACACTTAGACGACTCTGCCGCTTCTCACCCGGAAATCCACAGGTGGCTTTCTCCATCCCTATTCGACGACGCTGCCGCTTCTCCTCTCCCGGAAATCCACAGGTCACCTCCTCCATCATTCTTCGACGATGCTGCCGCTTCTCTCCATGGAACCCCCATCTCATCCTCCGTAGCACCCATCCATCCAGATGTCCACAGCACGCCATGCAAAAGAACCAGCTCTTTAGACCGCATGCTGAATGGGTTAAGTGTGGATATCCCCGGGAACTCTACTGTGCTGGTAAAGATAGATCTGCTTCTGGAGACCATGCTAAATATGGATCAATGGATGCAGAAGATGGATCAACGGATGGAGAAGATGGATCAACGGATGGAGAAGATGGATCGACGGATGGAGAAGATAGAGATTGACATTGCGGGGATACATAATTTGCTCGGTGTTCATGCCCCTCTATCCCCGACGCCGGAGCAGGAGGGTGGCATGGACCTGATGAATGGGACCTTCGACCACCTTCCAACACCAAGCACACCCCCTCCATGTATGCCGTTGAGGAGGAGGATAACATGACAACCACGTCAAGACCACGCCAGGAGACAACACGGCGACCAAGACAGGAGGAAATCTTCCTCCCAGACAACCTACCCTCGCCCGCCGCCACAAGCACACCCGCTCCCAGAAGAAACCCGCTCCCAGAACCCAACCTACATACGCTTGCATCGATACGGTGCCCGACATCAACCTGTGCGAGCTGCCACCGGCACTCAGGGAGAAGTATAGGGTGATGAGTGCTGGTTTACCCCACAAGTATGCCATGTTAATTTTTAAGCACCACGTGTCCTACTTGGTGTACTGCGAGTGGGACTATAAAGTGAACTATGAAGGAAATCGCGAAAAAAGGGCACTTCCTGATAATTTAAGAAGGACTATTTGGGAGGAATTGCGGCGCTATTTTTCAATGACAGATCCTTTAATGAAAAGCGTTCGAGACTCCATTAATGGCATTTTGCGCCATACAAGGCATCGGCACTGGAAGGACAATCTGGTGGGGCTCGAATTTGCGTGACTGTTCCACTGTTGTTTATTTTTGTAAATGTTTTTGTAAATTAATTTAGGAGATGTTGCGTGTTTTAACTTGTACTAATAAAGAAATTATTTTACTTACAGTACACACAGGACCTGCACAATTCCAGTCCCCGAGGGCCGCAAACAGGTCCAGTTTTAAAGGTTATCCTGAAAACCGGGCCTGTTTGCGGCCCTCGAGGACTGGAGTTGTGCAGGCCTGACTGACTGTTCTGTACACCATCCTACTGTAAATGTTTTTACTTTCTGTACTTTAATAAAGGAGATGTTGCGTTTTGTATATTTTATGAATAAAGATTTTTTTTTGATAACACCATGTGACTGTTAACCATTGTGACAGAAACCAGGGGATGGTAATAAATTCCATATATAGGGCTCCCAGGATACTGAACAGTTTCTATCCTGTTTAGGCTGGAAGTGCAGCCTCATAATACATGCACTCCATCCCACAGTTTGGCAAGTGCTGGAACTGAGGGATGGGGGATCCAGACCAGAGTTTGTCTGCTGCCTGATTTCTGTCACCTGTCCTGCTAATTAGAAATCAGGTATTTAAGACTGATTTCCTGGTTCCTCTCCCCTCTCCCCAATAGCCGGGTGGCCGGAAGTCTGCTGGAAGCAGAAAGGGGAAAAGCCTCTCCGCAAACAGGTTAAATCATTCTGCTCTTTTTTTGTCTAAAACTGCAAAGTTCCTTATTTTGTTGTTGGAAGTGGAAAAGTCACTTCAACCCTGAGTCAGGGAAAACCTAAGTTAAGTTATTGCTCAGGTGAGCAGGTATTTGTTTTGCTTGTGTTTCTGTTGTATGCACTGTGGCAGTCTCAGTGCCTGGGACTGAATAAACCAGGCATAGCCTGTTTAAAGGAACAGCACGTGACGCCTCGTCATTTAACCTACCCTATAAGTCCGTGTTCTAACAGTACCAGACAGATGGCGGAACCCCGAAGTAAGCCGTTTGTCACATATGGTGGAGAATGCAGGCAGAACACTAAAAGGTCTGCGGGTTAAAGAACTTTAAAAAGAAAAAGAAAAAAAAAGTTTATTTTTCTCTCCAAACAAGATGGAAGACGTGGTGAGTGCGCTAGTACGCAATGTCGCTGCCCAGAAAGACGCAAATGAAATCCAGCAACAGGCGAATGCAGCCCCGAAAAAGGCGAATGCAACCCAGCAACAGCTGCTAATAGCCCAGCAAGAGATTAATGCAAACCAGCAACAGGCGAATGCAAACCAGCAAGAGACAAACCGCTTGCTGAGAGAAGAGCAACAACGGTTCGCCCAGGGCTTACAGCGGGAACTCGAGATCCTGAGAGAGACTATTATTAAGACTCCACTGGCAGAGGCAGCCCCAGTCCCGAAAATGACCAGGGCAAGCCACTACCTTCAGAAGATGGGGCCCTCGGATGATGTTGAAACCTATCTTCTCACGTTTGAACGCACGGCACAGAGAGAGGGATGGCCAGAAGCTGAGTGGGCCAGTCTAATCGCACCGTTCTTAAGCGGCGAACCCCAGAAGGCTTACTTTGATCTAGAGCCAGCCGAAGCTAACGTCTTTGCAAAATTGAAGTTCGAGATCCTCGCCCGCCTCGGCGTAACCACGGCTGTTCATGCCCAAAGGTTCCATGCATGGTCCATCACGTTGGATAAAGCCACCCAAAGCCAGATGTATGACCTCATCCACCTTGCTCGGAAGTGGCTACAACCCGAGATCAACTCAGCAAGCCACATCGTGGTACGTTGGTCATGGATCAGTTCTTGAGGAAACTTCCTTCTGCCCTACGCCGTTGGGTCAGTCAGAGTGACCCCCACAATGCAGACGAGCTGGTGGCCCTCGTAGAAAGGTACAATGCAGCAGAAGAGCACCCGCAACCCATAGTCATGGAGCATTCCCACTACTCAAGGTTCCAGGACTCTTCCAGAGACGGTAAAAGGGTACCAGGGTTAAGGGGGGCTAAAGAGCGATGACCGCCTTCACACAGCACCAGCAACAGTGGCTCGCACACTAAGGGCAACAGCCAACATGGGGAGCCGAAAAAGGGCTCTAAGTGGGACACAGACTATGTACCTAAATGTGTAAATTGTTATGAGAGGGGCCTCACCGCGAACGTCTGCCCACTAAATGCTGAACCAATGCAATGCAACAGCGTTGAACCTTATTTGCTGTGGTCCCAATGTATGGGCCCTAGCCCAGAGGACGCCTTGAATAACCATCTGTGGGCATTTGTAAAGGTAAATGGTAAGAGGGTTCGGGCACTTCTTCACTCTGGGAGTATGGTCACACTAGTGTCCGAATACCTGTTGCCCATTGAGAAAAAACAGGTAAACAGTTCACAAAGAGTGGCAATTTGTTGTATACATGGGGATAATCACGAATATTCCACTGCTGATGTCCTTATTGAAACTGAGTTTGGTTCTTAGATTTCAAAGTAGGTATCGTACCCAAACTGTATTACACCTCGCACATAGTCACCCATCTGGGGATCAAAACATTATGATGACCTGTTGGAAATATGTCTTTGAACTACAGTACAGCTAATCCTTCATGCAGCTTTACCTCCCTACCCCCAGCAGACACACACAAGGCTCAAGGATTTCAACTTCTTATCGAGACCTCTCGCAAACCATTCATTTTCAAATGCTAGGCTTTGTGCTTTTAATTCTCCCGAGCTGAGCATGGTGTCACATCTCTGTGCCTACGTGTAATCCTCTTTGGGAAGGGACCTAGTTGATGATTAATGCACATGCGTGTATAACTTCACATTCATGTGGAAGTTCATGCCTGGAAAAAAAATATATATTTTTTTTTTGTTTAGTTTCCAGACATGTGTGCCTGTATAAAAATTCTTGTTATTCTGATATTCTGTTGCACTGTAGCTTTTTTTTAATGCGACACTGGTCATTCACATGCTTTATGTGATTTTTATTGATTTGGGTGTGTGGGGATCAAAACAGTATGATGGCCTGTTGGAAATATGTCTTTGAACTACAGTATAGCTAATCCTTCATGCAGCTTTACCCTCCTCAACCCCGCAGACACACACAAGGCTCAAGGATTTTAACTTCTCGCAAACCATTCATTTTCAAATGCTTTGCTAATCCATTATGCTAATCCATTATGATGACTCATCCATCCACCCCTTCACCCCCCAACCCTTTGAGGCTTTGTTCATGGTAACACATCTGCACTTGTGATAAACCCTACTCGAATGGAATATGTTAACCAATGAATAAAAATGTAAGCCTTCTTGAAGAATCTCCCCCCCCCCCAAACACACACATTCACAGTGAATTTAAAGTTCAAGGAAAAAATGAGATTTAAAAAATATTCTTATTTTATTTTATCAGGAATAAAAAATACAAATAATCATTTTCAGTGCTTATCTTCTTTGTACACATACAGTAGTATACAGTAGTGTACTGTAGTTCTTCTGTCAGTTGAAATTTGAGGGCCGGTGCATAATCATGGAAGAATGAAAAATACAAATAATCATGAATAATGCACATTTATAATAATAAAAACAGTCATACACATTTTTAGTCTTTCTCTTGTTCGTCATGGCCAAATTGCATTCTGTAGTTCATTGAGAGGGGGGGGGGTTGTGTAAATCATGACTGTAGATACACTATACACACAGTTCACACAATTTACACATGATAACCCCCTACCCCCACCTGTTCTTTTGTAGTGCAGCCAGCTGTCTCTGAAAAGGAAAGAAAAATTAGTGCAGTTTTGTGCATATACTGTAATTGCATTGTGTTCAATATAACTACTCCATATTGGACTATGCAGTTACTACTGTCAAACTACTGTATACTGGAACTACTGTACTGTAAAATACTTTGTAACAAGTTTGGTAGTGCAGCTCTCTGTGAAAATTAAAAATTAGTGCAGTAAAGTGCATGCTGTATACTGTAAAACAATCTGTGCCATACTTACCTGTATCAAACTGTACTTGGTGTGCCTGTACTTACCATACTAAAGTACAGTACTGTACCATACTACCTTCTTGATGCTTGGCCATTATGCTCTATCAGAATGGGCAACACAGTCGCAATATGGTCGATATATTTATTACATAGTTCCACGGTGAGCACATCGTTCCAAAAACTCATTATGTCATTCGCCAACTCATCCTTTTTTGAGGGTTTCACCACTTCTCGGATATGGTCCTTCAGCTGATGCCAGACCATTTCGATAGAATTGAAGTCTGGCGATCTGTCATTGGAGGGGAAAAAAAGAGAATTAGTTAAAGAGATGCACAGTAAACAGTGGGAAAAAATGAGACACAGTTACCGTACTTACCCCGCTGGCATTTTCACCCAGTTCATACCGCAGGCAAGAATATGTGCAGTTGACGCGGTGTGCTTCAGATCGTTGTCCTGGTAGAAACGGTGACCATCTGGGAATTCACTTGCAATGTATTCCACAATCTCAGGCACTATTTTCTCTTGGAAAAAAGCTTTATTCATGATTCCTGTAACAAGAAAATAAAAGTGCTCAAAATAATGCACACTACAGTAGTACAGTACAGTGCTTAAGGCTACAGCATGTGACTTTGTGCATTATTATACTGTACCATCAAAGATGACGATGCATCGTGGTCCACGCCTAGAGATGGCACCCCACACATGCATCTTCACTGGGTGTTTGGGACGCGGCTTCATAGATATGCATCTTTTTCTATGGAATGCAAAGGTGGCAAATCTCTCCAGAGATACAGAAGACTCGTCAGTGAAGATGCAATCCTGAAAAGTTTCGCCACTGTCGATCCATGCCTGTGCCTGAACCACTCTCTTTATCTTGTTGACATCCCTTATCATAGGGTACGCTCTGTAATGACAAGGAATAATTTTATAGATACTGTACAGTTTACTAAACCACACTTTTCACCTCCTGTACTGTCCAGTACTAACCTCACATGTCCATATTTCCATCCAATTCTGCGTCTCATCTTCTTAATGCTGGTCTATGATACGGTTAGATTGTGATTTTTCTGCAGAGTGTCTTTGACCCTTAAGGCACTCTTCTCATCATTCTCTTCACTTATTCGGTCTACCAGAACAGTTGTCTCCCTACAGTTTAACGAAAAAACAACAATACGTTGTAGGCCACAAGTACAGGTACAGTACATAATTTATGCTCAGGCCTACAGTATGGCCAAATATATATATTACTTTAATATAATAGTTATAATGTATAAATATACAGCGATAACAATAATAATAGATAGATACTGTATAGAATAGAGTTATATAAATTGTGACATAGTCCAAAGATGTTAGGCAGCTTTCTGCCCCGTTTTAGGTCAGAAAGTGCAGGAATAGTGCAAAATGATCATTCCACAGCTTCACATTTACTCAGGCTGGTGGATGGAAAATCCAGACCACAGATTACAATGTGTCTAGTTCTCCCACACCTGCTTTCCTAATCACTAGCACAGGTATTTAGAGAAGAGGGTTGCTTTTCACTCTCTCTTCTTAGAGCATGGAGACTGGGGGTTTTGCTGCTCCCCTGCATCCAGTTTGAGGTGGACGGCCCCTTCAAGTATCACAGTACCAGAGGATTTGCCTGGACACTTGGGACCGAGTTCCCACCACGAACAGATAAGACAAACACATTTTTATTGCTGTATTTAAAGGACTGTATGCTTTATCTAGTGACCCTAAATGAGAGGGCATTGTTTTAAGCTGGGGAACCAGGTTAGTTGGCCCAGCAGCAGTTAGAGAAGATGATTCTGCTGTGTAGTTAGATCCCTGAATGGGATAGGATTTTGTTTATATGATTTGGTTTTTGTTTCTTGAAGTAACAGTGTGGGAAATACTATAACACTGATATGAGTAAACCGCTGAAGGTTAAGGTCTGAGTGCCTCCTGCCTGCACATGTCCCTTATTTGGCAGTCCCTTATTTGGATGAAAATAAAGCAGGCAGAAGCCTGAGTTAAGCAACGTAATACTTTGCATGATCCTGTTTGTTGTATAATTAACCCTAGAAAACTGTGTCAGGAAGAACCCAGACAGACGTCAGCGCTACAAAAGAGGGGCGTTTGTCACAAAATATATAGCGTTAACAATATTGTACTGTATACTTTACAGTATATAGTACTACAGTACTTACGCGGTAGTTACCGTTGGTGTCCTCTTGACTTTTTTGGTCTTACCGTGGGCATGATAGCTCACGGTTGCTGCCGGTACAACGAGGCCAGAAGTACTTAGCCAGCGTTGAATATCTGCAATTCGTTGTCCTCTCTTGTACATCTTCTTTATTCTCATGCTGAGATCCTTAGAAATCTTTTTAACAGGCATCGCTGCGTGTAGAAAAAATACAGTACAAGCACAAGAATGTATATTCGATGTTTAGTCGATGTGTATTCAATGTGCAGTGAATCCACAAAATGGGTGGTGTATTTATACTTTAATTACTCACATTAGAGTACGCCCACTTTTAACACCTGCACCTCGTCGCCATGCGTAAAAGGTGACACACATTGCATAGCCTCCCACTCGATGATCTGTATCTGAACTTGCCCTTGTCCAGATACTGCATTGTGCCATCTGCTTCCATGGATCAACCCCGATTCTACGGATTCACCCACTCGCCTCTGACGTGCCTGTCATGCTGAAAAAGTGAAAGGCTGCAGCCGTTTTCAAGCCAAGGCCAAAGCGAAAGGCTAAGGCTAATAAAGAAAACCTTCTGACGACTCCAAAGGCTACAGGTAAGGCTTTAAAGAAAACCTTATTATGTCAAGAAGAAATTCTGGGATGTACACTCAAAGCAAAACAAATGGTCACCTCCTCCATCAGCCCTCGCCGCCGCTGACGCTTCTCTCGCGGAAACCAGAGGACACATTCTCCATTCGCCCACGCCGCCGCTGCCGCTTCTCTCCCGGAAACCCAGAGGACACCTTCTCCATCAGCCCTCGCCGCCACTGCCGCTTCTCTCCCAGAAACCAAGAGGACACCTTCTCCATCAGCCCTCGCCGCCGCTGCCGCTTCTCTCCCGGAAACCCAGAGGACACCTTCTCCATCAGCCCTCGCCGCTGCTGCCGTTCTCTCCCGGAAACCAAGAGGACACCTTCTCCATCAGCCCTCGCCGCCGCTGACGTTCTCTCCCGGAAACCCAGAGGACACCTTTTCCATCACTCCTCGGCGATTCTGTCGCTTCTCTCCCGGAAATCCACAGGGCACCTTCTCCATCACTCTTCGACGACTCTGTTGCTTCTCTCCCGGAAATACACAGGACCCCTCCTCCATCACTCCTCGACAACGCTGCCACTTATCTCCAAGGAACCCCCATCTTATCCTCTTATGCACCCATCCACCCAGATGTCCATAGCACCCCATGCACAAGATCCAGCTCGTTAGACCGCATGCTAAATGGGTTAAGTGTCGATATCCCTGGGAATTCTATGCTGGGAAAGATAGATCTTCTTTTAGAGACCATGCTAAATATGGATCATCGGATGGAGAAGATGGATCAACGGATGGAGAAGATGGATCAACGGATGGAGAAGATGGATCAACGGATGGAGAAGATAGAGACTGACATAGCGGGGATACATAATTTGCTTGGAGTTCATGCCCCTGTATCTCAGATGCGGGAGCAGGAGGTTGGCATGAATGGGACCTTCATCCTTCCATCACCAAGCGCACCCCCTCCATCAGAAGAATATGTGTTCATGTATGCCGTTGACGAGGATGACATGACAACCCCGTCAAGACCACGCCAGGAGACAACACTGACAAGGTGACCAAGACAGGAGGAAAATATCCTCCCAGACAACCTACCCTCGCCCGCCGCCACAAGCACACCCGCTCCCAGAAGAACACCCACTCCCAGAATCCAACCACATACGCTTGCATTGAGACGGTGCCCGACAATATCCTGCGCGAGCTGCCCCAGCCACTCAGGGAGAAGTATAGGTTTGCAAGTGCTCGTAAACCCCAGAGGCATGCCATGTTAATTTTCAAGCACCACGTGCCATACCCGTTGTACTTAGGGTGGGCCCACAATGTAAACTACGAAGGGAATCGCGAGAAAAAGGCTCTTCCTGAAAATGTAAGAAATACTAGTGTGGAGGAATTGCGGCACTATTTTTCAATTACCGATCCTTTAATGAAAATCGTGCGAGACTCCATTAATGGCATTTTGCAGCATACAAGGCATCAGCCCTGGAAGGACAATCTGCTGGGGATCGAATTCGCTTCGTGATTGGTCGTCTGTTAAAATGTTGATTCATTTCTGACTTGTTCATTGTTTTAAATTGTATTCTAATATGTTTTTAATTAAAGTACACCATTAATGTTTTTTTACTTACAGTACTCCACCAATAAAAATAATGTTGATTGTTGTAGATTGTATTCATACTGTCAATCTTTTTACTGTACTTGGACACCATTAATGTTTTTTTACTTACTGCACCCACCAATAAAATAAATTGCTGCTTTTTTTTAAATATTACTGTATGTTTTTACTTACTGGTTAACTTAACGTGATTTGTAAACGGCGCTAAAACACACCCAATCTGTGAATAAAAGTGCATATACTTATTAAATATGTGTAATGGTGATCTCTAATAAATTTCTCAACCTTCCAGGAATGTGTACGAATTCCTTTCAAATATAGCTTGTCCAGGGTGGGAAGGGAGAAGATATCAGGGATACACCAAAAAATAAGAAACATATAATAGTGCAATAAATCAAAACAATCTGGATAGAGCAAGAAACTTGGCTCTGTAGCAATGCCTACTTACAGCAGGTCAGAATTAAAACTGCATATATCTATACAAATTGAACTGAAGGCTCCTGAGTTGCCGTGTTCCCTCACTGCCCATCTCCAGAGCTCCTCGACCGGACGTCGTCACTCCCACAACGGATGTGACGTCAGACGCCATCTACCATCCGGTCTGATGCGAGTCACGGAGAAGAGTAGCTGTTAGCTGTACCACACGGGTCCGGCACTCCTTTGCCTCAAGTAAAACATTACGTGTACATGTCTAATGTACTTATTGTGAGTACGATTCCTATGTTTATTGTTGCTTTTAAACCATAAATTTTATTGCGATCTGTACCATGGTCTGCCCTTGTTTTGCATGACACTCATCCTACAACACCTCCTGTCGGAAAGCTGATTTGACCATATTGCCTGCTGAAAACCACTGTCGTTACGGAAGATCCTGACCCACTTCTACCGGTTGTATAGATATATGCGGTTTTAATTCTGACCTGCTGTAAGTAGGCATTGCTACAGAGCCAAGTTTCTTGCTCTATCCAGATTGTTTTGATTTATTGCACTATTATATGTTTCTTATTTTTTGGTGTATCCCTGATATCTTCGCTCTCCCTTCCCACCCTGGACAAGCTGTTTTTACTTACAGGACACCATTAATGTTTTTTTATTTACTTACAGTACTCCACCAATAAAAAATAATGCTGATTATTGTAGATTGTATTCATACTGTCAATGTTTTTACTGTATTGGACACCATTAATGTTTTTTTACTTACTGCACCCACCAATAAAATAAATTGCTGCTTTTTTTTAAATATACCTGTATGTTTTTACTTAATGGACATCATTAATGTTTTTTACTTACTGCACCCACCTGTAAAAATATTGTGTACTACTGTATACAGTTCCATGAGGCATACTGTACAGTACTGTACTGTGCAGTATACTGTAGGCATGCGCACTACAGTACATCAAAACAGTATTAAAGCGCATTATCGGTATTTGTATTATTATTACAGTAGAACACACATACTGTAATACAGTACATGTACAGAATAAATGCATAGTTTTTATTTTTGGGGTTTATTATACAGTACAGTATGTTAAAAAGTATGTAAAAAAGCTCAGTTATTCTATCATAATCAATAAAAATGGCACTGATTCAGATTCAGCAGTGTGCAAGCATCGTTACAAAAAGCGATATTATCCATCGAAATCCCTCCATTTGCCGTTCTCAGCCTAATGACAAAGTTTCTTTTCTGAGGAAGAAAAATAAAAGTATTACTGTAATGGTTAGTTCAAACTAGTCAGTCCCCTAAAGAAGTTCCCGCAGTCCCCTCGGTCAGTCCCAACAATTATTTTCTCGGGGGGCGTCTCTTGTTCATATACACGCATGCGCCTAGATGTGATGAGACGCATATGCATTTCAACAAGGTCCCAATGCGTATGCGCCTAGCTGTCTACCAATTGTTCAGTATCTACTGTAGAAGTTGCTCAGCCAATGATATTTCTGGACTACATTTTGGTGAATTGTGACTAAAATAACTAAATAACCATAAGCAAAGCGATTGATTACAGGAGAATCGCTTTACTGTGCATTGATATTGATATGGTAAAAAAATAATTACATACGGCAGCTGTACCCACCATAGACTTTGCCATTCGATTGGCGCCGAGCCACTGCCAGTCCCGTAGTCTTGATTATACACGTAGTTGACAGGTGACAGCAGGCCTGCTACACCTGTAGTTGACAGCTTATGAAGCTGGAAATCACTTTGGTACATGCAAGCTTGCTGGTATCTGTACGTGAAATCCTGCTCAGGCTGCAGGTATCAAGGCGGGGGCAGATAGCAAGGGTTGCCGGTCAGCAGGTTTTCACAGACGGTCGGACCGTTATTGGAAGCCGGTGCTGGCGCTGGCGCTGGTGCTGGCGCATTGCTCGCCTGGGACTGAAGATTCTTAGTTGGTTTTACCATGACTTTTTACCTTTTGAACTCTCCATGATCAAATATACTGGAAAATTCAGGGGCAACACACCAATACCCTCCTCCTGTAACGCCGGGTGCAGGAGAAATACGAAAAAAAACACGGATCGACACATAACGTTTTCCTTATCGCACGCTTCCATCCATGAGCATCTGGTGAAAATTTGTAAAAGTCATAATTTTCGATAAAATATTGATAAATTTGACCAACTGTGGCTATCTTATCATCTGCTGAACTAATTTCCGACCATATTAAATAAGCGTACGTTATGTTGGGCTTTTTGAACACGGACTGCAGTGGTGTACTCATCTCTGGACCCCTCTGGATAATGGAATAGAACACCAGACACTTTGCATTTAGTTTTTAATATGAAACGCCTAAATAGATACAATGTTGTACAACTTCTTCAGTACCAAGGTCAATTCACAAAGGACCACTGTGGTATTTTTTAAACACCTGCAAGTCGACACATTACGGAAGCGCATGCGCATTACAATTCATGAATATCTGCCACCTGGCGGATACGCGAAGAATTGCAACCAAATAAATCCGAATCATTTCTCATTAAACAGATCAAGCGCGTGTGACGCCAGCATGATTGCAACATGAATACGGCACGAACGCAGCATGAACGCCGCATGAACGCGGCGAAGCGCGTGGCATTCGGAAAAAGTCACCGGAAAATATCGGAGAAGTGTTAAAATAAAAGGGACCGCGGCTGTTCCACCTACAGTAAATCTCAATCGCCTCTATTAATCAAGTGTGCGCTGATGCAGTTGTATAAAAGAAAAAAAGGCATTTTTCCTGTCTGAAACAAGACACATATTTCTTAAATGTATTTCTGTTGTTTTAGAATTTGGTGCATTTTGCACCAATATCCTGACCTAAAAAAAGACATTTCACAATGACGGAGAAAACTAATGTAGAAAACAGTTAAGACAAGATGCACAAGTCGCACATTCTTTAATACAGAGACTCTACCAATATGCACACGTTACCCCACACTAACTCTTCTCACTTGTTCCATTCATTCCGCATTCTATCTCAAATAGCCAACAATAGCCCAAGATTATTACATGGACGCTGTCTGTCGCAGGTATATTTTAGCACGAAATGTGATGAAACAATGAGTTTGTGCTGGCTGGCATTCGTTCCTTTGATACATAGATCCTAATATATCCAAGACTGTACTTCTGATTTTTCCACCCTTGAAAATTATACTGGATTATTTATTTATAATGTTGACAAATACATAGTTACACATAGATAGTTACATTAAGTGAGCCGGGCTATACCTTATATACAAGACATTGCATGCACAGTAAGAGATAATATATATTCGAGGCGTACAGTATGTAACTGTCAAGGATTGAACTTCGGCTGAAGTGGATCCCAGTGGCAGGAACAGCAGGGAGCGAAGTAGGGGTCACAAGCAGAGATCCAAGGCAGGTGGCAGGTAGCGAAGTCCGGTAACAAGCACGGGTCCGAGGCAGGCGGCAGGTAGCGAAGTCAGGAAACAAGCAGAGGTCGGCAACGAGGAAACTGGAACAGGATGATAGCAAAAGCTAACACAGCAGTAAACACAAGAACCTTGCAGGTGCTAAGGAACCAGTATAAACAGGCAAGGAGGAACAGGAAAGGGAGGTTTATATAGGCAGGCTGAGAGGTGGAGCACAGGTGCAGAGGTGTCAGGTAACAGGTTCTGGAATGTTCCTAGTTTAGCAGCAGCAATCCCGGTGGACAAGTTTAGGTACTGCAGGCTATAACAAGACATTAGAGTGGCAGCAGTCCCGGTGGCGAAGCATAGGTACAGCAGGCTAGAGAATATGACATTACTCCCCCCTCCCAAGAGCGTTCTCCGGACGATCCTTGCTAGGCTTGTCTGGATATCGTCGGTGGAAAGCTTTGACTAGTCGCGGAGCATGTACAAAATCTTTGGGTTCCCAAGACCTCTCCTCTGGGCCATAGCCCCCCCAGTGAACCAGGTACTGTAGTTTCCCTCGGTGTAACCTGGAATCCAAAATTCTTTCCACAATGAATTCCTCTTCGTTATCCACGAGGATGGGTTCAGGGGGAGGAAGTCTCCGTCCAGGAAATGGGTTCTCACGGAAAGGTTTCAGCAGAGAAGAGTGAAACACAGGGTGTATTTTGATGGTCTCAGGAAGCTCTAATCTGAAGGACACTGGATTTATTAGTGCTGAGATGCGAAAAGGCCCGATGTATTTTTGGCCCAATTTAATGGTTGGAACCTTTAGACGTAGATTTTTTGTAGAAAGCCAGACTTTATCCCCGACTTGAAATTCTGGGGAGGGTCTGCGGTGTTGGTCTGCTGCTCTTTTGTACTTTACTTGAGTCTCACGAAGCGTCTCTTTGAGGGTCTCCTGGATGTCTCGCAGAGTCTCCAGTTTCTCTGTAACTGCCGGAATGGGGCCCGAAGATGGAAAACGAGGAATAAAGGTTGGATGAAATCCATAATTTGAGAAAAAGGGGCTCTTCTGAGTCGATGAATGATGTGAGTTGTTGTATGAAAACTCAGCTAATGGTAGGAAATCAATCCAGTCATCCTGGAGATGACAAACAAAACATCGTAAGTATTGTTCCAAAGTCTGATTGGTCCTTTCTGTTTGGCCATTGGATTGTGGATGATAGCCAGACGATAAATTTAAACGAATTCCTAGAGAGGAACAGAAGGTCCTCCAAAATTTTGAAGTGAATTGTACCCCTCTATCGGATATGATCTCATCAGGAGCCCCGTGAAGCCGAAACACCTCTTTCACAATCAACTTGGCTGTCTGGTCTGCAGAAGGAAGATTCTGTGCTGCAATGAAGTGAGCCATCTTTGTAAGTCGATCCACCACTACCAGGATGGTATTATGTCCATTTGATCGTGGCAGGTCAACAATAAAATCCATTGATATGGACCCCCAAGGACGAGTTGGAACCGGAAGAGGCTGCAGTAAACCCACGGGTGATGCTCGAGGGGTCTTGGTCCTAGCACAAGTTTCACAGGAGAGGACATAGTCTTTAACATCTTGTGCTAATTTAGGCCACCAAAAAGAGCGAGACAACAGTTCCTGTGTCTTGAGGACACCTGGGTGACCCGCGGGTCGGGAGTCGTGCATTAATTGGAGCACCTCTAATCTTACCTCCTTAGGAACGAACAGACGATCATTACAGTTCCAGAGACCATCACATAGAAATAGTTCTGCTTCCGGAGGAGGGTTTTTAAGAAAAGTGTCATTTGAGTAGGCTCCCTTTATTCGTGTGAGGAGATCGGCAGAGAATGTGACGCCCAAAAAATTTCTTTTTGGAAGAATAGTTTCTTCTTGCTCTTTGTCTGAGCTAGGATTCGGAAAGGACCGTGACAAGGCGTCGGCTTTCCCATTCTTGGAGCCAGGGCGGTATGAAATGTGGAACTGAAATCTTGCAAAGAAGAGAGCCCATCTGGCTTGTCGCGCAGACAGTCTCTTTGCGGATCGAATGAATTCTAAGTTCCTATGATCCGTAAAGACCGTAATTGGATGATTTGCCCCCTCCAGTAGATGTCTCCACTCAGAGAATGCAGCTTTTATAGCCAAGAGTTCTTTGTTTCCGATGTCATAATTTCGTTCAGCTGTTGACATTTGGTATGAATAAAAAGCACATGGATGAAGGAGCATCTTGGGTCCAATTCTTTGTGACAGAATGGCACCAACAGCGGAGTCGGATGCATCCACTTCCAAGATGAATGGTAATTCTGGATTTGGATGGATGAGGATAGGGGCAGATGTGAAGAGTGACTTCAATTGTTCGAATGCCGCATCCGCTTTAGGAGACCATTTGAAGGGGAATTCCTTCCGTGTGAGTTGGGTGATTGGGGCAATAATGCCAGAGAAATTTTTAATAAAACGTCTATAGAAATTGGCAAAACCCACAAATCTCTGAATGTCCTTTTCATTCCGAGGGATTGGCCATTCCACCACAGCTTGAATCTTGCCTGGGTCCATACTCAAACCCTCGGGAGAGATGATGTAACCGAGAAATTGCATGCTGTTTTTTTCGAATTCGCATTTTTCTAACTTGATGTATAAATTGTACTTACGGAGATGCTCAAGGACAATTCGGACATGTCTCTGGTGATCCATGATGTTATCTGAGAAGACTAGGATGTCATCCAGGTATGCCACTACGAATTGGTCCAATAACTCTCGGAGGACATCATTGATTAAATGCTGGAAGGTAGCAGGGGCATTACAGAGTCCGAAAGGCATCACCAGATATTCATAGTGCCCATAACGGGTTCGGAAGGCTGTTTTCCATTCGTCACCGGGTCGAATGCGGACCAAATTATACGCTCCTCTGAGATCTAATTTGGTAAAGATCTTGGCTGACCGAATTCTTTCCAATAGTTCAGGAATCAGAGGTAATGGGTACCTGTTCTTCACCGTTATCTTATTTAGTTCCCGATAGTCAATGCAGGGGCGTAGAGAACCGTCTTTTTTTCCCACGAAGAAGAGCGCAGCGCCTGCTGGAGAAGTAGAGGGTCTGATAAAACCCTTTGATAGGTTCTCTTGTAGGTAGTCATTGAGGACCTTCAATTCCGGTTCTGAGAGGGAATAAATTCTTCCAAACGGAATAGCAGCACCCGGTAATAATTCAATGGGACAGTCATAAGAGCGATGTGGGGGAAGCGTATCCGCGTTCTTCTTGTCACACACATCTAAAAACTCAGAGTAAAGAGCCGGCAGAAGATTTTCTTGAGACGAGGAAATCTTATGTATTCCTACACACTCTGGTATAGGAGTTTTAGGTAGACAGGCTAGCTGACAGTGCTCCGAGGGAAACGTGAGTGTCTTGGTGTTCCAGTCGATTAGTGGGTTATGGATCATGAGCCATGGAATTCCCAGAATCACTGGAAACAAAGGTGATGGAATGAGACCAAATGAAATCTTCTCCTGGTGATTGGGCTCCATGATTAGTGTTAAGTTTCTGGTTTCATGGGTAACAGGTCCAGAGCTCAAGGGAGAACCGTCAACGACTTCCATCCTTTCTGGCGATTCCTTGGCTACAAATGATACCGAATTGTTCTTGGCGAATTCTATGTCCATAAAATTCCCTGCCGCCCCTGAGTCGACCATTACTGTGGTTGAGAAACGATGTGTTCCTTCCTCGATGATAATAGGAACCAGGAGGTGAGGGTGTAGCGAAGGAGGGTTATCTTTCCTTTGAGAAGCAGAGAGAACAGTTTTTGAAATAGCGTGCAGCTGATTTCTTCTAGGGCTCTGGAAAGAAGACCGCCTGGACTTGTTTGGGCAATCAGCGAGATAGTGCCCATCGTTTCCGCAATATAAACAGAGATCTTCTGTTCGGCGTCTATTCCTTTCCCCGGTTGAGATGGGTCCCCGCAGTGTATTTACTTGCATCGGCTCCTCCTCCGTCTCCCTGGAACGTCTTGGGGTACTGACATCTCTAAACCCGGGGGTGCTTGGCATGAACCCCTGTCTCTCCAATCGTCTTTCCGTAAGCCTACGATCAATTTGGATGCATAAACGGACAAAGTCCTGAAATCTCTCTGGGGTCTCCACCCGGGCTAGTTCGTCTTTAACTTGCTCCGAGAGACCCTGCCGAAAATGATATTTCTGCGCGGCCTCATTCCACTCAGTATCGTTAACCCATCTGCGGAATTCAGCGGCGTACTCAGCTGCCGAGCGTCTTCCTTGACGAAGATTGTTCAGAGTTGCCTCAGCGGTTGCACTACGATTTGGGTCATCAAAAATAAGACTCATGGCATCGATAAACTCCTCCAGGTCCCTTAGTAGTGGGCTATCCTGTTCTAACATAGGGGAGACCCAAGCAAGGGCCTCATCCTTGAGCAGGGTTATGATCAATCCAACCCGGGCTTCGTTGGTATTATAGATGGTAGGCTGAAGCTTGAACACATGTCTGCATTGATTAAGGAAATCCCGAAAAGATTGTCTTTTTCCTCCAAATTTTTCCGGAAGGGTTACACGGGGTGCGGTTTGCACAGTCACAGTGTTTTGACCAGACAAGGTGATTAAGGCTGCACGTAGTTCACGATTCTCAGCTTCCGCAGTGGCGGCTTTTTCTTCTAAGCGGCCAAGACGATTAAACACGTGTCTTTGTTGTTCCTGGTAACCAACCATGATATGTTGCAAGTCATGGAGTGACTGAGCCTGAGTCGGGTCTGTTCCAGCGGAATCCATGGTAGGGCCTGTTTATTCTGTCAAGGATTGAACTTCGGCTGAAGTGGATCCCAGTGGCAGGAACAGCAGGGAGCGAAGTAGGGGTCACAAGCAGAGATCCAAGGCAGGTGGCAGGTAGCGAAGTCCGGTAACAAGCACGGGTCCGAGGCAGGCGGCAGGTAGCGAAGTCAGGAAACAAGCAGAGGTCGGCAACGAGGAAACTGGAACAGGATGATAGCAAAAGCTAACACAGCAGTAAACACAAGAACCTTGCAGGTGCTAAGGAACCAGTATAAACAGGCAAGGAGGAACAGGAAAGGGAGGTTTATATAGGCAGGCTGAGAGGTGGAGCACAGGTGCAGAGGTGTCAGGTAACAGGTTCTGGAATGTTCCTAGTTTAGCAGCAGCAATCCCGGTGGACAAGTTTAGGTACTGCAGGCTATAACAAGACATTAGAGTGGCAGCAGTCCCGGTGGCGAAGCATAGGTACAGCAGGCTAGAGAATATGACAGTAACAGTTAACAGACCAGATTAAAATGTGAGACAGCTTAATTTTTGAAAGAATTTAGACTTGTGGCGGATGTGAGAGTTTCCGGTAGATTGTTCCAGTTGTGGGGTGCATAGTAAGACAAGAAGCAGCTGCCAGTTACATTGTTGAACCTTGGGACCATGAACAGTCTTTTGTAGCCAGATCGCAAGTGATAAGTGCTCCATGCAGTAGGGGTGATAAACTTGTTCAGATAGGCGGGTAGCTTGCCGATAATCTTCCATACTATTTTGTGCCTGTCATATTTTACCCAACCATATCATTCTGTGCTCAAACTGTTGCAAAATCATGTATTTTACTGCAGAAATAGCCACAATTATGCTCCTTCCTATCATTCTACTGCTAAAAAATCTTATCCATGCCTTCATCCTACATCACTATTTTACTAACTGGCTATACTGCTTCATATCTCTCCCCCCTCATGTTATTCTAAATGCTACAGCTGGCATCATCACGATGTCTTAATAGTTAACTTCAAACACCCTTCTCTCCTAATCACTTGGCTGGATCCATAATAAGTCCTGCATTTCCGTCACACATTTTTACTATCCTTCAAGGCATTATATACGTCTGCTCTTTCTATGGCCAAATCACTGTTTTTCAACCTTTCATCTCTTGAAGCACCCCTAATAACAGTGCTTCTGACGCATCCCCACAACAGAACAGTCAGTCACAAAAGACGCAGGGCAGAGACAGAATCACAGGAAATAGAGGGATCAAAGAGTAAGTGGGAAAGAGTCAGAGGGGGACGAAAGTCAGAGGGGGACAAAAGTCAGATGGGGCAGAGTCAGAGGGGGCAGGGTCAGATGGTAATACAGATGAGAGGTTATAGAGGGGGAAAATGGGTCAGAGGGGTCAGAGACTCAAAAAGACACTCACAGGAGACAGAGGGGGCAGAGGTCAGATAGATGATAACAGGAGACAGAAGTGGCAGAGACAGACAGAAAGTCAGAGGGGGGTAGACAGTCAGAGGTGGTAGAACAGACAGTCACAGCAGACAGAGGGGGAAGAAAGACACAAGAGGTAGAGGGGGTAGAGACAGACAGAGTCAGAGGAGACACCCACAAAAGGACAGAACAAATGTACACACACTAAGACAGAACACACTTACACAACAGGACAGGGACCCAGCCTGAATCTTATGCATCTTCATGTATTATTTTAGTATATTAGATTTATATTTTTGTACTTATAGTGGACAAAATTGTTTTAGCCACATTTGTGTAATAGAGCTTTATGCCAATACTCTACGGAGGGTGGGGGAAAGAGGTGGGTGTTGGGGTAGTTGACCCAGGCAGAGTGGTTTGACTTACCTGGCAATCCGTTCTATCTATACATTGGAACAGCAGTAACAGCAAATTATTAGGAAGTGGGGAGAAAGGAAATGCTCTTTATCCTAGTAGTACTTATCATACTGTATTGACAAGCTTGTATTTGTAACATAATCATACATAAGAGAAAGACATATGCCTTGAACTTTGGATCATTTTAATCTAGAATTATGTATTGTGAAAAATATGATCAACAATAATAAAACATTATATATTATCACTAATATTGCATTAGATCCCCATCTTCACTAGTTTAAAATGTGTCTAATGTTTAGGAGTAATCACTGTACCATAACAATGTAAAGCGGTAGTAGTTAAAACGTAAACAAAATATCCTTCTGGTATTGTAGGTAGGAATTTAAACCAAAAGATATACTGTGTTAATCTTTTTGTTGCCGTATCTCTGTCAGCCAGTGGAAGTCCGGTATTTACAGCCATGTGATCACATGGCCATGACTTCCCTCTGTCTAATGTAACCGGAAGTTGACAATCTCCACTTGAGTTTCAATTGAGCTGAATGTTCCGATAGAGTGGTCAGAATGACCATACCCCAGAAAAGGAGGATTTTAATGGTGACATACAGTACTCGGTATGTCAGTAAAGCCTCTTGTGTGCCAGGGCCCGTGATGTACCAGGTACGCCCAAAAGGTCAAAAAGGTTGTAATGAAAAAAATAAATGACAAAATCATTGGAAAACTGTGAGCAATTTCATCATATTGACTGTTCAGAAATGTACTGTTCAGAACACTAACAACTTTCCCTCCTATTATGTTACTTTGTAAGTGAAGAGAAAAAGTTATTTGAAATAATTTTGTAATAAGAGAATTCCCTACAGTATGTTTCTATTTTAGAATGACATAAGTTGCGTATTTGATTAAATTGACAATCCTTAAAGATTAGTAGATTCATTTGTCATTAAATGGGATTGGCCTATTAACTCATGCATAATTATTGTACTGTTTAGAAGTAGTTACTGTCACAGTAACAAGTACGAATTGATTGAGGTTGTGAAAACATGCATACATTTAGACAATGCAAATAGGGCACCTAACTGTGCTAACTCACTATTTAAATGACTATAATAATAGTTAAGAGCAGGTGTGCGGTCCATTGAAACAGATAGGTTCAGTGCTTTTGTTGTCTCTGAGCAATAATTGCTGGAAGAACATTGTACTGTATTTCTTCAGCAGTACTATAATGATATTGAGAATAAAAGAATAACTATAATGTTAAAACATCTTCCATTGAATCATCTTTTTTTAATCAATTACGTGACTAAGATGCCATCATTAGTTTGTTTTGCTTTACAAGTACATTACTGTGCCAGGAAACCTATGGTTGGAGACTGGAGCAAATTCAGATGTAGCAAGACTTACTGTTTTTGGCACCGGGTAAGTCAGCAGGACTGCGATTGACCTGGTGCTGGAAGATTAACACTATGGGGGGTCCAGTCCAGACCCCTATTACCTGTTCCTGATCTTAAAGGTGGATGGCGATAGATTGCCGGCGATGACGTCGTGGTTCGAGATTTGCCGGGAATCGGAGGGTTAAGACATCTAAATTTATGAGAAATATTGAATGTATGTGATTGTTTTTTTTCAGGTTTTTTTATTGTATTTATTTATTTTTATGTATTTGCTTGCCCATTAACTGATACTGTATTAGTCTGTGTCCACTTGGAGCACAGATCAATACAGCGACAGCCAATGCATTTTTTGACAAATGCTTGTTTTCTATTGATTGTTATTTTTTCGATTTCTGTTTATTGTTTGGATTAAATTGTTGTGGATTTGAATCGCTTATTATTAGTACATTTTAGGATTGGTTAGAGTTTTAAGTTTATTTGTTTTATTGGCTATTGGTTTTAATTAATTAATTTTTTTGGCTAGTGGTTCAAATTAATTATTTGTTTTTTTTGATTGTGGTTTTATTTCTCTAATTGATTGGTTGGCTAGTTCTTTAATTTCTTGAATTTTGGTGTTTAGGTGCTTGTGTATATATTTTATTATTGTGTATTTTTCGCTTTCATTCTTTTTTATTAGGTTTACCACTGACTGCTATAGTGGCTTTTCATGCCCATATTATATGGGTATGATATACCACTGTGACAATCATGGGTACAAGGTGGGTATAGTGACCCAGGGTGGGTGGTTAGGCCTCCCGGGTGGGTAGCAAGGGAGGATGGGTTAACCCCTTAATTACTATAGTGGTTATTAACTGCTAAGGTGATTAAGGGTTAGGGGCCAAAAGATTGTATTTTTTCTTGTATTCTTGCTGGCATCGGAGGACATGGACCTGGAATATGCTGATGAGGATACCCTTCATGATGGCAGGGGTAAGTTGAACATTTTATTTACTTTATTTATGCTGGCTGGCTGGCTAATGATTGATTTTATAATGGTATAGTGGATAATAGTAATTTTGCCCATTACTGTACTGTATGTGTTTGGGGGGGATTGTTGGGGGTAGAGGAGGTGGGTAGTAGGGTTTTTGTGTGTATTTTTGTTTATTCTGGCTAGAGGTATTGTGTGAAGAGGGTAGCAGCCCAAGGATGGATATTTAGGCCTAACGGGTGTAGCTGGAAGGCTTAACCCTTAATTAAGTTAGCGGTTCAGCTTCTACAAAGAATTGCAGAATCTGCTTCAGGGTACCATTAAACCGCTTACAGAATCCATGGGAAACTGGTGCTCCAAAAAGTAATTAAAAAAGATTTCACATAACATTAGTATGCATTTAGCATAGGGACCTGCTATAGAGATTTACCTTGATGTGGTTAGCAGGCTATGCATTATTTGATCAAAGGATGTAACCAAAAGTCTCCTTTATCTTATAGATTTTTACACCATATATATTTATTCCCCATTTATTGCTATCCCAAAAGGAGAAGAGCAGAGATTCACTTTCTTTTTTTCACATTTGTATGGCCAATCCCTTCACCAGCTGCATGCTCCTTACACGGAGACGCACAGTGATTATATATTTGTTTTTCATGAGATACAGGCCCTGTTATGGACTCTACCCATTGATTGGCTTAGTAGTACATCATATCCATTTAATTTGGACATGATAAGCCACTATAACAGTCAAAGGTCACATTAATAAACAAAACAAAGGCCAAAATACACAATAATAAAAGACATACACAGAACATTCCAATTCAAGAAATAAAAGCACTAACTTCTACTTTTTTTTGGAAAATATGATACAGGGTCGCTATTTTTTTTATTCACATATTGTATATATATATATATATTATATTTGAGACATCATTATGTTTAGTATATTGTTTATATTGAGGGTTATTTGCTATTGTATTACAGTACATATATTTGATGCACCTTCTTTTCATAAATTGTATGTTTGTATTTAACCGCAAAAATAAATATAGTCCACAGCTCCAATATAGCAAAACATGAAAAAAAAATGTTTCTTTAGCATATCTTTCAGACATCAGGATACATAGTACTAGCCAGTATCTTTTTGGATTGCCATAATTATTTCTTAATCCATAATGGCGACTACAGGTGCAAAAAGAGTATTCTAAAACTTATCTGGGCTATCTCCAACAAGACTCAGGTACATGCTGGGTACATGCTGCAACATCTCAGTGACATTTCTGCAGAAAGACTAATGGGACTGCTAGGGACCCCCGCTGTGTTAATCCGATGGGCCATTAGTCTTTCTGCAGAAATGTCACTGAAATGTTGCAGCATGTACCCAGCATGTACCTGAGTCTTGTTGGTGACAGCCCCAGATTTTACAAGGCAAGATTTAGAATACTTTGCGGCGCACCTGTATGTAGCAAATCGCTCTATTATAATTAAACAAATACAAATTCTCCACCCACATTGAATACGTCAGAAGTAAAGGTAACTACAAAAATAATACGGTATATTCCTCACCTGTTGAGAGAGCTAGGCAAGTCACTACCACAAACCAATCCTGCATGGGAGATAACTTGTTTATTAATGACCTTGAGGTTGGCATTGAGAGCAAAGTCTCCATCTTTGCTGAGGATACTAAATTGTCTAAGGAAGTAGAATCAGAGCAGGGGGTAATTTCTCTCCAGAAGGACTTGGAGAGACTAGAAACTTGGGTAGGTAAATGGCAGATGAGGTTTAATACAGATACATGTAAGATAAGGCATTTGGGAAGAAAGAATAAAATGGCGACTTAAAAACTAAATGGGGATAAATTGGGGTAATCCTTGATGGAGAAGGATGTAGGAATGCTTGTAGACAACAGGCTTATCAATAGTGCCCAAAGTCATGCAGTAGCTGCAAAGGCAAACAAGATCTTTTCTTGCATTACATTTGCAATGGATGGAAGGGAAGTAAACATAATAATGCCCTTATACAAAGCATTAGTAGGACCACACCTTGAATATGGAGAACAATTTTGGACACCACTCCATAGAAAAAACATTATGGAACTAGAGAGAGTGCAGAGAAGAGCCACCAAATTAATAAAGGGGATGGACAATCTAACTAACGAGGAGAGGCTAGCTAAATTAGATTTATTTACATTAGAAAAAAGGTGTCTAAGAGGGATATGAAAACTATATACAAATATATTCGGGAACAGAATAGGGAGATTTTAACAGCACTACACTGGCGACACACTTTATTCGAGCTCGGCTAGTCCCACGAATTCGGGTATACTCGGGTGTATTGAGGTTTGTGACTGTTTTCTGCCCGAGTGCATTGAGGTATTTTCCAGGCAGGGATTGAAGCATTTTATTCCCGCTGGCTGCAATACTGCACAGTATATATATATATATATACTGCATTACAATTCATGAATTTATGCCATCTGGTAGACACGCGAAGCATTGCAGCCTATTAAATCCTAATCATTATCATTTAACAGATCAGCCGCCCGTCAGCCAGGCATGAACCCAGGCTGGGAAGGCAAACGCAACGGGGCTTGTCAGAGGTGAGGAGCGGCGCATTCCAGGTATCTGCCAGGTACATACTGGGTATTTGCTCGAATAAAGTGTGTCGGTGCAGTATTCATCCCAAGGGCAGTACAAAGGACTCGGGGGCATCCCTTAAGGCTGGAGGAAAGGAGATTTCACCAGCGACAAAGGAAAGTGTTCTTTACAGTAAGGGCAGCCTGATGGGGCTCCCCAAGCGCTGCTCCCCTGTGCACAGTACCAGCATGCTAAGGGTTAACATTTGCTTGTACTTTTTCGACCGTCAATCCCACCTACTGGAATGTTAATGAGCCAAGAGGACACAAATAACTTTTTGTTTACCACTGCATTTAAAACCAACCACCCCAGTGTACATCTGGCTTGCCCCAAAGGCAGACAGCCTTTGGTGCAGCCAAAGGGTATGAGCCGTTTGCAGCCATTCGCTGCTGTTTGGTGATGTTAAAGTGATGTTAAAGCTGCTCTATTTCAATCAAAAAATCACAAGTCCTTTATCCCCTGTACCCAATTTTCCAAGTCTATCTGTCCATGAAATGTCTATGAATTGACTGTTTAACCCTGTTCTTTTATGTAACCATGTATTTTTATAACTCTATGCCCAGGACATACTTGAAAACGAGAGGTAACTCTCAATGTATTACTTCCTGGTAAAACATTTTTATAAATAAATACAAATAAATACATGTGGAATTCATTACCCATGGAGACTGTGATGGCAGATACAATGGATTTGTTCCAAAAAAGTTTGGACATCTTTTTAGAAAGGAAAGTTACAGTATACAGGGATATACAAATAAGTAAACATGGGAAGAATGTTGATCCAGGGAATAATCCGATTGCCAATTCTTGGAGTCAGGAAGACATTTATTTTTCCCCTTATGAGATATTATTGGGTGATATGTCACTGGGGTTTTTTGTTTGCCTTCCTCTGGATCAATAAGGAAATATAGATATAGGATAAAGTATCTGTTGTCTAAATTTATCATAGGTTGAACTTGATGGACGTATGTCTTTTTTCAACCTCATCTACTATGTAACTATGTAACCACAAACCACTATCAACAGACAGAACATACCTCACAGAATACACACACAGAGCAAAGTATACAGCAAGAAGAAAAAGAAGAAAAGCCCTGATTCCAAAATACCACAAACAGCAAATAACATATATACCCATCCAAAAACTCAATCTACTGCTGCGGCTAAGATTATTCTCCAGCTTACCCGCAATTGTTCGGGGTTTTTTTTTTCAGCCATCGAACTCAGCCGCATCTCGGCCACGCGCCAGCTCATCTCCCGTTCAGCGCTAATGGCGCTGAACAATGAAGCGGGCACGCTGAACAATGGAGCAGGCGAGCTAAACAATGGAGCGCCTGCGGCACCGAATCTAGCACCGATATTAAGAAAAAAAAACGCGCCTGCCCGCACATTTGAAATACCCGCGGTGGTGGCCGCAGGAGAATATAGGCGGCCGCCACTGTAATCCAAAAAGCGATAAAATAGGACATACCACTGTAACATACAGAGAAATCCACCGACACTGCATCAGGATTTTAAGGACCCACGGTTTACACGGAAACGAAAAAGTCTCACAAAGAAATTTCTGTATCTCTGTTGCCCAGGAACATGTGTACAATCACATGACAGGGAATTAACATCCAGAAAACCAGAATATATCACAGCACCTAAAACAGTAATGAAAGAAATATCCATAGCATTAAAACACTATTGTCCATCATCAGCATAATGACCAAACTCAGGATCACATACTGTATATGTCTCACAAACTTTTAGAAATAACATACATCCCAGAGAGAACAAATATGTAGACATACTGTAGAATTATCTGAGATACCCTTTATCAGGGTTTCAAGTCCCAAGTAAATTGGCGCTTCTAAGATGTATGCCTCTTGGCACCTTTGGTTATCTACTGCACCGACACACTTTATTCGAGCAAATACCCAGTATGTACCTGGCAGATACCTGGAATGCGCCGCTCCTCACCTCAGACAAGCCCCGTTGCGTTTGCCTTCCCAGCCTGGGTTCATGCCTGGCTGACGGGCGGCTGATCTGTTAAATGATAATGATTAGGATTTAATAGGCTGCAATGCTTCGCGTGTCTACCAGATGGCATAAATTCATGAATTGTAATGCAGTATATATATATATACTGTGCAGTATTGCAGCCAGCGGGAATAAAATGCTTCAATCCCTGCCTGGAAAATAACGCAATGCACTCGGGCAGAAAACAGTCACAAACCTCAATACACCCGGGTATACCCGAATTCGTGGGACTAGCCGAGCTCGAATAAAGTGTGTCGCCAGTGTAATAACTAAAGGGACTCAAATAGTATATATCTAAAAAAACCCTCACATTACTCCTCAAAAGCCAAGAGGGGAAATAGGACTAATTCACTAAAGTGGTTAGTGATAATAAACCGACAGAGTTTAACTCGAAAGACTAAACCTCAACTTCAGTATTCTCAAAAAGGAGAGTAATAGAGACCAATGTGACCATATTTAGAAATAGAATTGAATTGGGACAACTATTTTTCTTTTTAATCACACACATAGGGGGTCATGTACTAAGCGGCGAAAAATTGCATTCGCCAGGGGTTTGAAATCGCAATGTTTTTGGCGTGTTGCCCTCGCTGTAGGCAGGAAGGGCCAAATCCCTGGCAAATCACAGCGAGAGCAACATTGCCAAACATGGTGATTAGCCGGTGGCGAGACAGTCTGCCTGGCGAGAAGCTGCAGATAAGCCGTCCCCTGCCGAGATGTGTCTGCAGCAGAGAGAGATCCGCCACACTATTGGCGCAAACATCATCAACATTAAAAAATCTTTTAAATACAATTTTATTCATAGTGTACATGTGCAGGGGGTCTCCGGAGCTGTACCGCATTGGTTTCAGGTCCGGGGACCCCCTGCTTCCCGAGATACAGGCCCCGTTATGAGGTGCCGGTATCCCTCTGCATTTAAATATCCCGATCACGTGACCGCGGAATGTAAACAAAGCAGAGGGATAACGGCACCTCATAAAGGGGTCTGTATCTCGGGAATCAGGGGGTCCCTGGACCTAAAACTAAAGCGGTTCAGCTCCGGAGACCCTCCGTACATCTACACTATGAATAAAACACCCATATAAATAAACAATAATTCCTTACCTTTGCGGCTATCTGCTATGGTAATGAAGCAGCATGAATGTATTTTTAATAATCGTGTATTGGAGCAGGGGTTCCCCTGAGCAGAACCGCATTGATTTCTGCCTCAGAGACCCCCTGCTTCCCGAGTTACAGGCCCCGGTATGGGGCATCGGGTGCCAGTGTCGCTGCCATCTTTATAGCGTCCATGACGCAACGTGCCCACTATAGTGATGGCGGTGACACTGGCACCGATGCCTCAAATCGGGGCCTGTAACTCGGGAAGCAGGGGTTCCCTGAGCCAGAAATCAATGCGGTTCAGCTCAGGAGACCCCCTACTCCTGCACAATATTATTAAAATACATTAATGCTGCTTCATTACCATAGCGGATAGCTGCTAAGGCAATGAAGGGGTTAAGGCATTATTGCATGTTTATTGGGGATAATTGCCCCCAATAAATATTGCAATAAACAACATACACCACCTGTGCCCATACAGTATAGTAATGGGCAAAATAAATTTGTCAATTTAAAATACATAAAGCACAATAAATACAATAAATACATAGAGCACTCACCCATGTCCGGCTGCCACGATGAAGGCCATCCTCATCTTCATCACCGTCCATGCCCTCCTCCGATGCTGCAAAACATAAACAAGAATAACAAAAGCCAATGTAATGTCCCCATACCCCTTAATCAACTTAGCGGCCATTAACCGCTATAGTCATTAAGGGGTTAACCCACCCTTACCCACCACTCGGGAGGCCTATACTCCCTCCCCCACTACCCAACCAACCCGTGAGGCCTAACGACCCACTACCCACAGGGAGGCCTACTCAACCTGGCTTGGGAACAATACCCAACCCCCCACCCCCGTTAACCACAATAAACATGACTATATTTAATAAACAATACATTACCCACCCCCTGTGCCCCCCATAAATGATTTAATCTTTTAAATACAGGGTTAATACCCCAGGCCCACGGGAGTACCCGGTGGCCCTGCCGGGTGTCCGCAGGCCCTACAGTGGCCCAGCAAAAGGTTTCAAACAGGGTCTGGAGGCCTACGGTGGTCCCCGGCAGGCACCGTGGTCCTCCAGGTGGTCTCCTCGGGTCACCATGTGTCCCACATAGGGTCTCCTCAGGTAGGCCCGCGGGTGTCTGAGGGTCCTCGAGTGGTTCCCACAGGGGTCTGGGGGCCCTCGGGTGGTCCCTACTGGTCCGCGGTGCCCCCACAGAGGTGGGCCACCGGTTCTTCCCCACAGGTGTCCCTGTGGACCAAGGAAGCCTTGTACCCGTGTGAAGTCCGAGGAGAACTCAGGTGGTCTCCATAGGTCCCCACAGACCTAAGGAACCAACCCTGTATGTAAAAAAAATAAACCTGTCCTATACATTTAAATGCATAAATACATAAATACCACCCCCCCCCCCATACACACACATACAGTACAGTAATGGGCAAAATAACTATTATCCAGAAATGGATAATAAATTATTTGTCCATTAATAAACACATTAACAAGCATAATAAAATAAATACAGTTCTTCTAACTTCATCAATATGAATTCTCTCCGCCTGCAAGTTCCCTCTGTCCTCCATAGCCAAAAAAATATATAGCAGATACATTCTGGTGTCACTTAACCCCCTAATCACCTGATCGGTTAATAACCGCAAAGGTAATTAAGGGGTTAAGCCACCCTGGCCCCATACCCACCTTTCACCCATTCATTTGTACAGTGGCTTCATCATGTATGTATGTATGTATATATATATATATACACACATACTACATACACACATCACTTCTCACAACCAGATCATTCCATAAATGATTTAAAAATCAAAATCCTCAATGGAATGTTTAAAAGCACCCAAGAACGGAAAACATTTGAACTCAGAATGATAAGACTCTTTGACACCAAAACCAAAGGACCTAATGCGGACATGGGTTTTCTCACACCCCATCAAAATTGTTTGTAATTATCCTGCTTGCCTCAATTCTTATCCACACTTTCTCTCCCCCCCCAGAATCCCTTTCCCTCCCCACCTTCTTTGACACTGTCCCCTGGCTTAAAACACTTAACACCCTACCTTATCTACAGTAAATATCTGTTGTTTTTTTTCCCTCTCTCTACACTGCTTTAGCCATTGAATCCTTTGTATATCAGTATTGCTTGACCTGAAGAAGAGAGGAGAACTCTCGAAAGCTTGTCCTATGACATAAATTGTTAGTCCAATAAAAAAGGTATCACCGAATACTGAAGAACTCATTAATTCTGCACTATCACAACTGGACTAACACGGCTATTTTCTGCTTTATATATATAGTACTCATTTGCATGTCATTTCCCAGAATCCCTTGCTGCAGTGGAAGCGCTGTATGCTGGGTGACAATGGGGAAAGACAGGGTTGCAGACCTGTCTAAGACATGCAAATGAACATACAGTAATATTTACAGTTGCTTTATGCTTTACTGTGGAGGGTTTTTGTCACTTTTTTACCCATCATAACCTTAATGACAGTGGTGATTACCTAGTCTAGTCTCAAACCTGCTAGCCATTAAGACCAGCCTCACACTGATGATACCCATCAAGGTTGAAACATGTATGTGAGTGGGTCTAATGGCTTTGCATCTCATCCCAGCCTCTGTCTAAAAGCTGTGTTTAAAACAGCATGCATTGGCTTGAGGATTGGCTTGTGTAATACGAGCTTGAGACAAAAGGTGGCACTGAGTGCTCATTTGCATGTCATTTTCCAGAATCCCTTGCTGCAGTGGAAGCGCTGTATGCTGGGTGACAATGGGGAAAGACAGGGTTGCAGACCTGTCTAAGACATGCAAATAAACATACAGTAATATTTACAGTTGCTTTATATATATATATATATATATATGCATCATGTAAACTATGCAAATCAATGTTAACAATAAAATATTCCAAATAAAATACAATTCAATCCAAACAAGTATACTATTTAAACCAAGCAAGTAAACAAAAATATATCACCATTAATTAATCAAATCCAAAATCAATTACAATCCAATACAAATTAATTACACAATAAACTATTTCAATCGTTAAACCAAACCATTCATAAAAAAAGTTACTATCAGACAAAATATAACTACCAAAAATAATCCCCTATTAAAAAGCAAGCATACCCTGAAATCAAGTACTCCAAAAACCACCAAAAATTACATCTATCTAAATTAAAAATTACATAACACACTCATTTGTAAGCATTGCAGCAAAATACATTTTAAAAACAGCAAAACAAGCATTTCCAAAACAATAATTTCTTACCCTGTATGTATATATTGATCTAGACATACATACATACATACATACATACATACATACATACATACATACATACATACATACATACATAAATACATACATACAGTGACAAGAAATGATAATCCCAAAAAAACTATCACGTTAAAAAACAAAAAAAAAACCTGTAAAAGTAAAAAAAAATACATTTCTTTTGTTAACTTACCATTAGATGCCCACTCACCGAAATCCAGGGGAACCAGAAGCTCTCGAACCAATCCACAGGTAACCATAAAAAAATAAACCCTTACAATCCAACTGTGTCTTCTTTCTTCTATTTATAATCCATTTCGTCAAAGGGGTCTTTATCTGTATTTTCTGTCTTCTGTCTGCTGTGTTCTATCTTCTTCCGGGTCTTCTGATCTTCATCTGCCATTGCCTAGTCTTCTTTAGGAGGTCCGTCCTCCTCGACGTCTGGCTTCAAAATGAGACGACATAGGCTTTTATAGGCCTATGATGTCACATTTTCATCAAATGGTTCCCATGGCCCATATTAACCCTTATTAACCGCTAAGGTAATGAAGGGGTTAGGTCCACCCGCAACCCCCCTGCAAGCCCTAAACAGCCACCAAGGGTCAAATACCCCCTTCACCCACCCCCGCTACCCACAATAAACCTGGCACGGCTGGTTAACCCCTTCATTGCCTTAGCGGTTAGCCGTTAAGGTAATGAAGTGGGCTGTGAATGCATTTTTCCTGCCTCGGATGCATGCCGGGGGGCTCAGGTGCTGGTATTAATGGGTATCAGCTCCGGAGACCCCCGGAATCAATCCCAGGCAGGAAAAAGCCTGATTTTTTCTGTGTCACCCTTGCCGATGCTTCTCCCCCACCAACTTGCAAACTTGAGTTGCTGTGATGGATTGGCGAGACAATCTCCATTCTAGAGCGGCGAATAGCCGCGAAATGCTGCTCGGGGCTACTAGAATTGAGCAGGTTTGAAAACATGGTGAGTAGCGGGGGGAAAAAAAACACCAAGAAAATTTACGTTTTTTTTGCTTTTCGCCAACTTTTCGAGGCTTACTGAATTGTGGTAGGCATTTTTGGCGCAAAACGGACGAAAAGTGCCTTTTTGCCGCTTAGTGCATGACCCCCCTTGAGACATTTTGTATGTTATTAGAGAATGTCTTAATACTGAATCTGTATTTCTCATATCACCCACCACCCAAACAGGGTATGAAAGTATAGTTTCTAGCCAACTATAGGGTACATGATGGGGCAGTCTAGATGATAGGAGACTAAAGAGAACATAACAAGGTAAAAAAGGGATGACTTCGGAGTAGATGCATATACTTCAATACCTCAGGACCTCATGTTTATCATAAAAATAGGGTCAATTTCTTGGACACTACAATTTATTTACAGGAAGTCAAATTACAATCTGACATTTACCATAAAGAAACGGATATAAATAATCTCTTTTTCTTTGATAGCAACCATCCAAGTGGTACTATCAGGGTTACCTTATAGTCAGTTTCTGCGGGTAAAGAGAATTGTCAATTCTCCTGATTTTTGACCACATGGTTTAGACCGGATCTACAAATGCTTCTCTGAGCGAGGATATCCACATGGTCTCTTAGACTGACAACGACATTTAGTGGAATCCTTAACCAGAACTACTTTATTGGATAAGTCAGATTCCAACTTAAATAGATCTAACAAGGTCGTTTCAGTGCCCTTTGTATCGGTTTATAACTCATGGAGCGGCAAAATTGAAAACTTGAAATTATCTCATTGGCCACTAATTTCTGAAGTTGAGAGTTTAGGGGATCTGTTTAAAATTCCACCCCTATTTTCCTACAAGCTTGGGACAAATCTGAGAGATTCCCTTGTTGGGCAGACATGGGGGCGGGGGAGCGAGAATAACAACACAACAATATCCTAAATGTGGGACTTTTAAATGCTGTTTATGTGCCCAAAGTATTAGTGTCCAAGAGGCTACTTGACACATCTGCAGATAGGTCGCAGGTATACCATCAAAAACCACTTTTCATGGACATCTAGGTACAGTATGTCATTTGCCTCATTAAATGTCCATATGGGATTGCATATGGTCAAAGACAGGATTGGCCAACATAAGGCCGCAATACAGAGAAGCTATGTGGAGGCACCTGTGGCTCACCACTTCATCTCAAAGCGCCATCAGGCTAATCAGCTTTGGTTCCAAGATACTGTATAGATGGCAAAGACAGATCACGGAGGGGAGGCAATAGGGTCAAAATTCTACAGTATACCAACAAGAGATCAATGGGATCAAGAGACTTAACACCATGACTCCTGCAGGGATGAACAAGGAGATGGATCTTAGCTGCTTTTCTTGAAGGCTGGCAGAGTTCCTTCTCCTTTTATTTGTTGTGTTGCATGACATCAGAATTTAGGAAATCTATGACATGGTGGTCGAAGGATGACCTTGATGTGGATTATTATTGGTAGATATACCAATTCAACTGGTCTCTGCCCTTTGTGTATAATGATGACATGAGATAGGGGAGGAATTGAATGATTGATGCGGATGATCCAATTGGCTCCCTATCATTATTGTGACCACAATATGCCTCTCTCCAATCTACCTGTACCCTCGTTGATACACATCTATGTTTTACATTACATGTATTTAGCCTACTGATATGAGGGATCCGCTTTGTCCATTGGTCAGGGGTAATTCATGTCTACCATCCCCTGGAACATTTTATATCTGTTTAATATTTTGATTGTTAGATTGTGCTGGTGTTCCTGTCTGTGGATATTACCTTCTTAGAAAGAATACAGGATACTCTTTTTATGCCTTCATACATCTCTACCTTGGATGGATATTAACCACTTTAATGAGATTTGACAAATTGAAATCGTGGCCCTCAAATATATGGGGTTGACAGAAGATCTGACCATTTTGCCCGTATATATTTCCCTTTTTGGTTTGGTCTTTGTTTGAATACTAATTGAAGTCTATATATGATCTGTGATAATATACACCATTTGTAATTACATGTGAATAATGTTTTCTTTTTGTTGTTTCCTTTTTTCCCTTTTTGGTTCTATATATATGATGCTGATAAAATGGGGTTGCACTGGGTTAAAATCGCTGCAGGTGAATCATCTGGCTACTCTCCATTGAGAGAATGTAACAGCTCTGCATGCAAGAGGGATTTATTTACTGTTGTCAAGACGACATCCTCTATGTTAGCCCTAAGGGATGTGTAATACCAGCATCCCTGCTATTGGTGCTTTGAATCCGTCCCCATCAACTCCCATTGGTCTAATTTATATGACATCACCCAGGGAGAGCCTTTATCTTGGTGCTCCAGCACACTTTGGATTCACTGCACTGGAGCCAGGCTAGTGAGGAGTACTGGAGCACTGCTATCCTGTGCTTCAGCCTTTGCTACAGGAACTTAGACTGCGAAACTATACGTATCACCAGCATATCATGAGCTCCAGAAGGGACTTGGTCAGACCTTTGTTGGTCTTTAAAGGGAAGAACTGCATTTTTTATGTAGGAATGGGCCGGAAGAAAGGGTTAATTGCGCTGAAACATGTATGTTGCCCCCTTTCCAGTTTGGAATGCTTCAGTGCTATTTTTAACTTTTAGATTTTTTTTATGTGTTGTTTTCTTATGTGTATGATTGTCTTCCCTTTCCTGTTTTTTTGCACAGTATTGTGTTGTTCTTACTTCTGTGTGCTGCATTGTATTTTTCCATATGGTTACTGCATTATCTTTTGATACCAGTAAAATATTACTTTCAACCAATTCTGAACTTATCTTTTCTGAGTGCGGGGTAGACAATTTTTTGATAATGTATACCTCAGGACCTCCATTCTGTGGGTAATGGAGCCAACATCTCATAGGAATATCGCGAAATCCTACTCCCTATTGAGCCCATTATGAAACATTCTATCAAATATCTCAATCTATTTTGCCTCCTGTTCCTCGGGATCTCTCTGGCAGCACAGTCCCTCTATGCTAGAGAACCCATGCAGTTTGTGCATCACACTTTTAAACCTGCTTGATGAGCAATGTGAAGACTGGCTAATTGACTCCAGCTTAAATTAACCAGCTCTCTGCTGGACTAATTAGCTACAGACAGGCTTTATGGTGCTGTCTTTTTAAACTGGGGAAAGGCCCTGTCACAGTCCCCCTCTCAGACAAATTCTCTTGCGCACCTAGTCAGGGTTGCTGTGTGCACCACGTCTGTTTTGCTATATGAGAGAGGTCTGTTTTGCTCCGTAGAGAGGTCTGTAGTTGGTTTAGTAATTAGAAATTCCATCTCTATCGATTGAGGTAAATATATAATCACAGAAAGGGTCTTATCTCTCAACTTAATATATTGGAATCATCAAACACATACTGTACAGTATATACAGTGTACAGTATATCAGAATGTTTCTCTCCCTTTTCCGGTAATGTTCCATATGATCATATGATCAAAGAGCATGCATCCTTAAATGGCAAAGACACATTAAACAAAAAAATAGGATCAACTCTAACAACAAGAAAAAAATGAGAGATCTGCAGCAGGCTTTTTGTTTGGTGCTATGTTTATATTGATGCATTATAATGGAAAATGTCCTCTACCAATAGGAATTCAGAGGAAGCTAGTTAAATGCACAGTAAGGACAGGTAGTAGAGATGCCATGCTGTTATTTCCCTTGAAAAATTTGGCATGACCCATGAACCATGTAGAGCGTTGTGGGAGATTTGTGTTGTGGAGGAGCTGCACCCCCACGTTTTTCCCCCTGGATTCAACTAACGATTTAAGACAGACTTCAATTTCATCACTCTTTGCTGGACTTTATCCAAGGGGATGCCAGCTGCAGAAAGAACTGGACTGTCACACATCCAGTCCGTGCAGGTGAGAGACGCTGGGGATTGGACTACAATCTTTTGTGTGAGTCATAATTGGTACAGCATTGGAGACAAATGGCAATACCTACCCAGAGGGAGTAAGATGCAGAGCAGTACCATCAGTCTACAGACATCAGATGCTTGGACCATCCTGGGAAGCAGTGAAGCCATTGAGTTTGGTAATATGCATATTTAAAATTGTAATATTGTTTAATATTTAAGGGCATCATTGTTCTCATGGATTTATACTTTTATAGTAACTTTAATACATTATTGTGTGTCTTGTGCGTTTTCCAATTTTTACAGTATATACTGTACAGTACAGGCTGGGAGCAAGCTAGATTAGCAGCAGGACAGTGTTTTACATTATGAAGAACCAAAGCACAAATTAACATGTGGAGGGCTTGATAATGATTTCCTTGTTCCCTGATTTACTTTTTCGTCACCATTAGAGTACTGTGTTTGGACTTTTAGATAAGTGATACATAAATTTAGTCTTTTGTTTGTTGTATTTGATGTATGTTCCCACCACCGTGCACCCCACACCGTGTCCAATATTATATATGCGCGGTCCCTTGGTCACTCAACACAGTGTTCCCAAAGAGTCCTCCCCCAAGGCAGGATCAGAGTCTGATGGTACCGGTGTTGGTGCACTTATTAAATACCTTCCGGCTGCTCCTGCAGCCGGCAACAGACTTCGAAAAGGATCCGCCGATCCAGCGCAGTCTCTCACGAGTTGGGGATGTCCAGCAGCTTGAGCCCAAACCACTGTTCATACACTGCAGCTCCGCGAACACTGTGTCTCTATCTGCTACTACAGTAAGGGAATATGTATCTCTCTCTATAGGCGTTCCCTGCAGCACCACAAGCTAATGGTGACTCTCCCTCACGCTTCCATTTCCTGCGTGCCAGCAATCCCTGCACTCCTATTCGTTCCCTGGTGTCAGATGGCTCTGCTGAAGCTCATGGGACTTGTAGTTTAACATCATAGCCTCCTGGTTATTGGCCCGCCATTCGCACGCTTTACACTGCGCATGCGCGAACTCTCTCCGTGCCTCCTGGTCGCACCTGACTATTGCGCAATGCCCAACAACATGGCGGTGCCCTATGCTATCGGGCCACTGCGGAACCTCCGAACGCTCCCTCGCGGCACTACCCACGATAGTACCCTGCAGCGGAGGTACAGCGAGAAACAGACACCCCTACACACCTAATTTAGCGCACTTAGAAGACTTTTTCACAATCTTGTAAAGGAACCTTCCAATGTGTCTCAAAATTAAACCGTTTGACCAGTGTTTTCTGCCTATGGTCAAATATGGATGTGGAACGTGGAACTTAAATGCGAAAACAATTCAGAAGCTTATTCAAAAACAGCATAGAAGAATAGCACGACCTACTTAGAAAAATGTAAAATATGTATTGGGCCACAAGCCCCCCCCCCAAAAAAAACCTTAGCAATCCCTGCCAATCCTTCTAAATATGAGATTAGGGCCACCTAGCGAACCCTACGCATTTCACTCATTACAAAAGCTTAGTCAGAGGTACATACTAATGGTAGTTACACAGAGCAACATAAGTAAAGGGTTCGCTAGGTGGCGATAATCTCCTATTCAGAAGGATTGACACGGTTTCTCTGGCAAACATCCAGTAGAGACACTTGTGACAACAGACGGGGACGTAAGACCCCGGAAGGGCCTGACCTGATCTGAGCGCTAGGAGCTCTGCACTAATTAGATGCTACTACAGTACTAATTAGATGCTACTCTAACACAATTCTGCTTCCTGCCTAAATTCATTCAACACTTTGTCATTTTAATTTTGTCATTTTAATAATATCAAATATTTCAAGATATGTCTGTGTGATTTTAACTCTTACCATTGTGGAAAAGTCTGATACATTTTAAAACATTGTAATAACATACCCACGTGTTCTTTTTCAACCATACAGTATATTGTTGTCTCTCTTCATGTCACCAGAATTGACAACATACAGTACACATTAGCTCATTACCAACACTCTTGAAGAATTTTTTTTTGAAGTGTAAATTGTTCTTTCCCTTTTATTTTATTCACTTTAATACAGAAGTGTTAAGTGAGAGATGAACAAAGGAGGAAACAGCATATCTTATCTTGCTTGATAAATCAGATGAATTCCTTGAAGGGGCACTTGTTGTTCTCTCTGCGGTGGCTGAATTTTTAAAATATAAGTTCAATTCCTAAAATATCCTCATCTTCTTATATTGAATAATTTCTTGTGCTGTGTATAGACATTTAAAAGCAGAATAGGGAATATTTGTAAATTGCATTTTTTCTTTTGATTCTGGCTCTGAATGTATAGCTGTGAACTCTGGGGATTCCAGAATCCATAAACCTTTACTGAACAAGTCCCAGTAGGGTGCTCAGTAGCATATTAAAATTGTGCTTCAAAGTATAAAATCTAACAGAAGTCATACTTATTTAAATAACCTTCCTCTTTTAAAGAAAAAAACAAGATACAGGTATACTCAAAATTACCGCACCATTCAACATAAGGCAGTGCATCATGTGTAGTGCACTAATGCTTGAGAAGATGCGTTGGCATGAATCGTTTTGTACAGTGCTTTAGGAACAGATGCAACTGCTTAAACACTTAGGGGCCTATTCTATAAGGCTTCATTTAAAAAATGTAGACTATGCAAGGTACCCCCACTTCAGCATAAATGGAATATTATCAGTGGTGCTCCACTAGGTGATAAAGTATCAAAACAAAAAACAAGAACCTAGTATGGGCACTATACTAATAGTGTAAAGATGAATCAATTAACATAATCTTTATTGTCAACCAATGTATAAAAAATGTGTATTAAAAAACACTGAGATGTAGCTGTGATCCCAATTGCAGTGTTATGCCTATACTCTGGATCAACTTCTAATCATATATGGTGACTTAAGTATATCAGTCATTCCAACTTATTCCAGAATAAGTCTGGATCACACAATGTCGATCTGGTGTTCACAAGATAGGTGAACACGATAATAAAATGTTCAGGTATGTAAAGAAACCTAAACCTATAGCTTGATACTAGAGCTGATGTACACTGAAAATCGGTAATAATCCCTGTATGCGGTGGTGTTCCCAGGTCTCAATATATTCTACTGTTGGGTAATGAAAGCCCATACAGCAACAGACACAGGGACAGTTTCCCAATGGTGTATCACTAGACCCTGTATATAGTTGTATCTGCTAAGATATAAGTATGGAGTTAAATACATATAATCCCCCAACCGGCTCTGGAAATGAGTTTGGTAATTATTATTACCGATTTTCAGTGTACATCAGCTCTAGTATCTAGCTATAGGTTTAGGTTTCTTTACATACCTGAACATTTTATTATCGTGTTCACCTATCTTGGGAACACCAGATCAACATTGTGTAATCCAGACTAATTCTGGAATAAATTGGAGTGACTGATATCACAGGACAAGTCACCATATAAGATTAGAAGTTGATCCAGAGTGTAGGCATAACTATCGAATTGGGATCACAGCTACATCTCAGGGTTTTTAATACCCATTTTTTTATAACTTGGTTGAAAATAAAGATTATTTTAATTGATTAATCTTTACACTATTAGTAGAGTGCCCATACTAGGTTCTTGATTTTTGTTTTCATAAAAAAAATCACTGGGCCGGTTACACCGCAATTTTTTGGAGCGTTGCTATCACGGTATTCAGAAAGCCTTGATTACCTGTGAAAGCAAAATTCCCAAAACGGGTGAGTAGCCGGCGACACGATGTTCGACTCTCTCAAAAGGGCTCACCAGGCGATTTGTTCCAGCTGCAGAGAGAGCTACATAGAGAAAGCCACTTCTCCCTGTGCATATCTTGCCAGCGATCGCAGGTTTTTAATAACATTTCTAATATTAGTGCATAGTATGTGAGCAGGGGGACTCCGGAGCAGGACCGCATTGATTTCATTTCTGGGGACTCCCTGTTCCAGAGATACAGGCCCCGTTGTGCGGTGCCGGTATCTCCTATGAATTTAAAAGTCAGGTGTCACGTCACCATGGGAATAAAATGCATAGGAGATACCTGCACCCCATAACGGTGAATGTACCTCGGGAAGCAGGGGGTCCCTGGACCTCAAATCAATGCGGTTCTGCTCTGGAGAATCCCTGCTCACGTACACTAGTATTATTTTTTTTTATTAAAACAGCTTAATTACGTAAGCAGCAATGAAGGGGTTAACCACCAGTGTACCGTTTATTGTGGGTAGGGGGGGGGGTGTGAAGGTGGTACACATACTGTACAGTGATTGGCAAAATAACTATTATCCAGATATGGATAATATCTCTTTTGACCATTCAAAATAAAACATTAACCGCCAGCATAAATAAAGTAAATAAAGCATTCTACTTACCCCTGCCATCATGAAGGGCATCCTCGTCAGCATACTGCAGTCCATGTCCTCCGTGACTTGCAACAGTACATGAAAAAATACAGTCTACTGGCCCCTAACCCCTTAATCACCTTAGCGATTAATAACTGCTATTGTACTTAAGATTAACCCCCATCCCCCGCTACCCACCCAGGAGGCCTAACAACCCACCCCAGGCCCACAATATCTACCATCTACCCATTGATTGGCATAGTGGTAAATCATACATATATGATATGGGCATGATAAGCCACTATATCACTCAATGGTCAACCTAATACAAATCATTAAGGCTAAAAATACAAATAATAAAAGAAATACACAAGTACCTAAAGACACCAACAATAAAACAATTAAAAAGCCACATGAATACAAATTATCGATCAAAATAGCAAAAGAATAAAAAATATGTTATTCCAAAACATAAGAATTAAATTAAATAAACACCTATCCAACCAATTCAAGAAATAAAAACACTAGCTAACAAATCAATTAAATAAATAAAACCACTAGCCAACAAAACTGTTAATTCATTTACACTGCTAACCAACCCTAAAATGTACTAAAAACAAGCCAACAAAATTCCAAACAATTTAATCAAAACAATAAACGGAAAAAGAAAAAATTACAATCAATTCAAAACAAGCATTTGCCAAAAAAATGCATCACTATATTTATCTATGGGCACAGATTAATAAATTATCAGTCAATCGGCAAGCAAAAACATAAAAATAAATATTTATAAATAAATAAATACAATTAAAAAAAAACTGAAACAAGACATTTACATACATTCAATATTAAACTTAACTTTAGAAGTCTTCATCCTCCAAATCCCGGTGTATCAAGAAGCTCTCAACTCGCGATGTCATCCACTGCAATCCGACTCCATCCTCCTTGAAGCTCTGCATCAGGTTAAAAAAGAAATCTTCTTTCTTTGATCTTCCTGTCACGTTCTTCTTTATTCATCTGTCATTATTTTCTTCTTTTAATCTTCTTTCTTCTTTCTTTCAATCCAATAACCCATGGTAAACCCAAACGGATATTGCCTCGTCAAAATCTTCTGCTAAAATGAGACGTACAGGCCTTATATATGGACTGTGATGTCACATTTTATTGTCAGATGGTACAGCTCCAATCCAATTGGACGCTGTATCATGTGACAGACTTTTTTCTTTTTTTAAAGGATGTGATGTAATCTCCAAGGGAGGTACGTCACATTCTTTAAACCACATGGCTGATATCACATGATATTACAGCCAATGGGATTGCAGACAATCCCATTGGTTCCTGTACCAAGTGATGTCACATACTTTTTATTTTTGGTCTTCATGCATTTTATTAGGTTGCCCATTGACTGCTATAGCGGCTTACCATGCCCATTTTAAATGGGTATGATGTACCACTATGCTAATCAATGGGTAGAGGGGTTGTTATAGTTGCCCGGGGTTGGTGCTTAGGCCTCTTGGGTGAGTAGCGGGGGACGGGGGTTAACACCTATATTAATATAGCGGTTATTAAGGGGTTGGGGCCATTTGATTGTATTATGTCATGTACTCTTGCTGGCAATGGAGGACATGGACCTGGAGTATGTTGACAAGGACACCCTTCATGATGGCAGGTGTAAGTAAATATTAATGTCATGTATGTGTTGTGGGAGGAGCTGTTGGGGTAGAGGAGGTGGTATTAGTGTTGTTGTGTTTTTGAATGTTTATTGTGGGTAGCGAGAATGGGTGAAGTTGGTATTTGGCCCTTCATGGGTGTTTATACATACTGAGTTGGTAGTGGGGGGGTTAACCCCTTCATTACCTTAGTAGTATTAATAACTAAGGTAATGAAGGGAAGGGGTTAACTCAACCCACATACCCCCACCCCCCACAAGGCCTAAACACCCAAGGGCCAAATACCACCTTCACCCACCACCGCTACCCAAATAAAAATGGCACTGGTAGTTAACCCTTTCATTGCCTTTGCGGTTTGCCACAAAGGTAATGAAGTTGCCTGTAAATGCATTTTTATGCATCAGAGTCATGCCAGGGGTCTCTGGTGCTGATATTAATTAGTATCAGCTCCTGAGGCCCCAGGCATCAATCTAAGGCAGGAAAAATGCATTTTTTTTCTAAGTCCTCTCTCGCCGCTTTCTCAGCAGGTTCTCTCCAGCCTCACGCCATCTTTTTTTAGCCTGATTAGTTTATCGAGGCTACTAGAATTGCACGTGTTTAAGAATCTGCCTATAAGTGGCTTATCGCCGCTCGTCAGGTGATGTGTTTTGGACGAGAGCAAAAATTGGCGATTCATGCCTTTATCGTCCATTAATCAAGGCTTACTGAATAGCATATGGCATTTAGGCCAAAAGGCCTCAATTAGTGCGTTATCGAGGCTTTTAGAATAGGCCCCTTAATCAGTATACACCAAAACACTACCATACTCCAACCCCTCACTCCCATCATGCAATTGCTAAAATAAAATATAAAACATACAGCTCAAGCTCATATTGAACCCCCAAAATAACCACAACATATATATAAGCATATAAGTGTCACAGAGGAAGTGCTACTGAGCATGGCAATATATATTTAAAACCAGAGACAGAACATGAAACACAGACAGAGCTCAGTGCACATCCAGTGAAACTTATTCACGGTACAGTGCCTAAATATATATGTATAGATATCTAATAAATAAAATGGTCTTTTAGTTTAACATTTTGGCCAAAGTGGTGTAAGCCCCTGAGCCACTACACGGCAGACCACATCAATATGAGCTTGAAGGTGTCCTGTATGTTTTACAATTCTTGTTCAGCTGGTCTTAGCTGATTGGAGGGTGGCAACCTCCTACCTAATTGAAGCTCACCCCCTCCCACATTTAAATGGTTAAAAGCTCACTCCATAGCATCTCCCACTCTCAGGGGAACTTCCTTGCTTGCAGTATGATTGTGACAAATCTAATACAGAGCGCTTTTCCTGGTAATGTACAGGTTAATAAAAGCTTCAATCAGACTTAGAACTATGCAACTAATTTTGACAGATTTATTATAAATCATTCTTCCTGGTAATGCACAGGTTATTAAGAATTTATATTAGTGTTAGGGACCCTTGAGATGTGGTCTGCCGTGTAGTGGCTTAGGGGCTTACAACCCTTTGGCCAAAATGTTAAACTAAAAGACCATTTTATTTAATAGATATCTATACATATATATTTAGGCACTATACCGTGTATAAGTTTCACTGGATGTGCACTGAGCTCTGTCTTTGTTTCATGTTCTGTCTCTGGTTTTATATAAAATAAAATATACAAATTTATGCATTGTGGAAATATGTTAAAAATCTTAGACAAAGGGGGGTTCCCAGCACTCAAAAATGGAAACATGTCATACACGTGTGCATCAAAAAAAGAAAGTGATTGTAAGTGCAAAGGCAAGGGAAAACACAGGGACTGGGAGACAAAAGACAAGTGAAAAACCACACAAAGGAGGTATGAGACAGGTAAAAAGGGGGGGTGAAATGGGGAGCAATGTTTTGGGGTACCGACCCCTTCCTCAGGCCCACACCCTAAGGTCCCACAGACCAAATGTACTTCCCTAATTTCCTGTGTAAATGTACCGACCTCAATAGACAAATCATAATACAGTACATATACATTACAAAGCAAAGAATAATAATATAATGTCCATTCATTTTATCATCAAAAAAATTACAGAATCTCCAGAAAGAGAGGATGACCGTGTATACTGCACGTGTATTCGGTAGATCCATAATCCTGTTGTCAAAGTGTTCCTCTCTCCAACTTTCCCAATGTTGCTGCAATAGGGATGCTGCTGAGATGAATCAAAGGTTCCAGCTGCATTACCCTGTTGAGGGTGACGTCATCGGTGGGCGTTGTGAGGGGTAATGCTAGCAATTGGTCAGAGTCATCATCATGTGATCCCTGGTGGATGTCAACAAGACCTCGGAAGGTGCGTCACTCCTTCCTGCAGTGCGTGTACCAACAGCGTTGTCACGGCGATGTCGGGGGCGTGTCCTTATTTCTGTGCATGCGCTTATATACTTCTCCAGCTAAGAGTATCCCTGTTGTTAGGATAACAACTGGGGATGCAGAGATCTTAGGCTGAGCCCAGACAGAAAGTAATGTGACGTGCGCGCGCGTATGTTCGCGCGCACGTCCGTCGTAAATTTGGGTTGTGTGGTGGGAGTTTTCAAACTGTAAACTCCACCAGCGGTAAAGTGCAGTGTTGTCGCTGCGACATTTTTCTAGCACAACCCAAATTGTAATTTGGGGCTACAGTCACGTGATGCGAGCTTGTTCAGCCAATAGTGGCGAACCAGGTCCGTGACACGTTCGTTACACGCCCCCGCCACGCCCCTAAACGCTGCGATCTGGCTCCTGCTGTTTGAGCACAGATCGCTGTGCTGTAGGAGCGAGCGGTGGGGGCGCAAACGCTTGCATGCTATGCCTTGAACTACACGTTTCGGAAAGTAAATTTCCTTCGTCAGGAGCCTGACGAAGGAAATTTACTTTCCAAAACGTGTAGTTCGAGGCATTGCGTGGAGCCCTTCTGTTCTATCCCTACTCCCGTAGCCGCTTCCAGCCTCTGGGAAACAGCCCCGCACCCGGACGCGGATAAGGGGACTCACTGCCACCAGAACTGGTTCCAGCCACAGAGACTGCATTATTTATGTAAGTCTTTGAGCTTTTAAATATTTGTTCAATAAAATCATTTTCTTTTATCTTCCTGATTGCCTGATTACCACATCGAGTGCAAACTGCATGAGTGCAGATACAGCAATTACAGCGGATCTCACGCTGTTAACCCCTGCTCTCATCACCTCCACTCACACAACCCCGTGTGAGTCTATTTCATTTATATTTACACTTTAAAGTGTAGCCACAATCTCCATCCCTCCATTCATTTTGGATTTCTATGTGTGTGTCCGTTTCCTGTGTTCTACTGCAAGACACCCAGACCACAGATAAAGTCACCACCCACAGTGGACCACACGCTGCAAACAGTTGCCCTAACTGTCATCACTCTCACAAGCCGTATGAGTGTATCCATTTATTTATCCACTCTGACACTCAAGTGTGTTTTAGTTTCATGTGTTCACTTACCTTTTGATCCCTTCTGTGTGTGTCCCTTGTGTGTTCACCACGGCTCATATGAGTTAGAACATACAGTTATTAGAAACTATCAGCAAGCGATCAACGCAAGACAGCAACCACTTCAGTAGATGACTTCACTTCATGACCAGACCAAGAACATCAAAGACAACGCTGAGGGATCCTGCTCACATATGCCCGTGTGAGTATCTATAGTATTATCACACCCCACCTATTGTTTATTTATTTATTCATTCATTTATTTTATGCTTTTTACATGCACTCATCTCCACTCTTTTCGCTACCATACCAAGGATCAGGGGTTGATCCTATATTGATTGAGCTGCAGTATCATCAGGGCCAGTAGTACTTTCTGTCACTCCGAGCCTTGCCTCTTCCTTCAATTTATGCCACCTCAGGGGCTCTAAATAGATCCATTTGAGGGAGCGCCACTGTCTTTTTCCTTTTTATGCAAAAGAGATGGAGTCACGAATACAAGCATTATTTTTTATTTTCTGCACACAATTAATACAAGAGGCCGGCCGTCGTCTCCGGGTGGTCCCTGTGGGCCTCCAGGTGGTCTCCATGGGTGTCCTCAAGCCTCCAGGTGGTCCCCGGGGTTGTCCAGGGGTCTCGAGGTGGTCCCTGTGGGTGACCAGAGGCCCTTGGGTTGTTCCCATGGGTGTCACACAGAGGTCCCTAGAAAGTCCCTGGGGGTGTCTGGGAGTCCTTGGGTGGTCCCCGTAGGTTTTTGGGGTCTTCAGATGGTCCCCACTGGTGTCCGGGGGTCTCTGCTGGCCTGCTGTACCAATCATGTGCCCAAAATAAAAATGTCCAATAGCATAAAATAAATACCCCCCCCCACCATCCCCCCTAACACGTACAGTACAATAATGGGCCTCTCACCTGTCTCCCCTACAATCTATCCTAAACGCTGCTGCTAGAATCACTCTACTCTTTCTAAATCTGTCTCAGCGTTTCCCCTTGCTGAAATCCCTCTCCTGGATTCCTATAAAATCCTATATCTCACACTCAATTCTCCTCCTCACTTTTTTTTATAAACTTGTTCTTTATTTGAATTCTTCAGTTAAAAAAAAAGTGGGGGTTGGGATAGAGAACGGAAAAAGGGTATCGTGTTGCTTATACTTAACAAGCGGCTCATCTAAGACAGATGATCCACTGGCATGCTCACAAACAGAGGAAAAAATGGGTGGAAATTGAGTCTGATATGTTCTCAAAGTCAACCATAGACATTATGTTATGGTTAACAAAGAAAGAAAGACCCAAAGCAACGGTGCCTCTGGAATCTATTACTGTAGCATAATGAGTGTGGGTATCTTTATTCTCGCTTTTTTGTTGTTCCATATAATTTTTGTGATTTTTGTCTGTACAGTAATTTGTTTATATCCCTAGCCCTGATATGCACTTATAGTGTGTGGAATAGGTATAGAATTATTGGTAGTAGGTTCATTTTAATAGCTTTTACTCTACCTATCCAGCCAGGATATACTGTATGAAATCTGGACCATTCCTCTAATTCTTTTTTCAAGGTTTTTATGATTGCTGGGTTGTTTGCCTCATATATGGTGTCCTGTATATTAGCTAAACAAATTCCCAAGTATTTTATGGCCTGGGTTTTCCATTTGAAATCGACATTTTGTTTTTTAAGCTTTAATTGTTCCTGTTGGAGGTTTATATTTAAAACTTCGGATTTATCATTATTTATTTTAAAACCTGATAATTTTTGGAACTTTGATAGATTATCAAATAGAATTGGCAGAGAAGTTAGGGGTCTTGATATCGTTAATAATATATCACCGGCAAACAGTGACATCTTGTATACTTTTTGTTTTACCTCTACCCCCTGATATCCGCGGTCGATCTGATTTGAGCTGCTAAAGGTTCTATCTTTAGTGCGAACAGCAGGGGTGACAGAGGACAGCCCTGTCTTGTGCCATTTCTAATATGTATTTTATCTGTCTGCATATTGAGGTAGCATACTTTAGCTGTAGGTTCCCCGTATAGCGAGGTTATAGCTTTCATATATTTACCTCTCACTCCAAAAACCCTAAGTGTCTCAAACATATATCCCCAATTGATGTGATCAAAAGCTTTTCTGCATCCAAAGACAGTAACATTGAAGGTGTGTTATTCTGCTTAGCTATTTGGATCAAGTAAAAAAAATTCTTGCTGCCTTTTGACCTTGTATGAATCCCGCCTGATCTGCATCCCTCAGTTGCGGAATTTACTTATTCAATCTAGTGGCTAGTATTTTGGGGGGGAAATTAGATCATTATTAATCAGGGATATCGGTCTATAACGTTTGCTTTGTGTGGGGTCTTTGACCTCTTTATGTATTAATATTACTTTGATTCAAGAATTGTATGTGGAAACTTCTCTCCCTCTAAAACTTTGTTAAATATCTTTACTAGATGAGGTACTAGTATGTAAGCTAATTTTTATAATATATATTGGAGAGGCCATCTGGGCCTGGGGCCTTGGAATTTTTCAGCCCTTTTATTGTTTCTGAGACTTCTTTAGATGTTATTGATTCGGATAGTGCTTTTACTGTATGTGTTGTGACGTGAGTTTAGGTAGATTCATCTTGAGAATTTTTCTCTGTTTTTTCTTGGTGTTGTTCCTTTTATCTACTTTATTTAAATTATATAGATCTTTATAGAATGTGGTGAATTCATTAGCCTAGTTTGTGGATTTGTTGTTCACACCCCATCCTCTTTTCTGATACTACGTATTCTAGATTGCATCCTATCTTTCCTCAATCTTGTGGCCAGCATTGTATCTGCCTCTTTTTCATAAAAAATGTGTTTTGTCCATGCTATAGCCTTTTCAGCTTTATCAGTCAGGCATAGGTTTAATTTCTCTATCAGATCCCTTTATTCTTTTTCAATTGTTATATTGTGGTTTGTTTTATGTGCCTCTTTTAAAGTTTTTATCTTCTCTTGCAGGATTAGAGTTTGTTTCTGTCTCTCTCTTTCTATGTGTTTATAAGTTTACCTCTCACAGCTGCCTTATGGGCCTCCCATAATGTAAAGAGTGAAGCCACGCTACCTTTGTTGGTTTGGAAGTAATTATTAGCCTCGTTACTAATTTCTGAAATGAACTCTGGAATCTTTAGTTGTGAGTCATTTAGTCCCCATGTCCCTTAACTTGGTTTCTTATGTATTTTATTTACAATTATTATCTAAAAGACAAAAGATATAAATATATTACGAGCTAAAATATTTTAACCTTTGCATGAAATTCAAATAAAATATCAATCAAAATGCATTCTAACAAATACTGCTTATAATCAAATATTGGAAACCATAATATAAATTTAATATCAAATAATCATGCATAAACTCAATAAAAAAACATAAGACTTAAATTGTTGACCAAACTATTTTAATTTATTTATTTATAAAATGTTTTACCAGGAAGCAATACATTGAGAGTTACCTCTCGTTTTCAAGTTTGTCCTGGGCATAGAGTTAAGACAAATAATACATGGTTACAAATACAGTTAAATAAATGAACAGGGTATACATTATATACAAGACATTGCATGCACAGTTAAAGAAAATATATATTATAAGCTTATGAAACAGTTACAGACCAAATTAAAATGTGAGACAGCCTTAGTTTTGAAAGAAATGAAACTGGTGGTGGATGTGGTAGTCTCCGGTAAGTTGTTCCAGTTTTGGGGTGCATGGTAAGAGAAGGAGGAGTGGCCGGATACTTTGTTGAGCTTTGGGACCATGAACAGTCTTTTGGAATCTGATCTCAGATGATAAGTGCTGCATGTGGTAGGGATGAGGAGCTTGTTAAGATAGATGGGTAGCTTACTCAGAAAGTATTTGAAGGCAAGACAGGAAAGGTGAACGTTGTGCCTAGACTCGAGTGATGACCAATCTAGTTCTTTGTATAGCCTCAATTTGAACTTCTACTGGGGCATGATCTTACCATGGAATTGGGTGAATTGTGGCTTTTGTTATTTTCAGGATTAGGAGTGAATCTACAAATACAGTAATCTATCCTTGTGTATTGTGACAAACGCCCCTCTTTTGTAGCGCTGACGTCTGTCTGGGTTCTTCCCGACACAGTCTTCTAGGGTTAATAACACAACAAACAGGATCATGCAAAGTATTACGTTGCTTAACTCAGGCTTCTGCCTGCTTTATTTTCATCCAAATAAGGGACTGCAGCTTTAACATGTGTAGGCAGGAGGCACTTAGACATTAACCTTCAGCGGATTACTCATATGAGTGTTATAGCATTCCACACAGTGTCACTTTTCAGAACCAAACCAAATAAAATAAACAAAATCCTATCCCATTGAGGGATCTAACTATACAGCAGAATCAGCCTCTCTAACTGCTGCTGGGCCAACTAACCTGGTTCCCCAGCATAAAAGAATGCCCTCTCATTTAGGGTCACTAGATAAAGCATAGTCTTTTAGATACAGCAATAAAGATTTGTTTGTCTTATCTGTTCGTGGTGGGAACTCAGTTCCAAGTGTCCAGGCAAATCCTCTGGTACTATGTTACTTGAAGGGGCCGTCCACCCCGAATTGGATGCAGGGGAGCAGCGAAAGCCCCAGTCTCCAGGCTCTAAGAAGAGAGAGTGAAATGCAAACCTCTCTGCTCTAAATACCTGTGCTAGTGATTAGGAGAGCAGGTGAGGGAGAACTAGACACATTGTAATCTGTGGTCTGGATTTTCCATCCACCAGCCTGAGTTAATGTGAAGCTGTGGAATGGATCATTTTTAAGTATTCCTGTACTTTCTGACCTAAAACGGGGCAGAAAGCTGCATAACATCTTTGGACTATGTCACAGTATACTTTATGACGTGCTGAATAAAAAGAAATAATCTATTTTCTGCGGATTCATCTCTGTACATGCATCTCTTAGGTCAAACTCTTTAAGTCCCTTTTTTAACGCTTTTCTCTCCCCACTTCTAGATGCCAGAGTTGTACTGTATTTAGAGCAGGTTTAGATATATCCTGTTTTTCATTTAAGGCTATATTAAATTCTCCTGCTAAAATTATGAGTCCTAGGTATTTATTACCTATTAATCAGAATAATTTTGTAAAGAATGTTCTTTTATTTTCATTTGGTGCGTAAGCATTGACCAGTTATCTGTGTATCTTCTACATCCCCCGTGAGTAATAGGTATCCCCCCTCACGGTCCCTGCTTATCTTATCTACCTTAAATGGAGAGTTCCTTGCTAGGAGTATGACCACTCCTCTTTTTCTTTTCTTTTGCAGATGCTGTGAATACCTGGGGGTCAAGTTTGTCCCAATATGTAGGTATAGAACTAACAGTGAAATGCGTTTCCTGTAGGAATACTATGTCTCCTGATAGCTTTTTATATTCTGCCATTCTTTCTTTTTACCAAATTATTCAGCCCCATGGTGTTGTGTGATATTAATTTCAGTGTCATTTTCATTTACCTGTTTTTGGGCTCTTCTTGTCTTGTGTGTTTGTTCTCTGTCTTTCTTTGAGAAATTATACTGGAAATTCTAACCTTCAGGTTACCAACTAGTCTATGGGGATTTAGAAGTATAACATTGTTTATTCTTATCTGGTTCTATTGAGCTGATAGTCATCACAGTGTCTTTGTTAAGTCCATCTAGGCCTTGTTTATTTTGGCAAAGTTATTTCTATTGGAAATGATTGGGGGGGTGTAATTTCCGCTTCCCTTCACTCCCTGCGGCACTCGATCCAGCCACTGCAGGGGCTCCGGCATCGCCTCACCTCTCCCCGCCGATCAAGCCCTCTTTGTCCTATTCATCGCGTGAGAGCCTGGTGGCCATTTTAGGGAAAGCTTTGTCTCCCAGCCGGGGTTAAAATTGGGCATTCGTGTGCCACTCTCCACCTCCCTGTCACAGTAACTTATGACAAGATATAGCAAACACCAAATATCTGGGTTGAACTGAACAAGGCTTAGATATAATAAAATATATTTATTCCTTAAAAAGGTGAACACAGCAATATAGTACAATTAACAGGAAAGAAGGTAACACTTACTTAGGGTTGGGGAATGGAGAAGTATCAGCTAGCAATTCTCCAGCAATCCGGTGACATCCAAGGTGAAATCAGAAGAACAAACACTGTAGGGTTGACATCGTTTATATACCTTTGTAACCCTATTATTAACATTGAATCTGAAATCTTACTTTTATGTCTGAAGCATTTATTACCAGGATCTGTTATTTGTATTATTTGTTATTTATATGATTGTCACGTGTACTACTACGCTAGCTATATGATCTATATATTATTGCATCGTTGTACGGTGAGTATGTAGTTCCTTAAACTCATCATTCCTTTTGCCAATTCATCCTTTTGGACGGTTTCACAACTTTTCTGATATGATCCTTCATCTGATGCCATACCAATTCGATGGGATTCAAATGTGGTGATTTGGAATTGGAGGGGGAAAAAAAGGTGAATTACTTAAAGAGATATAAACAGTGTAAAACAATGAGAAACGGTTACCGTACAGTACACTGGAGAACTTACTCCGGTGGTGTCTTTACGCAGTTGATACACTTCGCAAGAATATGGGCTAGGGAGGCCGTGTGTTTCAGGTCATTGTCCTTGAAGAAATGGTGAACAGATGGGAAATCATGCCTAATGTATTCAACAATTTCCGGGACTATTTGCTTTTGGAAAAATACTTTATCCATGATTCCTGGAACAATAAAAGAAAAATCACATGTACCAAATACTGTACACTACAGTTGTACAGTGCATAAGGCCACAGCATGTGACTTTGTGTATTATTCTACCCTCAAAGATGATGATGCATCCTGGTCCATGTCTAGAGATCGCACCCCACACATGCATCATCTCCGGGTGCTTGGGACATGGTTTCAGAGATAGGCGTCCTTTTTTGTGGAATGTAAAAGTGGCAAATCTCTCAAGAGCTACTGTTGTCTCGTCAGTAAAGATGACATCCTGAAAAGTCTTGCCACTGTCGATCCATGCCCGTGCCTGGTCCACTCTTTTGATCTTGTTGGCCTCCCTTATTATATGATACGGTCTGTAATGACAAGGAATAATTTTACAGGTACAGTAAAACCACACTTTTACCTACTTTGTCACTGTGAGACACTTACTTTACATGTCCATATTTCCATCCCAATTTGCGTCTCATCTGCCTGATGCTGGTCTCAGATGCTGTTATATTGTGAGTTTTCTCCAGAGCAGTCTTGACACTTGCTGCGCACCTCTCATCATTATCTTCACTAATTTGGTCCACCAGAAGCCTTATCGTCCTACAGTGTAAAGGAAAACAGAACAATTTGGTACAGTAGGCTCCAAATTTTCTCTAAAATAAATTTAATACTAACTAACCTTAAAATATGCCCCACAAATCAAGCATCCCAATAACCTGCACTCATGGTACTGTCCCACACTCAGTCACTCCTACTGTACTACCCATTGTGACCAAACACTGCCATCTACAGCACTTATTCCCTCACCTGCTGTCTCTGTAAATTCCCCATCAAACCTCTTAGATTGCAATCTCTTCGGGACAGGGATTTCCTTTTCTATTGTCTGATTTTGCTGCACTTATTTCTTATTGTCTTATATCGCTCTGGGGGAGGTGTCGATAAGCTGTTGAATGTCCTTCTGCTATGCTTTGTGAGGGGGGAAGGTGCAACTTTGCCAGTCCGAATGTGCAGCATAATACAATGTAGTTCAAAGACATAATTTGAACAGTTTTAGAATAAAGATTCACTGCAGTACATACTGTAAATAACATGGGTGTGTGACTGAGATATTTCCATAAGCAGTATGCAAAGCAGAACAAGCCTACATAGCAAAAGGTGAAGGTTTTCAATAGTATACTGTAACCCCCCCACCCAGATAAATTTGATTATGCCACCTCATACAGTACATGTACAGTATACAGTCGAAATATAAAGTGATTTTAAGAATGTACAAATTGATCCAATATTAGTGTATACCCTAAAATCATATAACCATTGGCAGGTTACCTTAGGGCACAGGAGGTTGTTTATGAGCTTACATACCTGACATGTGTGGGATCTGGTCCTGGAGAATAGCTGCTCGCTTGGGGTCACTTTAGGGTATACACTCCTAGGCATTACAACTACTTCTGTACACCAGACTTCCAGCTATTATGTTTGCACAATGTTCCTTGCACTACACAGCTACATATTTGGAACAGTAATGCATACATCATTACACTATTAGATTGTTTCCAGGGCGCCAGTACATTATATACATAGCACTGTCTACGAGTACATCTGTTACCTGCAGTTAACGGTTTCAGTCAATATAGGTGTTTTTTACTTTCAGTTCACAAGTACTGCACCGACACACTTTATTCGAGCAAATACCCAGTATGTACCTGGCAGATACCTGGAATGCGCCGCTCCTCACCTCTGACAAGCCCCGTTGCATTTGCCTTCCCAGCCTGGGTTCATGCCTGGCTGACGGGCGGCTGATCTGTTAAATGATAATGATTAGGATTTAATAGGCTGCAATGATTCGCGTGTCTACCAGACGGCATAAATTCATGAATTGTAATGCAGTATATATATATATATACTGTGCAGTATTGCAGCCAGTGGGAATAAAATGCTTCAATCCCTGCTTGGAAAATACCTCAATGCACTCGGGCAGAAAACAGTCACAAACCTCAATACACCCGGGTATACCCGAATTCGTGGGACTAGCCGAGCTCGAATAAAGTGTGTCGCCAGTGTATACAGCTACTTAGTGGACAACTATATTACCCACACTTTTAGTATATAAGCCACCAATCATACTCAGTGGTGTAAATTAAACAGTGATTGCACTTTATAGGGTTACAATCAGGCAGACCTGGCAAGGGTCCCTGATATACATGTAGCGGTCATGTAAAATGCCTACAGTCATCTCTCCTGCTGGCAGTAAGGCCTGGTAAGTGTGGGCATGCCAGCAGTAATCATGGAGGTTTTCCCTCACACCCTGGTGGGGTGCCCTGTGTATGGATGGGACTGGTCACATGCTCTGACTCCATGGTTAGTGATGTCAGAGGTGTGTCAGCCTCAGAAGTTACATAAGGCACAGCACTGTGTCTAATAGTTAGTTGCTGGAAAGTTCTACCTGAAGTCTGAGTTGAGAAAGGAGTTTGGCTAAGAGGAGTAGTTCAAGTTCTGCTAGAGTGTCAGTTATGTTCTAGTAACTCCATGGGAGACTGTGTCCAGGGACCTGGCACAGGGCAGTGATTCCTGCGGGAATAGTGAATCCCTCATCTAGGTGACATACCTATCAAAGGGGAGCACGGGCGAGATGATCGGCTAAATACACCCCATTGTGGAGGGCAGCTATGCCCACCGTGACAATAAAGATGGAGCTGATCAGAGAAACCCCTGTGTGTGAGAGTCCAATGATTACGCAGGAGGTTGCACCACCGAGGAGTTCCTCGTCAGGATCATCCCCATGCGGACGCAGGGACCCTGGTGAGGTGGAGGCGCTGCACTGGAACTAGGTGAGACTCAGCACACTACCTCAGCTGCCTGTCTGACGGGTCCTCCCCACACACCATCATGCAGGAGACTCAGGAGTCCTGTAGCCAACAGGTGCACCATCAGGCATATCTACACTGTAATGGGGGCCGGATAGACCACAGGGGCCAATGTGAGATTGGGTGGGTCAGGCCGGGCCAGAAATACCGTTACATTTGGAGGCGCTGCTGAGAGCAGATCTGTCATCAGGACAGGCTCTAGCTAGGCACACTGGGAAACAGGGAGAGAGTCTGCTGCCACTCTGTGCTGCGTAGGGACGGACCTAGGGGTGGTCAGGGGGCTGACGGGATATTGTCAGTTCGCAGGGACAACCTAGGGGCCTGAAAGGAGTGAGGGGTCTGGAGCCGGGCTATAGCTGACCGAGTCACCTTGAGGCAGTGCTAGTTGGTAGGATGCCAGAAGGGATAGCCTGTTAACTTGGTCAGGAGTCCTGGAGAGGGTCTGCGCTAGGCTGACCAAGACAGGTAGACGCCCCAAGTACTGCATGGCAGAGCCAGAGTACCTAGCCCATTCCAGACACTCTCCGTAGGAAGCACAGACTGGGAGGAAGGAGTCACAGCAGACACTGAGAGAGTGAGCCTAGCCTGAGGTAGTTCAACACTGGGTCACACCTAGATAAGGTACACATGTGGTGGTGCATCTGAAGCTAATCTTTATTGTACTGGTGTGGTGGCTGCCCCGCAGAGCGGAGCCCCATGTACAGTAACAGCAGCGAGAAAATGGCGACCGCAAGAATGGAGGATCCGCGCGGTGTGGATAGTCCAAAATGGCGGACGGAGGTTAATGGAGAGAGCGCACATGGTGTGTGTGCGTGTAAAGAGGACATGGGACAATTGATGAAGCGGTACTTCAGTCTTTATCAGGAAGACGGAGAGGATCTACCTGGGTTCCTCCTGCGGATTGGAGCCGTCTTACAGGAGATGCGAAAGGGGGATCATATTAAGGCCACTGAGGTGGAGGTGTACTTTTGTGATCAAATCCTGAGAGGAGCGATACCTGACCATCCTGTCGTGGCTAAGATGCGGTGCTCCTGGATGCGGGGTGTCCCCCTGTCCTTCGGGAGGCTATTGGGTGAGATAGATGAATATGAGGTTGCAGCTGCTGCGAATATGGATTGCAGAGCGATCCAAAATGGCGGTTCCCGCTACCCGGGGAGACCGCGTGGGCCAGTTGCAGAAAATGCTGCAAATGCAAAACTTGCAGAAAGTTGTCCGGGATTGGCGCCAAAAGAAGAATTCCACCCTGTTGGGGATAAGGGCGCGAAATCGGAGGCCACGCCCCCCAGGACTGTGAAAAGTTCAGCCCCTGTGCCGGGGCATCCAATTAACTTGTGGGACCCTCCCCAAATATTCACCAGGGGGAGGGGTCTCTATCTCTGCCAGCCAAGACCCGAGTTGTCTGAGGGAGGAGCTGGGTGTGAGCTTCCTGTCCCACAGTTGCGAGCTGGTGAACAGGAGAGACCATTGTGCAAAGTGTCTCCTGTAACCAGCACTACCAAGAGCGAGATGGACATTGGGGTATATCCCTATTTATTGACAGGAGGCTCCCTGGTAGTAAAGGCAGGGGCGGACACAGCCATGCTGACGGCTGAAGCCCCGCGTGCGGCCTGCACTGAACCAGTTGATCCCGGAGAATGGGGATCGCTCCTAACGAGCAGAACGGAGCCTGAAGAGAAAGGGGTCTACAACCGCGGTGAGAACCCGGAACCTCACCGTCGGTCCCCGGCGGCATTGCCACTCCCCGAGTTGGAGTTCGGCTCCTCGAAAGAGGAACAAGCGACCCTAACGACGGTGGTGATGCGCCTACCGGCGGACCACTACAGCGGTGCTGGAAAAGAACCGGCACTTACCTGTGTCGCGGCGGAGCAGAGTCTCGTGTCGCCGGTGCAGAACCAACCCGAGAGGCGGAGTCCCACGGCCGTGGTGACTTACAGCGCGGAAGGAGGAGAAGATCCCATCCCAAGCCGGCGGAGCGGTGAGATACATCCTTACCCTCCCCAGGCGCCGGTGGTGGCAACGGCGGAGGAAGGCCTAGCCCAGGCCGGAGCAGAGCGAAGAGCAGAACCCTCACTTCCGGCGGCGGATGTCGTTGTGGAGGAAGAGATCCCGCTTGGGGATCCATCGCGAGATGGCGGAGTATCCGGTTCCGGTGATGACGTCACTTCCGGCGGAGTTAGCGGAACGATCGGAGAGATGACAACAACGCCTCGGCGATCGGGCAGTGCTTCCCGATCACCTGTGTCAACACAGAGCTGGCAGGCTGCGAGGAGAGCTGAGACGGGTGAGGCCCAACCATCGGCACGTCCGCACAATGATACGGGACTATCCGAAGGCAGAGAGCGGGTCGGAACCCCGCGGATGCCCATTACCTGTCCCTACGCCCAAACCCATGCCCTAGATAAAGCCCCTGTCCCAGTCACCTTTTCCCGTGGGTCAACGTCCAGTTTGGGAATGTCGGGAGGGTCCCAGGGAACCGGTGAGAAACGGACTGGGGAGAGACTGAACAGCTATGCCTCTGATGGTGGGTCGAGGGGTGGAGGGCAGTTGGGAAAAGTATCCGAGTCCCGATGGGTACCTAGTGTGGCCGTAGTTAAGTCTCAGGATAGCTCCAAACAAGAGAGGTGGTCTAGGCCTCTTTCATCAAGGACCTCTGGGGTATCTTCTTGGGGGGATACAGAGGAGGGGGACTCACTAGAGTGGGGGTCTGAGGAATGTAAGGAGACCCGATGGTGGGCGGTGGGGGAATTTACACCGGCCCAGAAGAAGAGGAAGATGCAGGAACGATGGTTTCAGATATGTCAGCATAATATAGAGCCTATGGGGCCTGGGATATTATCTGACCCTGTGGACACAGACGAGCCCCTGTCATGGGTGTTGCCAGGGAGGGCAGGGAACGCGGAGCTGACTAGGAGCAGCCGGGCAGAAAGGGCCATTATTGCCAAGTACAAAGCGTCCCACAGGTTGGAGTACCTGTATGTCCCTGAACCCCTCATGGAGGGAGAAATTGAGTTTAAAATGGGTTCCACTGGTGAGGATAGGGGATACGGCACTGATGAGGAGGAAGGATCAGGGGAAGAAGATTGGGATCCTGGCGGGTTACATGAGAAGTGTCGCGCAGAGGGTTACAGCATTGCTGCTTTAAGCCCAGTGGACCATGCTGTGCGCAAGCCACCGTAAGAGGGTATGGTAGTACCACTAATGGATACTCCATAAGGGAGTAACCCGGGTTGTTATCATCCAAAGTTAGGATGTATCTGTTACTATGTGTGATGAAGTTATGTACTGTAATGTTGTGACTAATTATGTGTGTTCCATTTTACAGTGCTTCCTGGAAAGAGGTATACAAATTTAGGTCCCAGCGAGGCCGATGGGATTCACCAGGGGGAGAATGTAGCGGTCATGTAAAATGCCTACAGTCATCTCTCCTGCTGGCAGTAAGGCCTGGTAAGTGTGGGCATGCCAGCAGTAATCATGGAGGTTTTCCCTCACACCCTGGTGGGGTGCCCTGTGTATGGATGGGACTGGTCACATGCTCTGACTCCATGGTTAGTGATGTCAGATGTGTGTCAGCCTCAGAAGTTACATAAGGCACAGCACTGTGTCTAATAGTTAGTTGCTGGAAAGTTCTACCTGAAGTCTGAGTTGAGAAAGGAGTTTGGCTAAGAGGAGTAGTTCAAGTTCTGCTAGAGTGTCAGTTATGTTCTAGTAACTCCATGGGAGACTGTGTCCAGGGACCTGGCACAGGGCAGTGATTCCTGCGGGAATAGTGAATCCCTCATCTAGGTGACATACCTATCAAAGGGGAGCACGGGCGAGATGATCGGCTAAATACACCCCATTGTGGAGGGCAGCTATGCCCACCGTGACAATAAAGATGGAGCTGATCAGAGAAACCCCTGTGTGAGAGTCCAATGATTACGCAGGAGGTTGCACCACCGAGGAGTTCCTCGTCAGGATCATCCCCATGCGGACGCAGGGACCCTGGTGAGGTGGAGGCGCTGCACTGGAACTAGGTGAGACTCAGCACACTACCTCAGCTGCCTGTCTGACGGGTCCTCCCCACACACCATCATGCGGGAGACTCAGGAGTCCTGTAGCCAACAGGTGCACCATCAGGCATATCTACACTGTAATGGGGGCCGGATAGACCACAGGGGCCAATGTGAGATTGGGTGGGTCAGGCCGGGCCAGAAATAACGTTACATACAATTTACTAACCCTGTGTAGGGCAACTGCTACAATAGCTCGGCATTTGTATTTTACCATTTATTGTTGTTATTGTAAGAACAGTGGTCATTCGTTCCCACTTTGCTAGCTTTTGGATATATCTCCTTCACGCAGCAAGTGATAGGGTTTATAATATCCCATCACGCATTCTTTATCCTGGACATCCACTTAGTGTCTTAACTACAGGATACATACTTGTGTTTAATCATCATTTTAAATACCTTTATTTTAATTGGATATTATTAAAGATATTTTTTAATTTCATTCACAATACATCCAGGTGATGATTATTAGGTTACATTTTCTTTGTGTTTAAACATTTTATAATGTTCATGTTCTTCTTTTTTTTTTATTGCCATCCTAACATTTGATTGGTCAATTGCTACATTCATCATATGTTGCCACTAACACTTGGAAATGTTTTATTCTCCAAAAAGGTTTCGGTCACCAGCTTTAACATCTTGACAAAAGTTTTCTCAGGCATAGCTGTACGGGTTGTGCCAGATAGAGCAACACTTGTTTTAAAATGTAATTAGTCTGTCTGTTCTACAAGTCATACAATTATGGTAATGAGAAAAGAGGGGCAATCCACAAGACATAATCAGTGGTAGCTTCTACAGTGTGGTGTCATATCGCTACATGCCATCCGTTACATCAATGACAACTGTAGCGAGAGAAATGCCAGTCGTCCTGAATTTAAAGAGTAAGTTGTTTTGTCTGGTGACATTAGAAGAATTTTAGAAAGCAATTACTGAGTACACATCTCAGAATGTAATATAAGGAGGATTACTGTAGAAGAGAGTTTGGATGGAGTTTCGGTTTCACCAGGTACTTAATAATATTTATTCATTATATAATATATATATATAGCAAATGTAAATATTACTGTATGCTAATTTGCATGTCTTAGGCAGGTCTGCAACCCCGCCTTTCACCATTATCACCCAGCACACAGCACTTCCACTGCAGCAAGGGATTCTGGGAAATGACATGCAAATGAGCACACAGTGCCACTTTTTGCTTCAAAAACCATTTTATACATGGTTCCCTATAGGCTTCAGCTTGCTGCATGGTCACAGCTTTGAGTCACTTTTTTTACTCACCATAACTTAACTAAGTATATATATATATATATATATATATATATATATATATATATATAGTTATACGTTACCGTTCCAAGGATTGGTAAACAAGAGACAGCACTCAATGTTGAAAATCAAAGTGTATTAGTGAAAGCAAAAATACATCCAGAAACCCAACGTTTCGGTCCTACAGAATGGGACCTTCCTCAGGGGGATACAAAGGGATCCCTTTGTATCCCCCTGAGGAAGGTCCCATTCTGTAGGACCGAAACGTTGGGTTTCTGGATGTATTTTTGCTTTCACTAATACACTTTGATTTTCAACATTGAGTGCTGTCTCTTGTTTACCAATCCTTGGAACGGTAACGTATAACTACATTCTCTATATGGGACGTGCACCTGTGGCTTACCAGCACCTATTGGAGTGCCAACTGCCTTATCTGACTATATATATATATATATTTATTGCTTTATGGGATAAGCACCAAAACTTATTTACTTGCATATGGTGTGCCGGCTGTGCATTGGATTATATATATATATATATATATATATATATATATATATATATATATATATATATATATATATATATATATATATATATATATATATATATATATATATATATATATATATATATATATATATATATATTGTTCTCTTCTTTCTGATCTTTCCCTTTTATTTACTCCCTGTCTCTCTTAATTATCTCTTGTTCCCTTCCATTTCCTCTTCTCTCTCTATTGTCTCTCAGTGTCACAAAGCATTTTAATTCTGATTTAAACAGAGTGTGCACCATGATCAGGGATGTGAACAATCAGAAGAGAGTGGAACAGGCTTGTGCTAAGTTGGAGAATAAGGAAATGTTTCAAGATATCATCTTTACTCATGAAACTTTGGTTGCCTTGGAGAGGTTTTCTAAAATGGTATTTATGAACCATAGCCACCTTTCCATCAAGCTGAGGCCAGAGTATCTAATGATGTGGTGAGCCATTTCACGTGGTGAAATAGCAATTTACAATACTTTATAACACACTATGGTGTACTGCTTCAAAACTTTTACACACAATAGTACACTTTACTGTAATGCTGTTGCATACTGTACATTGTGGATTTTGGAGTTATGGGTTTATCAAGCTGTTTTGTTTGGATAGACAATGAAGATTCAAATGCTCTAATTTGCATAATCACTACATGGACATTTCCTGGTTAGCATTGCAAGGGGTTTATTCCTCTATTCTCTTGTTATGCATACTGTACAGGAACATATAGCAGTAAATAGTGTTCATTACAACAAATGATACAAATGTACAATATTTGTTGAACAAATTATTCATTTCAATTAAACATGTTATAACATTCATTTTTCTTTTTTAAATTGTGTTATACAGGTATGTGAATTATGGAAAAGCCTTATTTGAAGAAAGTTATATTACACCAGGCTTTAGTTTAGCGCCATAAGTTGCTGAAAACTTCCCTTGTGGTTACTGGTTTGTTTCAGAACAATGACCCTACACACACTGCTTCTGCTGCCTTTATGATGTACAGTAGAAATGTATTAATTGCTCCCACACACCACAGGAGTCAGCATGGTATTGTCATCCGTGCAGTGCTCATGTAAACTGCACAGCAAAATCCCAAAGTAAGAATGATCTTATGATGGCCATCCAGACTGTAGGTACTACTGTACAATACTTGACCCAAACCTTGTGTAATAATTAAAGACAGTAGATCACCAGCACCTGTCCATTTAGATTGAATAACAAGACCTCCGAAATATGATGGAACATGTTTTACAGTGCATCCAATTCCTTTAATATGTTTCACTTTTATTAACCCTGTTACCCTTTATTCATAGAAATAAATAATAAAAAGTTTTAGAAAACATGTGTGGCCATGTATTTTTATGTGTTACAAGTGTTCACTGAACAGTATCCTGCTACTGTTGTAGAGGAATGACAATGGTGTAAAGGTGACTGACGGCAGTATTCAAAGGGAACATAGAAAAGGAAGATTAGACATGGAAAAACGTGGATTAATGGAATTCATTTACACCGTGGTGAGCAATATTGATGTAACAATTAGAGAAGTCTGACAATGACTGGCACAGCAAGGTACCAATGCTTAATTTCACAAGCAATAACTAACAACTTAATTAATGGCTATTGATGTAAAATACTGTAGATAAATGAGACAAAACAAGAACTCAATACAAAATAAAAGGAGGGGTTTGTGGGGGAGTTACACCAAAGATATGCTGTCACCACGGATAGGGATTCCACAAATTTGTGATTAAAGCATATTTGCTAGTCTAAAAATCAAATTCAGTTTTATTGAGAATTCCCAAAATTTTCACAATCTTTTGTCCAATAAATAATTTATTTTGATAAGAAACCTCCCAGACTGATTATTTTCTAACTTTATGTATGTATTTTTATTGTTAAGTAATTAAACAACCTCTTTTAGATATTTATCCCTGTCCATCACTACTGTACTTCTGCCTTTATCAACTGATTTAATAACTATGCTATTATTCTCTTTAGGGGCCTATTCAGGTAGCTCCTATAAAATCACTACCATTTTGAATCTTTTGGCATGACGTAACTCATGGTCTGACATTTCTGTTATCACAGTATTCAGAGTTATCGCAAGTCAGACACCGTTTGGTAGGAAAATGCCATACCGCTCGAATTAGTAGTGTCTTCAGTTCAGTCTTTTCCTAAGATATGCCCATGTGAACTGCCTTAAATCTGTAATAGCTGCACAGAGAGAACTGCACAGAAAAACCGCATTTTTGTCAATACAAATGACCAATGCATACATAAATATAGTGCATGTGAATTGAAGATTCTACTCCTCCATCGAATAGAAAAATTAGAATCCTACTTACAAAACATAACTACTGTAGGACATAAGCCTTAGGGGCCTATACAACAAAAGACAGGGGTGCCCAATGCTACATCCAATTGACAAAACATATAAAGTAATAAGTATAAAGTTTAAATACTTTAATAATACTAATACTACTACTACTACTACTACTACTACTACTACTACTACTACTACTACTACTACTACTACTACTTCTACTACTTCTACTACTACTAATACTACTACTACTACTAATAATAATAATAATAATAATAATAATAATAATAATAATAATAATAATATTTACTTGGTTATTTAGTTAAACCCTTTGGCCAAAGTGTCATAAGCCTGCATACCACGTCAAGGTATAACCAAAATGAATGCAGGTCCTACACTACACTGTGAACCCTTCCTTTTACCTCTGTATGAGGGGAAGCAACCATAGTAGTTCATGTTTTTTGCAGCAAAGTGAAAAGACCTCCCAAGTTAAAAAGGTGAGGAGGAGTGAGCTCTGGGGGGAGGTGCCACCTACCTCCATTACAACTGTTACCAGTCAGAAATTTATTAACACACATTCCCAGCTAGCTAAAACTCCCACACCCACCATATCATGAATATATATTTATGTCAAAAAGAGTGCTACTGGGCGTGGCAAATGTATACAACAAAAGACAGAGATGCCCAATGCTACATCCAATTGACAAAACATATAAAGTAATAAGTATAAAGTTTAAATACTTCAATAATAATAATAATAATAATAATAATAATAATAATATTTACTTGGTTATTTAGTTAAACCCTTTGGCCAAAGCGTCATAAACCTGCATACCACGTCAAGGTATAACCAAAATTAATGCAGGTCCTACACTGCATTGTGAACAATTCATTTTACCTCTGTAATAGGAGAAGCAACCATAGTAGATCATGTTCTTTGCAGCAAAGTGAAAAGACTTCCCAAGTTAAAAAGGGGAGGAGGAGTGAGCTCTCTTCCTTGCAGCCCATATTCAAAGTGGCCCATTATAAGTGGCAAGACTACTGAACAACTCAAGTTTAAAAGAAGTGAGGAAGTGGACACCCCCAACTGGCCCTGATTCCTGCATTTGAACTACGCTAGAAAGGAGGATATCATCAATACCAGACTGCATCATTACTGCTGTGATGCTGCCTTTACCATTTATATTTGCTGTGACTTCACTTCTTCTCAAATTATGCACTTCTTTTTACCAGCCTCATTATGTCTCTAACTCTATTCATATATCTCCATCTCTCCTTCCTTCCCCACTTCTCTGTTCACATGAACTCCTTTCTTACCTGCGCCCTCTGACTTCACACAGCTATATCCCCTGCACTAAAACACACCCTTACAAATCATCCTCACACATCCTCTTTCTATCCATGCTTCTCCTCCTTGCTTCTGGGGATATCTCTCCCAATCCTGGTCCCTGCCTTATTCCTACATGCGCTCGTCCTCGCCTACCAATTGCAACTTCTACTCCTTCTGGTGTCAACCCCTCCAACCTCATACCCAACCCCAGCCACCCTCCCTCCTCTCTCCCTTTCTCCTGTGCCCTTTGGAATGCTCGCTCCCTTTCTAACAAGTGCCTCTCTGTACATTACTTTTTTCTTTCTCACTCTCTGCTTCTATTTGCTATAACTGAGACCTGACTCACTCAGTCTGACTCTGCTCTTGAAGCTGCCCTCTCCTATGGTGGCCTTTCCTTCTCCCGCACTGATGGCAGGGGTGGAGGCGTGGGGCTCTTGCTCTCCTCTCTCTGCCATTAACGAACCCTTCCTATTCCTCCATCTCTTGCTTTTCCCTCCTTTGAGGTACACACAGTCCAGATTTTCTTGCCTCTCCCTGTCCATGTGGCGGTCATCTATCGCCCACCTACCGCTACTCATCCCCCTTCTGCCTTTCTCTCTCACTTTGAATCCTGGCTCTCTTTCTTTCTCTCCTCAGATTCCCCTGTTCTTCTCCTTGGGGACTTCAATTGCCACATTGATGACACCTCTCTCCCTTGGGCTTCCCGCTTTCTCTCTCTAACCTCTTCTTTTGGCCTTCAACAGTGGACTGCAGCCAGCACCTACAAGGATGGCAACTACTTAGACCTGGTTTTCACTAAAAACTTCTCTCTCTCCGATTTCTCCATTTCCCCTTTTCCTCTCTCTGACCATCATCTCATCTCATTCTCTCTATCTCGCTTCTCCCCTTCTCCACCTCCATCTACCCCCCCTGGTTCTGCAGAAACCTGCGCTCTATTCACTTACCTGACTTTGAGTCCACTTTACGCTCCTCCCTCTCCTCTCTCAGCTCTGCTACAGACCCTGACAACCTGGTCAGGAACTATAACTCTGCCTTGTCCTCCTCTCTTGATCTACATGCACCGCTTTCTCTCTGCCGCACTCGCCCTTATAACCCTAGACCCTGGCTAAATTCCCACACACGCATGCTGCATTCCTCCACTCATTCCTCTGAACGCCTCTGGAGGAAGTCTCACACTCTCGCAGAATTCCTTCACTACAAATTTATGCTATCCTGTTTCAACTCTGCCCTCTCGCAAGCTAAACAAGCCTACTTTTCTGCACTAATAAACATGCACAAGTCTAACCCACGCCGTATGTTCTCTGTCTTTGATACTCTACTCAAACCACCCTCAGCTGCCTCTCCTTCCTCCATCTCCGCTCAGGACTTTGCTGACTATTTTAAGGAAAAAGTGGAATCCATACGTCAGAACATCCCATCTGTTTCTTCCTCCTATCCTACACCTCTTCCTAACTTTCCTCCTGCCTTCCTTGACTCTTTTTCCACTGTCTCAGAGGAGGATGTGTCGCTGTTGATCGCCTCTTCTTCCTCTACTACTTGCCCTCTTGATCCCATTCCCTTCCATCTTCTAAAACCTCTTGCTCCTACTATAATCCCTACGCTCACACACATTTTTAACTCCTCCCTCTGCTCTGGAACCCTTCGATCCTCCTTCAAACATGCAACAGTCATACCATTACTCAAAAACAGCAAGCTTGACCCTACCTGTCTTTCTAACTATCAACCTGTCTCCCTCCTGCCTTTTGCCTCTAAACTCCTTGAACGTCTTGTATTCTCTCGCTTGCTCCATTTTCTCAACACCTATTCTCTCCTACACCCTCTACAATCTGGCTTCTGCACTGCTCACTCCACGGAAACAGCCCGCACTTAAATAACTGATGACCTCCATGCTGCCAAAGACAGAGGTCATTACACTCTGCTCATATTACTCGACCTCTCTGCAGCATTTGACACCGTGGACCACCCTCTTCTCCTTCATATTCTCTATACTCTTGGTATTCAGAACACAGCTGGATCTCATCCTACCTCTCCCATCGTACTTTCAGTGTCTCTTGTGCTAACACCTCCTCCTCCTCTATTGATCTCTCTGTGGAGGTACCACAGGGCTCTGTCCTGGGACCTCTTCTCTTTTCACTGTACACACTCTCTAGGTGACCTAATAACATCTTTTGGGTTTAAATATCACCTCTATGCTAACGACACACAAATATACTTTTCAACACTCGATTTACACCTGCTGTACAAACCAAAGTTTCTGAATGTCTCTCTGCTATATCATCCTGGATGGCCCTCCACCGCCTAAAACTCAACATGGCTAAAACAGAGCTAATCATACTTCCTCCAAAACCTGGCTCTACTACCTCCTTCCACATTACTGTAGGAACTACGATCATTCACCCAGTAGCCCAAGCACGCTGCCTAGGGGTCACACTCGACTCCTCTCTCACATTCGCCCCTCACATTCAAAACATTTCTACAACTTGTCGCTTTTTCCTCCGCAATATAACAAAGATACGCCATTTCCTCTGTTGCTCGACTGCTAAAACTCTGACTCAGGCCCTCATTCTCTCCCGTCTGTATTACTGAAACCTCCTGCTGTCCAGCCTTCCTGCCTCTCACCTGTCTCCCCTACAATCTATCCTAAATGCTGCTGCCAGAATCACTCTACTCTTTCCTAGATCTGTCTCAGCATCTCCCCTCATGAAATCCCTCTCCTGGCTTCCGATCAAATCCCGCATCTCACACTCCATTCTTCTCCTCACTTTTAAAGCTCTACACTCTCTCTCCGATGATGTAAGCCCCTCCTTACATCTCAGCCCTAATTTCTCGCTATGCACCATCCCGACTCTTGCGTTGTGCTCAAGGATGTCTTCTTTCTACCCCCTTTGTATCTAAAGCCCTCTCCTGCCTTTAACCTTTTTCACTGAATGCCCCACACCTCTGGAATGCCCTTCCCCTCAGTACCCGACTTGCACCCGCTCTATCAACCTTTAAGACCCACCTTAAGACACATTTGCTTAAAGAAGCATATGAATAGCACTGTGAATATTCTGAACACATGATACATAAAGCCTGGCCCCCTGCAGACGCACTTACCAGAACTCTCTCCTACTGTCTCTGTACGTTCTCCCTACCTAACAATTAGACTGTAAGCTCTTCGGGACAGGGACTCCTCTTCCTTGATGTTACTTTTATGTCTGAAGCACTTATTCCCATGATCTGTTATTTATATTATCTGTTTTTTATTTGATTACCACATGTTTTACGACTGTGAAGCGCCATGTACATTAATGGTGCTATATAAATAAAGACATACAATACAATACAATAAGAGATAATGGCACCCCGTAACGGGGCCTGTATCTCTGGAAGCAGGGTGTCCCCGGACATAAAACCAACGCAGATCTACTCCAGAGACACCTTGCACATCTACACTATGAATTAAATGTATATTAAAAAAAAAACATTTACTAAGCATCAATACACACCTTGTGCCCCCCATAATGTATAACCATTAATTATTTTTTAACATACAGGCTAAATATCCCAGGCCTAAGGTAGTCCCCGGTGGGCCTGACGGGTGTCCGCAGGCCCCAAAGTGTACAAAAAGAAAGGTAGTACAGTGCGCTACAAAAATGATTCTCTAGTGTCAAAGTGATAAAATTAATCACCCAATTAGATTAAACACCTATGTGAAATAGTTGGATATTTACACCCTCTGGTCGTTAGAAGGAGCGTCTGCAGCTGTATCGTATGGAGTGAATCAACACCCCTAGAGACAGTGGAATAAAAGAAAAAACAGCGCAAACCCATATAGTGAAGTATATTCAAAGAAATATATTAAAATGATATAATGGTAAGATATCTGCATACATCAGATTAGATCATATTGGACATGTCATGCACTAGGCATTTGTTACCAGACATCGCATGCCAAAAACAGCAGGAACCCTTCTCCACATGACACCCTCAGTTAACCGTCAGCGGGACCCTCAGGGTAAGTTCCTGGACATAGGTAGCTGATCTCACGCCGAGATTAGGAGACTTCCCTCTGGTCTTTCATAAGACCTCCGTCAGGTGGCTAGTGCGTGTGGTAGATGCTTGCGGTACAGGAACAGTGGGAGCCGCAGTCACGCTGGCAGTCCAGTTACTCCCCGCGATTCGCGACAGGCCGCCAAGCAATGACGGCCGTCAGGTGTTTATAGCGTTGCACTTTGTGGCAATAGGCACCCGTAGTGTCAAGATAGAAAAAGTGACTTGAGATACTCGTTTGGGCTATAGAGTCAAACGCGTAGGATTGACTTCTTACGAATGACTCTATAGCTCAAACGAGTATCTCAAGTCATTTTTTCTATCGTGACACTACGGGTGCCTATTGCCACAAAGTGCGACGCTATAAACACCTGACGGCCGTCATTGCTTGGCGGCCTGTCGCGAATCGTGGGGAGTAACTGGACTGCAGCGTGACTGCAGCTCCCACTTTGGCGTGCGATGTCTGGTAACAAATGCCTAGTGCATGACATGTCCAATATGTTCTAATCTGATGTACACAGATATCTTACCATTATATCATTTTAATATATTTCTTTGAATATACTTCACAATATGCGTTTGCGCTATTTTTTATTTTGTTCCACTGCCCAAAGTGTACAAGAGGGGGGTGCCCACAGGGTCTGGGGGTCTCCAGGTGGCTAGGCACCGTGTTCCTTCAGGTGGTCTCCGTAGGTCATCATAGGACACAATGGGGTCCACGGGTGGGCCCACAAGTGTCTCGGGTGGTCCCCACAAGGGTCTGGGGGCCCTCGGGTGGTCTCTGTGGGTCCACGGGGCCCCCAGAGCTGTGGGCCAGTGGTTCTTCCCCGCAGGTGTCTCCTGTAAGTCCACAGGTCGTACACGTGGGCATCCAGGGGTCCTCAGGTGGTCTCCATAGGTCCCCGCAGACTTAAGGTACCAACCATGAATGTCAACAAATAAACATGGCTTACATTTTAATCAATCCCCCCTCCACACACACAAAACACATACAGTACAGTAATGAGAAAAATAACTATTATCCAGATATATAGTAAATAAGGTACCTGGCCCCGATGACATACATCCAAGAGTTCTCAAGGAGTTAAGCTCAGTAATAGCCAAACCATTATATTTATTATTCAAGGACTCCATTTCCACAGGCTCAGTACCACAGGATTGGCGTAAATCAAATGTGGTGCCTATATTTAAAAATGGAGCTAGATCACACCCGGGGAATTACAGACCGGTAAGCCTGACTTCAATAGTAGGGAAACTACTTGAAGGTTTAATACGGGATAATATTCAGGAATACCTAATGGAAAACACAATTATTAGGAATAGTCAGCATGGATTTATGAAGGATGGATCATGCCAAACTAACCTTATTTGTTTCATTGAGGAGGTAAGTAGGAATTTAGATCAGGGTAATGCAGTTGATGTGGTCTACTTAGATTTTGCAAAGGCTTTTGATACGGTTTCACACAAGAGGTTGGTGTACAAAATAAAGAAAATTGGACTTAGTAATAATATATGCACCTGGATTGAAAACTGGTTAAAGGACAGACAACAGAGGGTTGTCATAAATGGAACTTTTTCAGGTTGGGCTAAAGTCGTGAGTGGAGTAACTCAGGGATCGGTACTGGGACCCCTGCTTTTTAACTTGTTTATTAATGACCTTGAGGTTGGCATCGAGAGCAAAGTCTCCATCTTTGCTGCTGATACTAAATTGTGTAAGGTAGTAGAATCAGAGCAGGATGTAATTTCTCCTCAGAAGGACATGGAGAGACTGGAAACGTGGGCAGGTAAATGGCAAATGAGGTTTAATACAGATAAATGTACAGTAAGTTTATGCATTTGGGATGCAAGAATAAAAAGGCGACTTACAAATTCAATGGGGATACATTTGGGGAATCCTTGATGGAGAAGGATTTAGGAGTGCTTGTAGATGGCAGGCTTAGCAATAGTGCCCAAAGTCATGCAGTAGATGCACAGGCAAACAGGAAGGAGATTTCACCAGCAACAAAGGAAAGGGTTCTTTACAGTAAGGGCTGTTAAAATGTGGAATTAATTACCCATGGAGACTGTGATGGCAGATAAAATAAATGTATTCAAAAAAAGGTTGGACATCTTTTTAGAAAGGAAAGGTATACAGGGATATACCAAATAAGTAAACATGGGAAGGATGTTGATCCAGGCAGTAATCCGATTGCCAATTCTTGGAGTCAGGAAGGAATTTATTTTTCCCCTTAATGTTTTTTTTTTGTTTGCCTTCCTCTGGATCAATAAGTAAGTATAGATATAGGATAAAGTATCTGTTGTCTAAATTTAGCATTGGTTGAGCTTGATGGACATATGTCTTTTTTCAATCTCATCTACTATGTAACAATGTAACTACTATGTAATAATGGATAATGAATGTAAAGTATGTGTTCCATTCAATTATCAATGCCTGTACGGCATATGCGTTCCATACTGTTTGCATGAGCAGAAAATCAATGACACCCATACAGTATGCATGCACAGAAAATGAATGATACGCATATGCGTTTCAACCAGATTTCATAGAACACGCATGCGCAGAAATTCAATGAGACCAAATGTGTTACATACAGGTTCAATATTACATGCACATGCAGTTTTTCGATAGTACGCATTCCACACAGTGTAATTTATGCATCTATTTCTTCTGGATTGTTAATAAATAAAAATGTCACAATTATTTTACAGGTGAAACTACAAAAGAGTTAGTCTGAAGAAGATGTAGTTTGAAGAAGATTGTATTATTTTACAAAATCTTTGTTGTTTATCTCGAAACTTTCATTTACTGTAATTTAAAAAAAATCATACTTTTAAAAAATGTTTTAGTCATCTGAACTTTTTATGGGAATAAGTGGTGGGAAACAATGAAATGAATGCCATATCATAAATAAATTAACTGGAATGAGGAATGGTTTATATTGCATTTAGACACACACTAGCACACTAGTATCACTACTGCAGAGAACTACGGAAGCCTTTGCATGGTTGCTGCTTCTGCAAAATACAAATAAATGTCTGGGATTTAGTCTTATTTTCTTGTGGTCATGGGCACAGCAAGTCTTGCTACATGTGTACAGTGTATGAATGTGAAAGACATTAAAATTATGCTTTGTCAACAGCACTAATCTAAGTCTTACTAATCATATGTTAGGATCAGCTTCTAACAACTCTGTGGCGCCTAACTCTAAATCAGCTCCTAAGTCTTTAAATAATAATAGCATAACCCTAAAATGTTAAAACCTTGAATAATATAAACTCTAAAGCGGCTCAGTGAATAAAAAAAAAACAATAAATTGCAAAAATACCTAATTTATACATCTACATAAACATATTAATATTGACACACACAAAAAAAAATATTTTTATTGTGGTCCTATAGCAATGTTCACACCAAATTTTCTTTGCTGATACATGTTCAAAATGTGAATTTAGAAATAATGAAATTCTTCAAAACCGCTTTGTTCCTGTAGAGAACTCAATAGTGGTAACATTTTTTCATTCATTTGCAATAGAAAGGAAAGTGGAACCCTTGGTGAGCCACGTTGGAGGGAATTACCATGATGAATATGTTGCACAGTCCACTCAAGAAATGTGATAGTGTTTGTCTACAAAATTACATGAGTTTTCAAATCTACACCACAGGGAACAAAACAAATACAAAACAGAACTCAAAATATATATCAACTGTTTATACTCATCAAAGAATCATAGGTACTCATGGACCTGTGCCAATATAAACCTAAATACCATATTATATATATAATATATTTTATATATATATATATATATACAACCAACCTCACACTGATGATACCCATCACGGTTGAAACATGTATGTGAGTGGGTTTACTGACTTTGCATCTCACCCCAGCCTATGCTTAAAAGCTGTGTTTAAAGCAGCATGCATTGGCTTAAGGGCTGATCGTGTAATATGAGCTTGAGACAAAAGGTGGCACTGTGTTCTCCTTTGCATGTCATTTCCCAGAATCCCTTGCTGCAGTGGAAGTGCTGTGTGCTGGGTGAAAATGGTGAAAGGCAGGGTTGCAGACCTGTCTAAGACATGCAAATGAACATACAGGAATATTTACAGTTGCTATATTCTTTACTGTGGAGGGATTTTGTCACTTATTTTACCCACCATAACCTTAATAAGTACATACATACATACATACATACATACATACATACATACATACATACATACATACACACACACACACATACACACATACACACATACACACACACACACACACACACACACACACACACACACACACACACACACACATACACACATACACACATACACACATACATACAGCCTCATGCAGTAAGCGCCGATAAGGCTTTTTCGGCATTTTTTCGCCATTTTTTGCCCTCCGGATTCAGTAAGCGCCGATAAGTGGGAATTATCGGCAACTTTTCATCCCGATAACAAATTATCGGGATCCGGCTGCCGATAAGCCACTTATCGGCACTTTTTGAACCCGGCTGAATTCAGGAAGCCCCGATCAGCTTTTCGGTGCTGATCGGCACTCCGGAATGGAGAGTTTATCGGGAATCCAGCCCGCCAACTAAAGTTGGCAAGTTGGTGAAGGAGAAGCATCGGCAAGGGCGACACTTAGAAAAAATCAACCCTTTTTCCTGTCTGTGACTGATGCCGGGGGTCTCCGGAGCTGCTACCCGCACCGGAGCCCCCCGGCATGCATCCGAGGCAGGAAAAAGGCATGTAAAGCCAACTTCATTAACTTAGCGGCTAACCGCTAAGGCAATGAAGGGGTTAACCCACCGTGCCAGCTTTATTGAGGGTAGCGGGGGTGGGTGAAGGGGGTGTTTGGCCCTGGGTGTGAGTTTAGGGCTTGCGGGTGGGTTGCGGGTGCACTTAACCCCTTCACGACCGTAGCAGTTAATACCGCTACGGTCATGAAGGGGTTAAGCCCTCCCACTACCCCCCCGCAAGCCCTAAACAACCACCGTTGGGGCTAATACCCCCTTCACCCACCCCCACTACCCACAATAAAAAATAATCACACACACCAGTCCCACAATAAATAAATAAATAAATATAAATAAATAAATATGTCTATATAAATAAATAAATATATATATATAACCCCAACAACCCCTAACATACACATATATGCACATCAATGATACTATAGGCCGGCAGGGGCCCTCGGGTGTTACCCACAGGCCTGCAGTACCAATTATGTGCCCCCCCAAATTAATGTCTAAACACATACATACTTATAAAGAAATAACCCCCCCCCCTAACATACAGTATTGTAATGGCCACAATTACTATTATCCACAAAGGGATAATAGTGAATGTGCTCATTTTAAATACATAAACAGCAATAAATACATTAAATACATATAGTACTCACCACCCATGTCCGGCTGCCACGATGAAGGCCATCCTCATCTTCATCCTGCCCATGGCCCCCTCCACTGCTGCAAAACAGACACAAGAATGAAAACATCCAATGTAATGTCCCCTAACCCCTTAATCACCATAGCGATTATTAAACGCTACAGTCATTAAGGGGTTAACCCACCCTCACCCACCACTCAGGATGCCTACATACCCTCCCACACTAACCCCCCACCCCGTGAGGCCTAAGCACCCTCACCCACCCTGTTGGTGGGTCCCGCCAGTGCCATGGCCCCCAGGTGGTCTCCATGGGGTACCGTGGGCCACAATTGGGTCCCCACGGTAGGCCCAAGGATGTCTGGGAGCCCCGGGTCAGACCCACAGGTGTCTGCGGGGCCTCGGGTGGTTCCCACGGGGGTCTGGGGAACTCACGAGTGCTCACTATGGGTCCACAGTGCCCCCACAGAAGTGGGACCACACATCTTCATCCCCGCACCTACGGGTCGGCGGTGCCCCCACAGAAGTGGGACCACACAGCTTCATCCCCGCAGACTACGGGTCCGCGGTGCCCCCACAGATGTTAGGCCACTGCTTCATCCCCGCAGGTGTCACCCATGGAACCACCAGCCTGATACCCGTGGGATACGCGAGGAGACACACAGGTGGTCTCCAGAGGTCCCACGCAAAACCACGGAACAAACCCTGAATGTAAAATAAATAAACCTGGCCTATACATTCAATACATACACCCCCCCCCCAACACCTACAGTACAATAATGTGCAAAATAACTATTATCCAGATATGGATAATAGATTATTTGCCCATTATTAAAAACATTAACTAGCATATTCAAATAAATAAAGTACTACTGACCTCATCAATAAGAAGTCTCCGTCGCCAGCAACATCCTTGTCTTGCCCACAAAATACATAGCCAAAACAAAGCCAATATATTGCAATTAATTTCAGATATCAATTAACCCCTTAAACACCTTATCGGATTATAACCGCAAAGGTAATTAAGGGGTTAAGCCACAATGGCCCGATACCCACCCTTCACCCATGAATTTGTACATTGACTTAATAAAGCAAATATATATATATATATATATATATATATATATATATATATATATATATATATATATATATATATATATATATATACAGAGAGAGAGAGATATATAGATATACATAAATCAATTACCATTCATTAATGACATCCCTAAACAATTTACATTCCATCCCTAACAATTAAACAATTAAAAAATTCAAGCCTTGAACATAACAATTTAGCCTGAGAAAAAATATATGTACCAACAAGAATACAACATTAAAAACAAAGGCTAGCCCTGACCTCAAGTACACCATACAATATCATCAATTACATCTATCTAATTGTAAAATACTTTAAACACACAATAAAGCATAGCAGCATAGACAAATTAATTTAAAACACATCAAATCAAGCTTTTAAAACGACATCATTTCTTACCCTGTATGTATATATCTCTCTAGACATACATACATACATACAGTGGCAAGAAATGATATACCACAAAAAAAAATACACATGTAGAAAAAGCTTTTAAAAAAATGAACAAGTTAAATAAAATACATTTCTTTAATTCACTTACCATTACTTGCCCCCACCGACTCCCGTTGAACTGGTTATTCACGTACAAAACCACCAGGCACAGGAACCCATAAAATAAAAAACAATAAAGAAATAAACATTAAACTAAAAATCCAAATCAATCCACGGGTCTTCTATTTGTAATCCATTGTAATCCATCTTCATCTGTATTTTTCTTTCTTCTACCTTCTTCCGGGGTCTTCTTCCCGTCTTCGGCCACGCCCTGGTCTTCTTCTTCTTCTTCTTCTTTCTTCAGTAGGATGTCCTTCCTCGGCGTCTGGCTTCAAAATGAGACGACATAGGCTTTTAAAGGCCTATGACGTCACATTTTTGTCATGGTTCCCACGGCCGTGGTTGGGCCGTGAAAACCATGTGTTTTGGCCGAGAAAAAAGAAAAATGATGACGTCACTTAAAGGCAATGAAAGCACAGCCAATCAGAATGGCTTTGCTTCAATTGCCTTTAAGATTACGTCATGAAAAGAAACATGGCCGGCCTCACATGGTACGGTAGCCAATCAGAGAGTGGGAACTCCATCCCTACTCTGATTGGCTCTAGTATACCATGTGACAGAGGCTTGGGGGAGAACGAATGTGATGTAATTGAAAGCCTGTCACATGGTACGGGAGCCAATCAGAGCGTGGGAAGTCTATCCCTACTCTGATTGGCTCTAGTACCATGTGACAGGCTTTCAATGACGTCACATCCTTTCTCCCCCAAGCTTCTGTCACATGGTATACTAGAGCCAATCAGAGTAGGGATAGACTTCCCACGCTCTGATTGGCTACCGTACCATGTGAGGCCAGCCATATTTCTTTTAATGACATCATCTTAAAGGCAATTGAAGCAAAGCCATTTTGATTGGCTGTGCTTTCATTGCCTTTAAGTGACGTCATCATTTTTTTTTTATCGGCCAAAACACATGGTTTTCACGGCCCAATCAGGACCGTGGGAACCATGACGAAAATGTGACGTCATAGGCCTTTAAAAGCCTATGTCGTCTCATTTTGAAGCCAGACGCCGAGGAGGAAGGACCTCCTACTGAAGAAAGAAGACCAGGGCGTGGCCGAAGACAGAAGAAGACCCCAGAAGAAGGTAGAAGAAAGAAGAATACAGATGAAGATGGATTACAAGTAGAAGACCCGTGGATTGATTTGGATTTTTAGTGTAATGTTTATTTTTTTATGGTTTATTATTTTATGGGTTCCTGTGCCTGGTGGATTGGTTCGTGAGTAACCAGTTCAACGGGAGTCGGTGGGGGCAAGTAATGGTAAGTGAACTAAAGAAATGTATTTTATTTAACTTGTTAATTTTTTTAAAAGCTTTTTTAACATGTGTTTTTTTTTGGTGGTATATAATTTCTTGCCACTGTATGTATGTATGTATGTATGTATGTCTAGAGAGATATATACATACAGGGTAAGAAATGATGTTGTTTTAAAAGCTTGATTTGATGTGTTTTTAAATAATTTGTCTATGCTGCTATGCTTTATTGTGTGTTTAAAGTATTTTACAATTAGATAGATGTAATTGTTGATATTGTTTTGTGTTCTTGAGGTCAGGGTTAGGCTTCGTTTTGTATTTTGTATTCTTGTTGGTACATATATTTTTTCACAGGCTAAATTGTTATGTTAAAGGCTTGAAATTGTTAATTGTTTAATTGTTAGGGATGGAATGTAAATTGTTTAGGGATGTATATTCTAGGGACGGATTGCACATCAATGAAGAGGGATCTTCTGTGCTAGGGGGGAGAATGCCAAAAAGGTTGGAGGAGATTTTAAACTAGGATGGAGGGGGGAGGGGAATGAAACAGATAATGAACTAAATGGAGTAGATGAGGATACAAGGTGGTATGGAGGTAGAATGGGGGCAAGTGCAAGTTTGACAAGCAGTGAGATACCCATAGTAAATAGAGATAATACTAGAAAACTTCTAAAGACTAAACCAAGAGGGAGCAGAAAGGAAGGAGCAGATAAGATAATAGTACAGGCTGAAAAAAAACTGAAATGCATGCTTGCTAATGCAAGAAGCCTGACAGATAAAATGGGGGAGCTTGAATTAATAGCTATAAGGGAGCCGTATGATATCATAGGCATTACTGAAACATGGTGGGATGAAACTCATGACTGGACAGTTAATTTAAAGGGGTATTCTCTTTTTAGGAAGGATCGAACAAATAGAAGGGGAGGTGGAGTATGTCTATATGTTAAACCAGATCTAAAACCTATTATAAGGGATGATGTCTATGAAGGGAATGATGAAAATGTAGAGACCTTGTGGATAGAAATTAGCAGTGGAGGTAAAAGTATAAAGAAAATGTTTGTGGGAATATGCTATAAACCACCAAATATGTGTGAGATTGAGGAAGCTAAAATACTTTTGCAAATGGAGAAGGCATCAAAACTGGGTCATGTTTGCATAATGGGGGATTTTAATTATCCAGACATAGACTGGGGCAATGAGATTAGCGTTTCAACAAAAGGGAACAAGTTTTTGGGGGTGCTTAAAGACAATTATATGACCTAAATTATTGAGGAACCAACCAGGAGAGGGGCAGTTCTGGATTTGGTCATATCAAACAATGTAGAAGTAATAACAAATACTCAAGTCCTGGAACATTTGGGTAACAGTGACCATAACATGGTCTCACTTGAAATAAATTATCAAAAAACAGATTACTTGGGTTCAACAAAGACTTTAAACTTTAGAAAGGCAGATTTTAATAAACTGAGGTCTAATCTAGTAGTAATACAATGGGATGATGTTTTTGCAGGGAAAAATATAGAAGATAAATGGGCAATCTTTAAAACATTGTTAGAAAAGCACATGTATCAGTGTATACCCTTGGGTAATAAGTATAAAAGAAATAAGTCAAAACCAATGTGGCTAAATAAACAGGTAGTGGAGGAAATGGACAAGAAGAGGAGGGCGTTTAGAATATTTAAGTCAGAAGGGACAGAGACATCGTATCAGAATTATGAGGAATGTAACAAAAATTGCAAAAGGGCAATTAAATTAGCAAAAATGGATAGTGAAAAAAGGATTGCAATAGAAAGTAAGGTCAACCCTAAAAAGTTCTTTAAGTACCTTAATAACAAAAAAATGAGAAAAGAAAATATAGGACCCTTTCAGTGTGAGATGGGAAGGCAGATTATTGGAGATAAGGAAAAAGCTGGGGTATTAAACAAATTCTTTGCCTCTGTGTTTACCAGGGAAGAATCAAGTTCAATAGTAGCGCCAGAGGAGGAACCCACAACCTCCATATTAATGACCAATTGGTTAACTGAGGAAGAAGTTCATAAGCGACTTGAAAAAATTAAAGTAAATAAGGCACCTGGCCCCGATGGCATACATCCAAGAGTTCTCAAGGAGTTAAGCTCAGTAATATCAAAACCATTATATTTAATATTCAAGGACTCCATTTCCACAGGCTCAGTACCACAAGATTGGCGTAAAGCAGATGTGGTGCCTATATTTAAAAAGGGAGCTAGATCACAACCGGGGAATTACAGACCGGCAAGCCTGACTTCAATAGTAGGGAAACTACTTGAAGGTTTAATACGGGATAATATTCAGGAATACCTAATGGAAAACAAAATTATTAGTAATAGTCAGCATGTATTTATGAAGGATAGATCTTGCCAAACTAACCTTATTTGTTTCTTTGAGGAGGTAAGTAGGAATTTAGACCAGTGTAATGAGGTTTATGTGGTCTACTTAGATTTTGCAAAGGCTTTTGATACGGTTTCACACAAGAGGTTGGTGTACAAAATAAAGAAAATTGGACTCAGTAATAATATATGCATCTGGATTGAAAACTGGTTAAAGGACAGACAACAGAGGGTTGTCATAAATGGAACTTTTTCAGGTTGGGCTAAAGTCGTGAGTGGAGTACCTCAAGGATCGGTACTGGGACCCCTGCTTTTCAACTTGTTTATTAATGACCTTGAGGTTGGGATCGAGAGCAAAGTCTCCATCTTTGCTGATGATACTAAATTGTGTAAGATAATAGAATCAGAGCAGGATGTAATTTCTCTTCAGAAGGACTTGGAGAGACTGGAAACGTGGGCAGGTAAATGGCAAATGAGGTTTAATACAGATAAATGTAAGGTTATGCATTTGGGATGCAAGAATAAAAAGGCGACTTACAAATTAAATGGAGATATATTGGGGGAATCCTTGATGGAGAAGGATTTAGGAGTGCTTGTAGACAGCAGGCTTAGCAATAGTGCCCAATGTCATGCAGTAGCTGCAAAGGCAAACAAGATCTTATCTTGCATCAAACGGGCAATGGATGGAAGGGAAGTAAACATAATTATGCCCCTTTACAAAGCATTAGTAAGACCACACCTTGAATATGGAGTACAATTTTGGGCACCAATCCTTAGAAAAGACATTATGGAACTAGAGAGAGTGCAGAGAAGAGCCACCAAATTAATAAAGGGGATGGACATTCTAACTTATGAGGAGAGGCTAGCTATATTTGATTTATTTACATTAGAAAAGAGGCGTCTAAGAGGGGATATGATAACTATATACAAATATATTCAGGGACAATACAAGGCGCTTTCAAAAGAACTATTCATCCCACGGGCAGTACAAAGGACTCGGGGCCATCCCTTAAGTTTGGAGGAAAGGAAATTTCACCAGCAACAAAGGAAAGGGTTCTTTACAGTAAGGGCAGTTAAAATGTGGAATTCATTACCCATGGAGACTGTGATGGCAGATACAATAGATTTGTTCAAAAATAGGTTTGACATCTTTTTAGATGGGAAAGGTATACAGGGATATACCAAATAAGTATACATGGGAAGGATGTTGATCCAGGGAATAATCCGACTGCCAATTCTTGGAGTCAGGAAGGAATTAATTTTTCCCCTTAATGGGGTTTTTTGTTTGCCTTCCTCTGGATCAATAAGTAAGTATAGATATAGAATAAAGTATCTGTTGTCTAAATTTAGCATAGATTGAACTTGATGGACGTACGTCTTTTTTCAACCTCATCTACTATGTAACTATGTAACTATATGTCATTAATGAATGGTAATTTTGTTTATGTTTACTGGATTGGATAACATAGTTTACTTGTTTGGAGGTATTTGTATTTTGCTTGCAATTTTATTGTTAACATTCATTTGCAGAATGTATATGCTGCATAGATTGGATGCATCATATATACTATGTAAATGCAATGTGTTGATTGGCATTAGAGGTATTTGATTGGCATTTGATGATTGTGATTGTAAGATCAGTTAGGATTATGAAAGGAAATTAATTTTATTGTAGTGTGTCTTTATGGAGAATTGTTATTTGTAGTACAGTATGGTTTTGATAACCCTTCTACATTTATTTATATATTGGTTCATCATGTGTGTGTGTATATATATATATATATATATATATATTCAAGTAGAGGTATCAGTACCGTGTTAGCCGAGCTTCAATAATCAAAAAATAAATAGATGATACCGTTCTGTGGCTAACGAAATTAGGAGCCCTACGCAAAATCGCCAGGAAACTACAACCCATCCTCCAGGTAGATACAAGACTGCAACAGGTCTTCCCTGAAGCACCCTTATTATCATACAGACAACCCCATAATCTCAAGAATATTATGGTGAGGAGTAAAGTATTCATCAGTACAACTGAATGCGGGACAAAACCATGCCAGGACCCAAGATGCAAAACCTGCGCAATGCTCTACACAGCGGACACAATACAAATACCACACAGGAATCGGGAATACAAAATCAGAGGAAGGTTCACCTGTTCTTCCAGCAATGTCGTGTACCTCATCATGTGCATGAAATGCCCAGGGGGCTGCTACTACATAGGTGAGACAGGGCAGGGGCTAAACAAGAGAATGAACCTGCATCGCCACAGCCTCACATGCGGTACAAGAGACAGTCCTGTTGGCGAACATTTCTCTGACTCTGGCCATAAGATGAACGATCTGAGGGTTGCCATACTCAAAGGTAATCTTAAAACCCCGAAAGAGAGACGGTTGCATGAATACAAATTTATGCAACTGTTCAGGACACTTAGCAGTGGCCTAAACAGAGATCGAAATTTTATGAGTCATTACTGACACTAGTGAACTCTCGTCCCATGAGCACTAAAGGCCATGTCTGTACATACTGTGCTATATGTATGCACACACAGCTGTCTCTCACACATACTAATACTCCTTGTTTTTCCATCCCTATACACCAATAGGGACCACTTAGTATCCACACACACTTTTAGTTGTGCTACAAACTCTCACATTTCCACACCCACCCACACCATTTATATCCACTCCCACTCCACACACACCTTGTGTAAAGCACTGTATATACTGTGGGCTCTCCATTCATTTTTATTCACACTGATACACATACACACTCTTTCTTCCAGTAAACTTTTGACACCTCTAGCCATAAAATACATCCACACCGGGGGAAGGAACAGCACAGATAACATTCCAAGAGACACTGTTTTTAAGTATACCTTTTGCTTCATTTATTGTAACATCGCCGGAAGAAGAGATCAGTGTATCTCGAAAGCTCGCACAAATAAAAGCATTTCGTTAGCCACAGAACGGTATCATCTATTTATTTTTTGATTATATATATATAAATAAATATATATATTTGCATGATGAAGCCACTGTACAAATTCATGGGTGAAGGGTGGGTATCGGGCCAGTGTGGCTTAAACCATTAATTACCTTTGCGGTTATTATCCGATAAGGTGTTTAAGGGGTTAATTGATATCTGAATGCAATTACAATGTATTGGCTTTGTTTTGGCTATGTATTTTGTGGCCAAGACAAGGATGTTGCTGGCGACGGAGAATTCTTATTGATGAGGTCAGTAGTACTTTATTTATTTGAAAATGCTAGTTAATGTTTTTAATAATGGGCAAATAATCTATTATCCCTATCTGGATTATAGTTATTTTGCACATTATTGTACTGTAGGTGTTGGGGGGGGGGGGTTGTATGTATTGAATGTATAGGCCAGGTTTATTTTTTTTACATTCAGGGTTTGTTCCGTGGTTTTGCGTGGGACCTCTGGAGACCACCTGCGGGTCTCATCGGGTATCTCACGGGTACCAGGCTGGTGGTTCCACGGGTGACACATGCGGGGATGAAGCGGTGGCCTCACATCTGTGGGGGCACCGCGGACCCATAGTCTGCGGGGATGAAGCTGTGTGGTCCCACTTCTGTGGGGGCACCGCCGACCCGTAGGTGCAGGGATGAAGATGTGTGGTCCCACGTCTGTGGGGGCACCACGGACCCGTAGTGAGCACCCGTGAGTTCCCCAGACCCCCGTGGGAACCACCTGAGGCCCCGCAGACACCTGTGGGTCTGACCCGGGGCTCCCAGAAATCCTTGGGCCTACCGTGGGGACCCAATTGTGGCCCACGGTGACCCAAGGAGACCACCTGGGGGCCATGGTGCTGGCGGGACCAACCAGCAGGCCTCCAGAACCTGTTTGAAAAGGGCTGCTGGTACCCTGTAGGTCTGTCAGGTGCCCCGCCAGCCCACCGGGGACTCGCGTGGGGCTGCGTTATGAACCCTGTATGTAAAAGGATAAATCTTGTATTTATGGGGGGGCACAGGGGGTGGGTAATTTATTTAATAAATATAATGATGTTTATTATGTATCACTGTATTGTTTTCATTGTGGGTACTGGGGGTGGGGGGCTATGTGGGTAGGCCTCCCTTGTGGGTAGTGGGTGAGGGTGGTTAGGCCTCACTGGGTGAGGGGTTAGTGTGGGAGGGTATGTAGGCGTCCCGAGTGGTGGGTGAGGGTGGGTTAACCCCTTAATGACTGTAGCGGTTAATAACCGCTATGGTGATTAAGGGGTTAGGGGACACTACATTGGATGTTTTCATTCTTGTGTCTGTTTTGCAGCAGCGTAGGGGGCCATGGACAGGATGAAGAGGAGGATGGCCTTCATCGTGGCAGCCGGACATGGGTGGTGAGTACTATATGTATTTAATGTATTTATCGTTGTTTATGTATTTTAAATACACAGGGGGTGTATGTTGTTTATTGCAATGTTTATTGGGGTCAAATGTCCCCAATAAACATGCAATTCTGCCTTAACCCCTTCATTGCCTTAGCGGCTATCCGCTATGGTAATGAAGCAGCATTTATGTATTTTTAATACTATTGTGCGGGAGCAGGGGCCCCCTGAGCTGAACCGCATTAATTTGTGGCTCAGAGACACCCTGCTTCCCAAGTTACAGGCCCCGGTTTGGGGCATCGGTTACAGTGTCACCGCCATATTTATAGCGGGCAAGTCGTTAATGGGACGCTATAAAGATGGCGGCGACACTGCCACCCGATGACACATTCCGGGGCCTGTAACTCGGGAAGCAGGGGGTTCCTGGTCCACAAAGTGATGCGGTTCAGCTCGGGGGACCCCCTGCTCACTGTACAGTATTATTAAATAAATATTCATGCTGCTTCGCTACCGTAGCAGATACCCGCAAAGGTAAGGAACGAGTCTTTATTGATATGTGTGTTTTATTCATAGTGTAGATGTGCAGAGGGTCTCCGGAGCGGAACCGCTTTGGTTTTAGGTCTGGGGACCCCCTGCTTCCCGAGATACAGACCACTTTAGGGGGTGCCGGTATCCCTCTGCTTTGTTTACATGCCGCGGTCACGTTATCGGGACCTTGAAATGCAGAGGGATACCGGCACCTCATAAAGGGGCCTGTATCTCGGGAAGCAGGGGGTCCCCGGACCTGAAATCAATGCGGTTCAGCTCCGGAGACCCCCTGCACACGTACACTATCAGTAAAAGTTGTTTATAAATACTTTATTTTTTGCCGATGTTTGCGCTGAGAGAGCGGCTTGTTTCTCTCTGCTGCAAACATGTATCGGCACAAAAGGCCTATCGGAAGGCTTATCGGGAGCCAGGCTGTATCGGCACAGGCTCATTGGCAGCTTTGCTTTCGCAGTGATTCGGCAGGGATCGGAAGGATTCGGCCCTTACTGAATACCGCGAGGGCAAATCGCCAAAAAAGCCCTATCCGCCACCTATCCGCCACACTTGCCAAAAAGATTTTATCGGGGCTTACTGCATCGAGCCCATACATACTGCACCGACACACTTTATTCGAGCAAATACCCAGTATGTACCTGGCAGATACCTGGAATGCGCCGCTCCTCACCTCTGACAAGCCCCGTTGCGTTTGCCTTCCCAGCCTGGGTTCATGCCTGGCTGATGGGCGGCTGATCTGTTAAATGATAATGATTAGGATTTAATAGGCTGCAATGCTTCGCGTGTCTACCAGATGGCATAAATTCATGAATTGTAATGCAGTATATATATATATACTGTGCAGTATTGCAGCCAGCGGGAATAAAATGCTTCAATCACTGCCTGGAAAATACCTCAATGCACTCGGGCAGAAAACAGTCACAAACCTCAATACACCCGGGTATACCCGAATTCGTGGGACTAGCCGAGCTCGAATAAAGTGTGTCGCCAGTGTACATACATATTGTACCTAGAAGAATCTTGCTGCATACCAAAAATAAAATCGTATATTTATATAGTGTGTACTCTTTAATGAAACTTTGTTTGTGGAACAATCTCTGTACTATCAACATGTATGAAACAAACTAACATATGGACATTGTATTTACTCTATGCATTTTACTAGCACATGCATTACTAGAAATGAAGATGTACAGTATTTGTTTTGAGAATCAATCCCAATTGTTGCAATTTTGTCTTTCACATGAACTACAAATGCAGATAACATTCATTATTGTCACTTAGTTGGCTGTTTGCTTTGTGTTCACTTGTGTTTTTTTGATATTTTTAGTGAATAGACAGCAGTGTATAGACAAATACAAGCAATCATAACTTGTTACCATTAAGTGTAAGCAATCTTCTTTTCCAGCTCACTTGAGAGAGCTGGTGGTTTTAAAGTGGTTCAAAATTAAAAACAGAACACATCTGTTGTCTGTGGCACAATAAGAATACTATCTTCCACAGTGAACTGAGACGAATTGTAGAGTTCCTATAATAAGTCGGAGTAACAAACTCCAAGCTACGACTACATGTTTTTAAAAAGACCATTATGGGGGCTATATGAGTTTTTCAACCTCAGTAAAATCTAAAATGAACACTCTGCCATGCATCAATGTAAATACTTTATTGTAGGAAACAACTTAGATGATAGTGTTAGAAACAATGTGGTTTATTGTTAACATGAAATCAGAGATAAATCATACAAACAACAAATATTATATACTTTTATTAAAGATAGTAAATAGTGAAGATTTATATTGACTCTCAATATTAATTTAATTGAATCATCTGGAACAACAATTAGAAATTATGCTACATCCAGCTTCTCTGGGCATGCGCACGGCTGCAATTGAGCACGTGCAAACTACAAGATGGCAGCCCCTGCTTGTTGAGTACGCCGTGGGGCTCCGCCGCTGCCCTACACCTCAGCTGTCCTCCTCACCGGCACCAGAGGTAAGAGGGGATACGGCTACATCCTCCTCCTGGTGGAGAATCCAACATCCCCGCTAGGGAACATCATATACACACAGAAGTTATATTATGAAAATGCAGAACCATTATACAACTTAACTCAACACAATTTACTCTAAACCAAATTAAAAATTTCAGTGAACATGGTGATAACCAAAGCTAGCTTACTCCGAGACAGTTGCTGAGACTCATAATTAGGGGCGAGTAGGAGGAAGATTGGTTCAGACATAATGAGGGGCCCCTAATGAATCATATGCCACTCTAGTAGGAGGGCATCTCACTCACTAACTTCTGCGAGTCTTTTCATCAGCGACTCCTTCTTGGGAGAGGCTATTGTGGGCTTGAGGCCCTGTCCCTTTCATAAGGGGTGAACTGTTCTCTACAAAGTCTCTTTGGGGAGCAAAGCTCAGGCTTCTTGGGTCAAGGTAAACACTAGGGTAGAGTGGGGGGAGGGGAAGGGGAAGGGAACCCTCGCAACTGCTAAATCTATATTCTCCGAGGTGCTACTATCTGGGGTGAGTAATGAATTGATACTGTGGGTAGAATAGAACCCCAATGGAGAGCACTCTGCAGATGCACATTTATACAGGGGACAGGAATAAGGGTGTGGGGGATGGCTTGTTGAAGCCACTGGTGAGGGTACTTGCGGCACGGACACATTACCCGTTGCTCCTTCGGGAGGTCCCCACCAGTCTCCATTTGAACTTGCAGAGGTTCCTTCCATAGGAGGTGTGTGGCTGTCATGCGCTCAGGCTCAGGCTGTGTGATTCAAACACTCAAAGTGTGAATAGCTGAAAGGGAGGCCAATGGAGCATAGGAAGACCACTATAATGGTCGGGGCTCAGGGGTAAAGAAGGTAGTCTTACCCCTGTCAGCTCTTCCGTCCTGGGTCCTGTTGCTCCTTGATAGCACTTCCTCTAGCACGCATCCGGCAAAGTGAGCATGTAGAATGAAGAGAGAGTGTCCGGTGCCACAGCAAACAGCAGGTCTGACGTCAGTTCCAAGGATTGTATAAAAGAAGCTTTATTGAGATGAATACACCCTTGTGAAACAGCAGGCTACAGCACAGCCTCCTCCTCTACGCGTTTCACGCTGTACTAGAGCTTCGTCTGGGAGTGACGAAGCGCGAGTACAGTGTGAAACGCGTAAAAGAGGAGGCTGTGCTGTAGCCTGCTGTTTCACAAGGGTGTATTCATCTCAATAAAGCTTCTTTTGTACAATCCTTGGAACTGACGTCAGACCTGCTGTTTGCTGTGGCACCGGACACTCTCTCTCTTCATTCCTTCCATAGGATTCTAATTTGGTTCAGTCATGGAATGTGGGTTCTGGGGGAATCCCTCTGGCTCACTGGCTGTCTCTTGTTTGGGGTCACTGTCCTCCACTTGAGGAATGGGCAGCAAGTGATTTCGGTGCCAGGTTTTTACCCTGCCATCCGCGTCTCAGATGCGGTAGGCAGGGAGGTCTAGCATTTGGGACTCTACTTCAAAGGGCCCATCTCTCCAGCGATCGGCTAGCTTGTGTTTACTGGGAATTCCTACGTTTCATAAGAGAACAGTGTCTCTGGGCCGAAGTTTCCGACAGGGGACCTTGTTGTCTATCTTACTTATTGCCCGCATTGAGCTGGGCTGTGGCTTTTTCTGCCAACTTGACAGGGAACTTTTGATGCAGTACAGCTTCAAGCGTATTGAAACTGGCATGAACGTGCAGAATATACGGCTTCTCAGGGTCAGCATAAGCCAAGACGGGTGCTTCTGTGAGGCTTTTCTTGAGCCCGATGAATGCAGGCGGACGTCCACTTGTCTCCGAAGGGTGTCCGTGGGGATGCGGACTTCTGCCGAGTTTTCTCTGGGTAAATCTTCAGGAGATGGTTGAGGACCTGCTTTGCTGGAGTAGCCTTCTATGAAGCGGCAGAAGTATCCGCAAAATCCCAGGAAGGACCGCAGTTGCATAATGTTGTCTGGTCTGGGCAGTTTACCACAGCTTCAACCTTAGCGGGGTCGGTAGCCACTCAATCTGCAGACACTATATGACCAACGTAGGTGATTGACGTGTGGCAGAACCGACTTTTGTCCAGGGAAAACTTCAGGGCTTCTTTATCCAGTCTGTCTAATACCTTCAAAAGGCGTTCCTCGTGCTCTTATAGAGTCGTCCGAACACTGATATCGTCTAGGTTTACTGATACATATCCCCGATGGTCTTCTCCATTAGCCTTTGGAAGGTTGCGGGAGCATCCAGGTGAACTGATAGAACCTGAGGCAAACAAACACCATCTTCTCTTGGTCTTCGGAGTTCATAGGTACCTGATAGTACCCAGATCTCAGGTCCAGCATGCTGAACCATTGGCTTCCTGACAGCACACTAAGGATTTCTTCTATCCTCGGCAAAGTGTACTGATGGTTCAGGGTTCGGTAGTTTACACACAGGCAGACTGGCCCATTCTTTTAACATACTACCATGATCAGGGAGGCGTAGGGGCTATGGGACGATGCCTGCCGTCTCCATATCCTCCAGGACATCACTCACATTCTCTACGTTTGGAATGCTCCTGGAATGGCATGACATCATTCAGTCGGATTGTGTGCTGGGCGTTCTTGCTGCAACCCAAATCCATCTTGCTGGTGGAGAATACTTCCCAGGGCTCCTCCAATTTGGCACATAACCGCTTCTTCCAGTCTGTGGGCAGGGTCGATTCCCCAAAGTCGAACTGCATTCCCACTATCTCTTCCTGCACAGTAGCGGCATTGAACTGGGCAATCTACACTGGCGACACACTTTATTCGAGCTTGGCTAGTCCCACGAATTCGGGTATACCCGGGTGTATTGAGGTTTGTGACTGTTTTCTGCCCGAGTACATTGAGTTATTTTCCAAGCAGGGATTGAAGCATTTTATTCCCGCTGGCTGCAATACTGCACAGTATATATATATAAACTGCATTACAATTCATGAATTTATGCCATCTGGTAGACACGCGAAGCATTGCAGCCTATTAAATCCTAATCATTATCATTTAACAGATCAGCCGCCCATCAGCCAGGCATGAACCCAGGCTGGGAAGGCAAATGCAACGGGGCTTGTCAGAGGTTAGTAGTGGCTTATTCCAGGTATCTGCCAGGTACATACCGGGTATTTGCTCGAATAAAGTGTGTCGGTGCAGTATTCCACGGGTTTAACCGGTACATCTGACCCAGTGCTGGACCGACGTCAATCCGTATGGGGTGAGGCGAATCCTTCTGTATCGCCACTATTTGGAAGGACATTATTCCACTCCTTTAGTTCTGGTACCACCCAGAATCCCCTTTTGGAATCCTCTTCAGGTGTAGTCTCTAGGGAGAAATACCAGTTGGCGTTGTTACGCCAAGATAGCTGGGCACCACAGCCATGCACTTCACTCCCCCTGATGGAATCTTTGCCAACCCTTTCTCTAGATTGAAGAATTGGTCAAATCCATCTTGGGCGGAGATCCTGTAGCACTCCTCTTTGAAGGCTGGGTGGATCCATTGGGAAAATAGGGGTAATTCACCCGCCTCTTGCAGATAAGCTCGGATAAGAGCCCGCACCACATCTGCATTGGTCCCCAGTATAATGGGGGAGCTTGGGTGCTCCCAGGACTCGGGACATATTAAATCTCCACTTGGGGTGGGTATTGTTGGTATTCAGTTGTGGTATGTCCAACCACACTGGAACCACACCGTCAAGGGGGTAGTCTTCCTTGCTATGACCCCATAGTTTCATCTTCTCTGCCGACTGCATAGGAAGGTGTTTGAGGTGCGAGTCATAGAAGGGGCAAAAAATGATGATGGTCACCCGAGACCCTGTGTCCAGTAATGCGGAGGCATAGATTCCTTCCACCAGGACTGTAGGTGTCCAGTTGGTGTGCCTCTTCAGGGCTAGGTGTTGGGGTGCTCTACGAGGAGGTGGCGGGTTGCTCTGTCATTTGTACTGTAAAGGCCATGGCTCCCAGAGCGGAAGTCTTTGACTTTGGACAGTCTTTTGCAAAATGACCTTCTTGTTCACAGGTGTACTGCTGCGACACACTTTATTTGAGGAAATACCCAGTATGTACCTGGCAGATACATGGAATGCGCCGCTCCTCACCTCAGACAAGCCCCGTTGCGGTTGCCTTCCCAGCCATGGTTCATGCCTGGCTGACGGGCGGCTGATCTGTTAAATGATAATGATTAGGATTTAATAGGCTGCAATGCTTCGCGTGTCTACCAGATGGCATAAATTCATGAATTGTAATGCAGTATATATATATATACTGTGCAGTATTGCAGCCAGCGGGAATAAAATGCTTCAATCCCTGCCTGGAAAATAACGCAATGCACTCGGGCAGAAAACAGTCACAAACCTCAATACACCCGAGTATACCCGAATTCGTGGGACTAGCCGAGCTCGAATAAAGTGTGTCGCCAGTGTAACAGCAGTTATTTAATTTCGCACCGGCACTAGCGGTACAGAGCCAATCTCCTAAGTGTCTAGAAGGTATTTCGGGATGGATTCTGGGGAGTAGGGTACTCAGACTTCTCTTTTGCGCTGGACTTCTTTGCTAGAGTCGCGTTACTCTCCCCCTTGGAGGATTCACGGGATGCCCTGGGGGTCTGAAACCGCAAAATTACCTCCTGCTCCTGTATTTGGTCCATTAGGTTCTTGTAACGCATAGCTCACCACAAACGAAGCGCGACCGCGGTGCTGAGGTAGGGGATTGGATAACGCAGACCCACAGCCACATGGGTGCGCCTAGGATGTAGAATAGTCATTCAAGCCAGGTCAGGGTTACAGATTGGAGAATGGTTAAGGTACTTGCCAAGTTCAGGAGTGGAGAGTTTCGGATCGTCGTAATTCGCAGCCAGGTTCAGGATTGGAGAGTATTGGATAGTCGGGGTACATAGCCAGGTTCAGGATAGGAGAGTGTCAGATCGTTGGAGTACTTAGTCAAGGTCAGGACTGGAGACTGGAGAATCGTCATACAAGCCTGATCAGGTGTAGAGAGAAGCGGAGTCCAAAGAGCTAGCAGGGTTCAGGCAACAAGAGGTTAAATAGCATTCAAGGCAAGGCAAGGCAGGATACAGCAACAAGGATGTGGCAAGGCACGGCGTCACAATGACTATGCTCAGCAATGACTGACTGCAGACTGAGGGTATATATAGGAGGAGTCTCCAATAGCCAGCAAGGGCAGAACTAGGAAGTGCAAATCGATTGGCTGCTGGTGCACACAGGTGTGCCCTATGATGCAGCCTAATCATGGTTGAGGTTGGAACTGCTCGCGTTCCATCCTGCACGCGTCACGGAGGCCAGGGGGTAAAGCTTAGAGCGTGCATCACTTCCACGCCAATTCCTGGTACCAGAGGGGGCGGAGCCAGTCGCGCGCCGACTCGTGCACCTCACAGAGGTCAGAGGACGGGGCCTGACTCGCGCGTCAGCAGGGAGGCTGGCCGAACGTCCATGTCGTGTGACAGTGATGGGAGCGGGGTCTGAATCCGCGGGCGGTTGTACAGAGTGTGCAAGATCCGCGCGCACGTACTGGGACCATGAAACCTCGCATGCTGGGTATCCGTCATGGAAGGCTTGTTGAGGTGAGGAGACGGTCTGCGACCACCAGGATGGCGAATCCTCATAGTTCTCAAAGTTGGGAGGATTCATGGTGGAGTTTGTACAGTATATCGTGGCCACGAGGGGGTGTGTGAGCGAAGCTCCCCGCAAGAATTGCCTGATCCTTTAATCATCCAGCTCAGCCGTGCGGATGACCTTCTTATTAATCAAGGTCCACAAAGTCAGCTGCAGCCATCGTAGAAAATCGGATAAGTCGTCCCCCTCCTTTTCCTTTAGGGCATGGAACTGGGCCAGCAATACAATGGGGTCATCTTTAAGGCCATAGGTTTTGTCAGAGCCCGCAACAGGTCTTGAGCCTCAGCCTCTTCATGTCACTCACGATATACTGTAGTCGTACAATGTTGGTGGCCAGAGGCTGTAGGCATTCCATGATTCTCTTAACAGCGTCTGTGAACGTCCACTCTGGCAGTACTTGCACCACAAGGTCCAGCCACTGTTCAAACGCCTCTTCTCCCAGTGGTGTGTGGGCCGCACCCCAGAGAAAGCTTTCAACTTGCGATAGGGTTGGACCGGGGCAAGCTGACTTATTTTGTCAGTCAGTTGCTGCAGGGCTCCCGTGAATAACTGAGCACCATCAGAACTGCTTGTACTGTGGTGGCTCTGTCCTGACCGTCCACTGCCAGCTTCGCTCTGGCTAGGGCTCCCTGGGGAGGGGGGGGGGCAGATGTGTGCAGCACCTGACACTCTCCTGCACTAGGGTTGAAGTTAGGTGCCTCCATTCTTGCGTTGCATTTGGGGTATATCAGTGGAATCTGCTGGGTGGAGCTTCGGGGTTTTGTAGGAATTGTGGGGCATTATCCTTTGGGATAGCACAGTGGCAGTAAACTAGGAGGGTACTCCACTGAATGTCTGTATCCCATTTTTCATCTATTATACGGGTTTTAGTAAACCCTGGTATCTGTTGCAGCGTGTTGCGCAGGTCAGGCAAGGGCAGTGACACTGGCACCTGGCTAATTGCAAACACAGGGTGAGGAGATGCTTGACATCGTAGGGCCCATGCATGGATGCTCTGATGGGACGGTAGGGACATGTTTCCTTCTGGATCTGACTTATCTTAATTTAGATTGGGCACCCCAGGTGCAGGAATCTCCGCAGCGCCGCCAAATGTAGCACCCATTTTCCTGTACCCAGGTACCGATGAATGAACAAAAAATATCCGTCTGATCCCACGACGTCTGCTGAATCCTCTCTCTCTGGTCTGCATAGGCGTCCGCCTCTTGAGGGAGCTCCAGCTGGAGGGTGTTCCTTACTGTCTATAGTTGCCTGGGGTCTGATCTCAGACTGCATGCTGCAGCTCACTATGTGTCGTATCTTCAATGATGCTACACCTTACACTCTAAGGCAAAAGGGTAGCGTCCCTGTCTGGGTTCTTCCCTATAGCAGCCCCAATCTAAAAGGGGAATTAGAACATAGCTGGGAACTAAAGGAAAAACCTAGTCCTAGTCCAGGGGAGCACTGTTCCCTGGACACAACATAAGCGGTTTTCCCCTTCTTCCAACTGACAGTAACTGCCAGTAACTCCAGCAACTGCCTGTAACTGCCTGTGTCAACATTCTAACTACATGTCCTTCAGGCTCCTGGGACATGTAGTCCCTTGTGGAGTCTTTCCTAAGATTGCCGCAGCAACTCTGGGGACTGTGCCACCACAATTTCTCGCCTCTATGAGCATGCGTACGGCTGCAATTTCGCATGCACGAACTACAAGATGGCAGCCCTTGCTTGTCGTGTATGCCGCAAAGCTCCACCGCTCCCCTACACCGTATGCTCACTCTACACCGCAGCCATCCCCCTCTCCGGCACCAGATGCAAGAGTGGACACGGCTACACATATATTAACACATACCATGTTTTTGTAGCATTCAGCTAACTGAGTGTTTCAGATACATCACTTAATTCATGTGCCTGAATCTCTGTTTACTCTTCTACTTGTAAAAAAAAAAACACAAAATCAATGCACATCCAAATTCACTAAAACCAGACACCTAATCAACATTAACGCTTTCCTGTTGCTTATGTAGCCTTGGGTAGTTTTGGGGCTATAGTTCTATCCTCCTCCAGACAGTAATCATCCCTGGTAAGGGCAGGTTTGACAGGAGTAATCATGGGTTTTCCCCACACACATGCGGTGCAGTGAGTCAGTGAAGAAAGGGTCATCAGGCTCTGTGTCCAATCACAGCGACACAGGGGTGGTGCTTATTGGAACTACTTACTGCATACTGTAGCACTTCCTGAATTTAGTCAGTGTCTCTACCCTTTGAGAGAGACTGGTCTACCCTATCTTGACTTTGCAGGGCTCTGCCAGTCTGAGGCCTCCCCTCTGGTGAGAGGAGGGAGATCATACCTTTTATTCTAATAGAGAATAAGGGAAAAGCTGGAACTGCTCTCAGTGCACGTTGGCTCGGAGTATATATTCAGGGCCATCCTATGGGCGTAGACCTGATGTGCTGCTGAACACCTTGCTGTAAAATGGGCAGTCTGCCATGCTCTGATGCAATAAGGTATTCCTGTGATCCAACATACTTCTCGTCTGAGACTGGAATCTATTAGGGAGAAGCTGAGAGAGATTATCCTGCAGACATTCCTCCCTACAAATCTGGGGATCTGCAAGAGATGGGGCGCTGTTGTAAGTACCACTCATGTTCACCTCAGATGCCTGTCCTGATATTCCCCATACCATCGCGAGAGACTCAGGGCCCCCTGTTGCCAGCAGGTTTGCACCACACATTAGCCTGTACCAGTGTAGCTTTTCCTCTAGTATAGTGGGCAAATGGAATGAGGGAGCGGGATCACATATGTAGACAAAAAGAAAAATGCAAATAGTACAGCACAGTTTTAGAGAAGATGACAAGTATAGACAGGAATCTGGTATAATAATAATAGGTAATAATATATAATAATAATTATTATACTCACATACGTGTGAGCCAATCAAGCATATCACAATCAATGGTGTACAAAAGCAGAGACTCCGCGTAGTGGACCCTCTGGATGCAGAAGATGGATGTGGGTGTACTAGGACAGAAGGCGGAGAGACACCATAGCATAGACTGTATATAATCCAATTTAATAAAGAAGCACTTCACAAGTGCGCACTTACAATGTAAAATGTAAAGACAAGCATGTAAGAAATTACAGATGGAGTGAAGACGTCCTCACCGCTCCGCGCTTGATGGAACCCGGAAGCGCCTTGCAGGGGATATTTTCAAATGCGGCCGCAAGAAACACCACTCCAAACTCGGCGTCAGGCCACCTCAATGTCACTCCGATATCGCCTCGATTCTACGCGTTTTGCTATCTTCAATAGCTTCCTCAGGAATCATACACTCCATTCTAATAGCTAACTTAATATAGCAATGTCTATTGCTTCATAGGTTCCGTCCAAATGTCAGACTAAAGCAACTACATATACATTATATTTTATTTTTTATATTTTACTTTTTTAATATACAGTAGTTATGTGTTTCATGTCTATCTCTGTAATTTTGGTGTCGTTAGTTTTGTTTCCCATGTAATGTATTTGTTGTCTGCCTATGATCAGCAATCACTTTGACATATATTCAGTGGCCGTAATTTTAAGGCATCGCGGCGCCTTTTCGTGTGTGCTGCTGTACTCCACGTGGCATGAACGCGGCCAATCGCCGCAGGCACCCTTGTTTATTATCTTTGTTATTGCTTATGGTTGTTTGTTGTGTATGTTAAGCTACTCATGCAGTAAGCACTTAGCAATTGTTACCTCTGCATTAATTGTTACCCTCCCTATATATTGGCGCTGTATATTTTTTATTTGATAATATATATATATATATATATATATATATACCCTATTTACTCGATTCTAAGACGCCCTCTATTCTAAGACGCACCCTTGATTTAATAAAAAAAATTGGGGGAAAAAAACATTATATTAAATGTGCAGAATTTTTTTCTGGGGGGAGAAAGAGAGGAGGGGGCAGAGAGAGAGGAGATGGAGAGAGGGGATAGAAAGGGGGAAGGGGGGGAGAGAAGGGTGGAAGGAGAGGAGAGGGGGGAGAAGGGGGGAGGGAGGGAGGGGAGAGAGAGGGGAATTAGGGGGAGAGAGAAAAGGAGAGGGATAGGAGGGAATGAGGGGAGAGTTATAGGAGGGAAGGGATAGGAGGGAAGGGGGGAGAGAGATAGGATGGAAGGGGGGGAGAGGAGTGAAGGGGGGAAGAGAGATAGGAGGGAAGGGGGGGAGAGATAGGAGGGAAGGGGAGAGAGAGATAGGAGGGAAGGGGGGAGAGGAGGGAAGGGGGGAAGAGAGATAGGAGGGAAGGGGGGAGAGATAGGAGGGAAGGGGGGAGAGAGATAGGAGGGAAGGGGGAAGAGAGATAGGAAAGATGGGGAGAGAGAGATAGGAAGGATGGGGAGAGAGAGATACTGTAGGAAGGATGGGGAGAGAGAGATAGGAAGGATGGGGAGAGAGAGATAGGAAGGATGGGGAGAGAGAGATAGGAAGGATGGGGAGAGAGAGATAGGAAGGATGGGGAGAGAGAGAGAATGGAAGACACAGAGACAGGCAGACACACACAGACACACACAGACACACACAGACACACACAGACACACACACACACACACACACACACAGACACACACACACACACACACACAGAGACAGACAGAGATACACGCACACAGAGACAAACTAACAGACACACACAGAGAGACACACACACACAGATATACACACACAGAGAGACAGACAGACAGACACACAGAGATACACACACACACAGAGATATATACACACACACACACAGAGATACACACAGAGATACACACACACACACACACACACAAACACACACACACACACACACACACACACACATCTCCTTTTGCACGTGCAGCTCACACAGAGATACACACACACACAGAGAGATACACACACACACACACATACAGAGATGCACACACAGATCTCCTTCTGCCCGTGCAGCTCACACAGAGATACACACACACACAGAGAGATACACACACACACACACACACAAATACAGAGATGCACACACAGATCTCCTTCTGCCCGTGCAGCTCACACAGAGATTTGACAGGGGGGAGGGGGCTGCTGTGAAGACATACCCCTGTCTGTGGGATCTCCACTGAACTCTCTGCACCTCATGGAGGGGGGCGGCCATTATCTCTCTGCTCAGAGGGGAGTGGGGCTGTGATAACTATGCTGTTATGCTAAGGCTGCGGTCCCAGTAATGTCTGTGACACGCGCGCCCGGCGGGGGGGGGGGGGGGCGGCGCGTGCACAGCGCTAACCGCGATCTGCGGTCTGTGAGGAGAGGAGAATCTTGCGACGGGAGGGGGCGTGGTCTGGTATTTACAGGGCGTCGCCATTACGTCACGCAGCTGGTTCGCCCTCATTGGGTGAACCGCCGGTGGGGTCGTGGCCACGCCTCCATCGCTAGGAGTAAACTCAATTTGATTGAGTTGGGAAAAACCCTGCAGCACGGCGCGGCTGCCCCTTCACCGTCACGGTGCGTACTGGGCCCAGCCCCATTGAGGGGCGGTGCTTACACGCACAGTGCACGCCGCGCCGTGCGCACAGGCTGTTACTGGGACCGCAGCCTAAGACCCGGCATCTGCAGCATATCTCTCTGCACAGAGGGGGAGGAGGGGGGCCCGTGATCGCAGACATTTTTGCTGCACACAGAAAACCCGGCAGGCATCTCCAGCAGCGCCCCCTGGCTGTTTTTTTTTCTCCCCAGTACATCGATTGTAACACGCAGACCTATTTTAGCCACGTGAAAAAGGGAAAAAACCTGCGTTTTGCAATCGAGGAAATACATTATATATATATATACACACACACTATATTTATATTTAATTTACTGTATATATTATATTTGTTTTATTTTTTGCAATAATTCAAAACCATAACCAATGTATTTTGAGGTAAGACCAATACCAACATAGTGAGTCAAGTGAACAGCTCTAATTTCAACCACTTTTCTCTCTAGTGCCATATTTGAACTGCTCTGTACATTTTCACATTTCCAGATAATTCCTCTACCGTGACTGTTAGTTTAAAAGGTGATTAAATAAGATACAATATGCCCCTTTCTTTCATCCATACATTCTGTTACTGCTCCCTATTTTAGGAAAGAGCTGTTTCAACAATTCAAAATAAAATGATGAAAACATATTTTTTTATATATTCGCTGTAAATGTTTAAGGATTTTGTAGTCAAGTTTTTTTTTGTGTGTTTTCTGTTTTCTATAGAAAAGAGAATAATGTTTTCATTATGGTTTTAGACAAGGTATACATTTTAAGTGCTCACAATTTTGGAATCAGAGAAAACATCACTGAAGCATAAATGATTTCTTAATAGTACAGGGTAATTTAGAGGCACTTACGAGTGACATTGCTGCTGTTGCAGACCAATTGTGAAGGGATGCATCATTTATCAAAATGGTTTCCAAAAAGCTCAGTTTGTACGCATTCGGTGTACCTACAAATCAGTGTCAATTTCAAGTGCTTTCTTAAGTGTTTAAAGGAGAAGCAATAAGAACCACTTCTTAGCATTTTTCTGTTGGTTCTCACAATGTCATTTATATGCCATAGTTGAAGCCTTTATACTCTGTGGCTCCTCTGTGGAATGACCTCCTTCCTATTTTGCTTTTTAACTATTCATTTAGTAAATCTCACTTTTGTAAGTAATGTAAAGTCCATCTTAACCAATCTAAAATGCAAATTGTCAATAACATTTAGTGCATCAATAGTATTTTAATACAGATGTGACTAATTTACGTGAACGAACAAATTATTGATTTTACTTTAACACCTATGCCTGTGTAGCCACCAATGTGAAACCTAAAAGGTTAATCTTGCATACCTAGGTTGCGATCTAGCTCCATTTTTAAATGTAGGCAATGTGTAGTACTGCTTTACGTCAATCTGTAGTACTGAGCCTGGGGAAATATGTATAATTTAACTATAATCGAATTTAGCTTTATTTACTTGAATTTTATCAAGATCCCTACAGTATGCACTTTTTAATCGGTTAACAATGTGTTAATTAATATAAATGTTATGGCTTCCGCCTATGGCAATATGTTGTGGTTGACTCCTCTTTGATAAATATAGAGGCAAATAAAGTAGTTAATAACTCTGCATTTCCTTATCTCCAATAATTTGCCTTCCCATCACACACTGAAAGGGTCCAACAGATGCAGTCATTATCCATTCCTCGGGTTCAAACATGCACCATAATAGTGCGTAGGGGTGCGTAGGGGTCCGAGATGGTCCGCTGCAGACTAAATGGCCCATGGGATCAACACTGCAAGGGTGCCTGCTGTGTTACTCCTACCAGGGTCTACCTGTCTGTAAGAGACGCGCCGTAAGAAAGAGGCTGAATCAGTTACTCTACCTGCGCGCCTCGCAGGGTTTGATGTAATTTTAATACTACAGTATTGTTGCAGGGGGTCTCTGGAGCTGAACCGCGTTGATATCAGGTCCGAGAATGCCCTACTTCCCAAGTTACACGCCCCGTTATGGGTAACCCCGCCATGTTAAAATCCTGTGGGCCATGTGACCGTGGTATTGTAACATTGCTGGAGATACCGGCACCCCATAACAGGGCCTGTATCTAGGGGTAAGGGGTCCCCAAGGCTGAAATCAACTTTGTTCAGCTCAGAAGACCCCCTCCCCCCAATTAATATATGTTAACCACTCAGAGCTCCAAGACTAACTTCAAAAATATATATGTAAGAGCTTATAAAGTTCCATAATATGCTGTTGAAAATTATAGTAACAGCTGGGTATAATCAGCAGTAAAAAAGAAGAAAAGGATTAAAGATTTTACCTGTGGACCTTGGCAGTTGAGGAACATTGCGTTGTGTACCAGGAATTGCTGCTGCTGGTGTTGGTGGTGGAGTCGGATTCACTGGGTGAAGACATCAAAAAGTAAGAAAAATATGGTTTGTATTTTATTTAATGTTGTACAGGCATACCCCGCATTAACGTACGCAATGGGACCGGAGCATGTATGTAAAGCGAAAATGTACTTAAAGTGAAGCACTGCCTTTTTTCCACTTATCGATGCATGTACTGTACTGCAATCGTCATATACGTGTATAACTGATGAAAATAATGCATTTGTAACAGGCTCCATAGTCTCCCCGCTTGCGCACAGCTTCGGTACAGGTAGGGAGCCGGTATTGCTGTTCAGGACGTGCTGACAGGCGCATGCGTGAGCTGCCATTTGCCTATTGGGCGATATGTCCTTACTCGCGAGTGTACATAAAGTGAGTGTCCTTAAAATGGGGTATGCCTTTATTTGTTTTTGTAGGTTGGCATTTGCGTTGGCATACTGTAACTTTTGTATTCCAATGTAAATGTCTTTTGTTTGGTGCTTGATTTTTAATGTGCAAGCTTTTTCTTTATGTTGGACGTCATCCATCCTGGTAGGCTGGCAGGAGTAATTTAATGTTTAATTACTTTATGCTGCTGGTTTATGTTTTATTTTAAATGGGCAAATGCACTATTATCCACATCTGGATGATAGTAATTTTGCCCATTTCTGTACTGTATGTGTTAGGGGGATTGTTGGGGGTAAAGTGGGTGGGTTGTGTATTGGTACAGTAGGTAGTAGGTGTTTTAATGTTTACTGTGAGTAGAGGGATTGAGTGAAGGGGGTAGTTGCCACAGGGTGGGTGGTCAGGCCCCGGTGGTTAGTGGGGGTTAACCCTTTCATTACCATAGCGGTTACTACCGCTAAGGTAATGAAGGGGTTAACCACTCCCTATGTCCACCCGACAGGCCTAACCACCCATCCTGGGGCTATTACGCCCTTCACTCACCCCCTCTGCCCCTAATAAACCTGGTAGTCTGCCTTAACACCTTCATTGCCTTAGAGGTTAGCCACTATGGTAACGAAGCTGCTTACATTTTATTTTTATTCATAGTGTTCATGAGCAGGGGGTCGGTCTCCTGAGCTGAACTGCATTGATTTCAGCCTTGGGGACCCCCTACTTCCTGAGATACATGCCCCGTTATGGGTTGCCATTATCTCCTACACTGTTAAAATCCCATGGTCACGTGACCCACAGGATTTTAACATGATGGGGAAACCGGCACCCCATAACGGGGCCTATAACTCGGGAAGTAGGGGGTCCCTGGACTTGAAATCAATGCGGTTCAGCTCTAGAGACCCCCGCTACAATAATGTAGTATTAAAATTAAATGAAACCCCCATGATCACCTGTTAGAGGCACTAACTATAATTATAACTGAGACCTGACTCACTCAGTCTGACTCTGCTCTTGAAGCTGCCCTCTCCTATGGTGGCCTTTCCTTCTCCCACACTGATGGCAGGGGTGGAGGCGTGGGGCTCCTGCTCTCCTCTCTCTGCCATTAACGAACCCTTCCTATTCCTCCATCTCTTGCTTTTCCCTCTTTACACACAGTCCAGATTTTCTTGCCTCTCCCTGTCCATGTGGCGGTCATCTATCGCCCACCTACCGCTACTCATCCCCCTTCTGCCTTTCTCTCTCACTTTGAATCCTGGCTCTCTTTCTTTCTCTCCTCAGACTCCCCTGTTCTTCTCCTTGGGGGCATCAATTGCCACATTAATGACCCCTCTCTCCCTTGGGCTTCCCGTTTTCTTTCTCTAACCTCTTCTTTTGGCCTTCAACAGTGGACTGCAGCCAGCACCCACATGGATGGCCACTACTTAGACCTGATTTTCACTAAAAACTTCTCTCTCTCCGATTTCTCCCTTTCCCCTTTTCCTCTCTCTGACCATCACCTCATCTCATTCTCTCTATCTCGCTTCTCCACTTCTCCACCTCCATCTACCCCCCGGTTCTGCAGAAACCTGCGCTCTATTCACTTACCTGACTTTGAGTCCACTTTACGCTCCTCCCTCTCAGCTCTGCTACAGACCCCGACAACCTGGTCAGGAACTACAACTCTGCCTTGTCCTCCTCTCTTGATCTACATGCCCCGCTTTACAGCAGCGGCAGCTTTTATTCGAGTAAAAGCCGCCGGCTGCATGCGTCTGGGAAGCGGGTAGCCGCGGCGCGTGGCGGCGCACTGTGACGTCACAGTAACATGCGCGCCCGGCTTCCCCGTCTTCCCCGGCTTCCGCAGGCTTCCCCGACACCCCTGGAGATCAAATTAAGGTAAGCGGGGGTGCGGGGAAGCAGAGGGGCAGAGCAGAAGCCGGGTTCGGGGTCCGGAAGGGGGGGTAAATTGCGCGTGAAGAGGAGGGGGGGTGCGTGGGGGAAACGCGGCGGCGCGCGTTTATTACTGGCGGCAGCTGGGGTAGATCCCGGCTTGCCGGCGGCATTCAGTGCAATAAAAGATGTCGCTACTGTATCTCTGCCACCCTCGCCCTTCTAACCCTAGACCCTGGCTAAATTCCCACATGCGCATGCTGCATTCCTCCACTCGTTCCTCTGAACGCCTCTGGAGGAAATCTCATACTCTCGCAGACTTCCTTCACTACAAATGTATGCTATCCTGTTTCAACTCTGCCCTCTCGCAAGCTAAACAAGCCTACCTTTCTTCACTAATCAACATGCAGAAGTCTAACCCACGCCGACTGTTCTCTGTCTTTGATACTCTACTCAAACCACCCTCAGCTGCCTCTCCTTCCTCCATCTCCGCTCAGGACTTTGCTGACTATTTTAAGGAAAAGGTGGAATCCATACGTCAGAACATCCCCTCTGTTTCTTCCTCCCATCCTACACCTTTTCCTAACTCTCCTCCTGCCTTCCTTGACTCTTTTTCCACTGTCTCAGAGGAGGATGTGTCGCTGTTGATCGCCTCTTCTCCCTCTACCACTTGCCCTCTTGACCCCATTCTCTCCCATCTCATAAAACCTTTTGCTCCTACTATAATCCCTACACTCACACACATTTTTTTTTTCAACTTTGAATTTTTTATTGGAAATTGCAAGTACAACCAATGTAACACAGCCCATTATAACGGTTCCAATTATATCAATCACATATATAGACACTACTAATACACATCTACAGACCACTTTACAAACAAGATGAGACAAACTTGACAAGGGGACAGGGGTGGAGGATAGCGGAGGGGGGGATGGGGGATGAGCGGTGGGGGTGTTTCTTGTTTCTGCTCTTTCTTGTGACTTTTGGCCACCGTGCTCGGCGTCGGCTGAGAAGTTTACCTGGTTCAGGCTCTTCTTAAGTATTCTTAGACCCGCTCTAAGCCTGTGGGGCCGTCTGCTATCTGTAAGTCACTATGTCATGTCGTCTGATCTGCCCTCAAAGGAGAACGCACCTAGGTAAATTAGTGCAAGATTGTGGTGGCATCCACTCCTGGGATGTCTACCTGGGCCAACCATTGTTCCCAGACCTTTAGAAATTTTGTGCCGGAGTCGTTAACTAAACTCGTTAATTGTTCCATCCGGCAGACATGCCAAATTCTGTTTTTGATCTTAGGGATAATTGGGATTTATTGTTGCTTCCATAATGCTGCGATCTCGCACCTCGTAGCAGTTGCAAAATGCGCGATCAATTTATGCGTCGCATTTGACAGACCCTGGATCCGCCTGCCCAACAGGAACAGCCACGGGTCCAGGGGGATCTCCAAATCGAGAATCCGCTGAATCCAATCTCTAATCTGTTCCCAAAGAGGGGCCACTTTAGTGCAAGACCACAGCATATGTCGGAGATCTGCCACTTCACCATATTGCCTAGGGCAAAGAGGAGAGTAGCCTTTTACAAATTTCGCTAAGCGCGTTGGAGTGTAATACCACCTCATAAGGACTTTATATGCGTTCTCCTTTAATGTGGTGCAGATTGAGCTTTTTGCAGCCGCCTGTATAATTCTGTCCCAGTCGTCATCCTCTAATGTCTCCCCTAGGTCTATTTCCCAATGTCTCATATAACTCAGTCTATTGTTGTTGGTCTTCATCTGGCTGATCACTTCCCTGTACATTCTAGATGTGAGTACCCTCGTGTCCGTATCTCTGGAACACAGCTGCTCAAAATTTGTTCGGGCTAGTCTAATTGGCGTTTTATTATAGAAGTCTCTGATCTGGAGATACCTAAAGAATTCACTATTTGGGATATTTTTAGAGGATTTAATTTGTTCAAATGTTTGTATGGTCGTTATGCCCTCCAGATCTTTTAGGCGGGAGAACCCCCTTTGAGTCCAAATCAGGAAGTTTTTGCTATTCAGGCCCGGAGCGAAGTCTGGATTGCCCACAATTGGCGTCATTAATGATGTTTTGGTAGTCAACTGACATCTGAATTTCGTGGCCTCCCAAACTTTTAATGAATTGACCATGGTCTGCAGCGGAATGTTCATCTTGCGTACCCCTTTCTCTGGGTAGCCAGATTAAGTTTTGGATTTCAATAGGTGCACAACATTTCCTCTCCAACTCTACCCATCTCCGTAAGCTTGGGTCAGTGTGCCATTGGAGAATCTGCCCTAATTGGGCTGCTTTGTAGTAGGCCTGCAAGCAAGGCACCGCTAACCCTCCTCTTAGTGTGGGGCGTTTTAAGATCCCCTTATCAATTCTTGGGTTTTTCTTGTTCATAATAAATGTCGTTATTTTCGACTGGAGGGAGATGATATCAGCCTGTACCAAAGGGATAGGGAGACTCTGGAAGAGATATAACATCTTTGGGAGGAGATTCATTTTCACGCTATGTATCCTAACAATCCATGAGATACTCCCCTTCATCCAGGTCCTGAGATCCTCCCCCAACGTCTTAATGACCTTGGGGAAATTTGCTTTATATAACGATTTGTACTCCCTCGTGAGATAAACCCCTAAATATTTGATAGCGGAGGGTTGCCATTTGAAATTAAAATTGAGGTCAATCAGCTTTTCAACTTCTTTTGGTAAATTAATATTGAGGGCTTCAGATTTAGACTGATTGATCTTAAATCCCGATATTTGGTTAAATTTGCCCAGGATATTGAATACGTTTGGAAGAGATGTGAGAGGTTTGGCTAATGTGAGAATGACATCATCCGCATATAGCGCGGCTTTACCGGAGATATCTGTACACTGCCGACACAGTTTATCCGAGTGCGGCTCATTCCGCAAGCCGGGAAATGTCCCGGCTTGCGAGCCGCACTCCCTCAGCGTGCCGCGCATCACCGATGCGCGGTCACGCATGATCGGGTGCCAGCGCCCCCTGCACGCGCGTCCAGGGCTCCCCGAGGGAGCCCTGGTGTCCTGCGATTGCGGGACGATGGCAGGGGGTTCCGGGGGACCCGGCGGACCCGGCAGCGGTAGGGAGAGCGCCCCGATCGGAGGGCGCTCTTCCGCTGCTTCGGCGCGCGCCCGTCACCCTGCGGCGCGCGCCAGGATACTGCTGCGGCCAAGAACGGGCAAATGCTCGAATAAACTTGGCCGCAGCAGTATTATTTCTGATGTGTGCCACTAGGGGTTCTATAGATAGGGCGAACAGTAGTGGCGACAACGGGCATCCCTGTCATGTGCCACTTTTGATTTCAAATTGTTCTGAGGGGAAACCTTGATATCTCACTTTTGCTGTTGGGTTTTTGTAAAGCGCCAGAATAGCCTGCAGAAGGCGTCCCTCAAAGCCAAATGCTCTCAGTGTGTCTGTTAAGTAGGGCCAGTCTTTTCTATCGAAGGCTTTCTCCGCATCCAGACTTAACACCATGGAGTGTATTTTTTCTTTTTGGGCCAGATCTATTAGGTCAATAATTCTCCTGGTATTGTCTGCCGCTTGCCTACCTCCGATAAACCCTACTTGATCTGTGTGGATTAACCTGGGAAGAACTCTACCCACCCTGTTGGCTATAAGTTTAGAGTATATTTTGAGGTCCAAGTTAATCAGTGAAATGAGCCGGTAGCTCTTACAGTCTGCCGGGTCCTTTCTGGGTTTTGGATCACCGAGATTGAAGCTTGGAGCATTTGCGCTGGGAATGAGGCCCCTGCTAAAATTTTGTTGAATAGCTTTAACATGTGGGGAGCTAAACATTTTATATATTTTTTATAATATAGGTTCGAAAAGCCATCCGGCCCTGGGGCTTTAGTGGGTTTAAGTGCTTTAATGACCCCAGAGAGTTCCTCCATCGAGAAGTCCGATTGGAGTGCCTCCCTGTTGCATCTCTCCAAAGTTGGTAGATTTGCCTCTTTTAAGAAGGTCCGTAACACCTCTTTTGTTTTCCGACTGTGGGTCACCTTATCTCCATTGTACAGTATAGTATTTCGTAATACTTTTTGAATTCCCCTGCAACTTTCTCCAGGATGGAGGTAAGGTCCCCCTCGTGATTTCGGATTGCGTGAATGTGGTAATTTGGGAGCTTATTTTTTAGCTTATTGGCAAGTAGTGTGTCAGGCTTGTTAGCTTTTTCATAAAATTTCCGCTGGGACCGGGTCATTTCCTTCTCAGCCAGGGCAGAGAGGAGGAGGTTAAGACTAGTTTTGGTGGCTAATACTTGAGCCAATGTGTGGGCATTCTTATTCTTTTTTGTAGGGAGGAAAGCTCCGCTAACTGCTCTTCTAAATTCAGGATTTTCCCCTCACATTCTCTTTTTCTTTTAGTGGCTAGATTCATAATGACCCCTCTGAGGGTAGCCTTATGGGCCTCCCACAGCGTGGAGTGTGTTGCCACACTCCCTTCATTCTCCTCAAAATATTGTTTGAGCTTTTCTCCAATTTCTGCCTGTAAAGCTGGGATTTTCAGCAAAATCTCGTTTAACTTCCAATTCGCTCTAGGTCTGTCTAGTGGAATTAGTGTGCATCGCAGCTCTATAGATGCATGGTCTGACCATGAAATATCATGGATCTCGGTGCGAGAGACCCCCGGGACCATTCTATTAGATACAAGGAAGTAATCAATCCTGCTATATGTGTTATGTGGGTGTGAGTAGAAGGTGTACTCCCTCACTCTCTGGTGTTGCTCCCTCCATATGTCGAGTAATTGGCAGTCACGTAAACCTTTTTTAATTGTTAGTACATCAGGTCTGTGCGTTACGTTAGTGGATGAACATCTGTCAAGGTCCTCTCTTAGCGCCCTGCTCAGGTCTCCTGCAACTATAATATTACCTCGGGCCACTTTGCTAAGTTTCCTGAAAAAGGTGTTAAAGAATTCTGGGGCTGTCTCGTTGGGGGCATATAGTGTTGCAAGCGTAATTGGAAATCCTTGGATTGCCCCTCTTACAATGAGGAATCTACCCTCTTTATCCTTGAATGTCCTGTCGATTACAAACGGTATGCGTCTATGGATTAATATGGCCACCCCTCTTTTCTTGACTTTCGCGGAGGACATAATTTGAGTCGTGTAATCTTTATCAAGGAACTTGGGGCAGTTGCCCTGTGAGAAATGTGTTTCTTGCAGAAACAGAATGTCTGCCCCTTTACGCTTGTAATCTCGAAAGGCGATTCTGCGTTTAGCCGGGCTATTAAACCCTTTAATGTTATGTGATACTAGCCTGAGTTCCTTACACATTGAAGACTGTGGGCCGACTTGTCTGCCGATATCTGTTCCTGAATAGCGCTCCTGGGCCAGAGTCAAAGCCTCTTCTCCTCCTTGTACTGCAGCAACGCTCTTCCCCATCTACAGAAACACAAAAGGGGGGGCACACAAAAGGGCACACGGGGGGACACAAAATACACAAAACATGTCAAAAAACAGAAGAACTCTCGTCGTCTTGGCGAAGCAGCCTCTTCGACGAGAACATCGCCTTTGGGTAGTCGGACTCCTTTCCTGCAGTCCGGATGTAGCCTGGGATGGGGTTCACCCTCCCTCATCGTCTTGACCCAAAGGACTTCACTAGGGCTCTGGAGAACCACCCTCCTCCCCCCTAGTTCATGGCCCATGCTGAGTTTTGAAGCAGGTCACTTCCCATCCCTCCTGCCTCGCTCTTCCTGACTTGTTTTGACCTTGACTTGTGACCTGACCTAACTTGTTCTGTAATCAGCTAATGTCTGCCCCGGCCCTTATCACACCCCTTTTGTTCCAGATTGATGCCCGTTATCAAGACCTCAGCAACCTGCGCTTCCCTTCATTTCCTGCCGTTCTCGCCCCCCCTCCCCTTGTGTCCATCCTCCCTGTGTAATCTCTTTTATCTGTCTTAACCTTCTCCCTCTTTACTCCTTCCCTTCCCTCCCTGCCCAATACCTCACTACCCTCTCAACTACTATCACTTCCCCCATTCTCTACATTACCTGCTGTGTCCTTCCTCACTTCCCCCTTCACGCATCTACCAGTCACCACTCCCACTGTCCAACTTGCACACCTCTTTAGCCTTCTACAGTACTTTGCTTTTTTATCTACTTCTATTCTTCCTTCCTATCAATTCCTTACTTACTCTAACCCTTGCTTCCCACCTTCCGCTTTCTTGCTACTTGCTTTCTCCCTGCCTCTCATTCTTTCTGATCTACTTCCTTACTCCTGCCTGATGTATTCTTTCCTTATTTCTCTCCCCCTATGCTTATTCTCCCCTCATCTACCTACTTTTGCTCTCTTGCTAACTTGTTTCCTCTCTTTCCCCTTACCGCTTCTTCCTTATTGCCTCCGCCGCTACGGCGTTATGTAATTTTTTCTCCCCGTTCTGCTTTATCTGCTTTCTAGGTTCGAAAAACCCCGCGTCTGACCGGTGGGGTGTCTGTTCAGAGCCTGCGTGGGCGGCCTGGCGCTTTCTGGCCTCCTCTCGAGGCCTTCGACTGTCACTGTCTCTGCCTGTGATGTCATCTGCCCGCGACAGTGGAAGCAGGCTCCGCGCCACATCCAAGATGGCACTGCTCCTTCCGGGACCTCTTCGTGACGCACATCCGGATGGCGGCCATTTTGGAGAACGTCTCTCACCAGTGTGAAGGTGTGTACGCCTGCTCCTGTTTTCTGCTCACCGCTCTCTTCCTGCTCCTGCGGGTCACTGTGGATTCCCGCCTTCCAGGGAGTCCTCGCCATCTTGTGTAGGGGGGCGCCATCAACGAAAAGGTAGGCCGCAAATTTTCTCACCGTGGGTTCTGCTCTGTAGCTTAGGTGTCGGGGCTCCGATCTTATTTTACCGGAGGTGGCATCCTCTTTGTAGATCTGCATCAGCGGGGGCCGGGAGCATGTAATTTAATAACTTAACGAAACTCTCTCAACAGAATGTGTAACTTTATTTCATGTTCTTTTGCGGGGGCTTTTAAGCTTGTACGGCTCCCGTTTGCTCCCTTGGGGATTTTGCCCGCTGCTCCCACACGGGTTCCGGGAGAGCGGCATTTTGGTCCTCAGCTGCAGGAGCTTCTCCTGCCTTTTGCCTCTAAACTCCTTGAACGTCTTGTATTCTGTTGCTTGCTCCATTTTCTCAACACTTATTCTCTCCTAGACCCTCTATAATCTGGCTTCTGCACTGCACACTCCACGGAAACAGCCCTCACTAAAATAACTGACGACCTCCATGCTGCCACAGACAGAGGTCATTACACTCTGTTCATATTACTCAACCTCTCTGCAGCATTTTACACCGTGGACCACCCTCTTCTCCTTCACATTCTCCATACTCTTGGTATTCGGAACAAAGCTCTATCCTGGATCTCATCCTACCTCTCCCATCGTACTTTCAGTGTCCCTTCTGCTAACACCTCCTCCTCCTCTATTGATCTCTCTGTGGGGGTACCCCAGGGCTCTGTCCTTTGACCTCTTCTCTTTTCTCTGTACACACTCTCTCTAGGTGACCTAATAACATATTTTGGTTTTAATTATCACCTCTATGCTGATGACACACAAATATACTTTTCAACACCATACCTTACACCTGCTGTACAAACCAAAGTTTCTGAATGTCTCTCTGCTATATCATCCTGGATGGCCCTCCGCCACCTTAAACTCAGCATAGCTAAAACAGAGCTCCTTATACTTCCTCCCAAACCTGGCCCTACTACCTCCTTCCACATTACTGTTGGAACTACGATCATTCACCCAGTAGCCCAAGCACGCTGCCTAGGGGTGACACTCGACTCCTCTCTGACATTCGCCCCTCACATTCAAAACATATCTAAAACCTGTCGCTTTTTCCTCGGCAATATAACAAAGATACGCCCTTTCCTCTGTTGCTTGCCTGCTAAAACTCTGACTCAGGCCCTCATTCTCTCCCATCTTGATTACTGTAACCTCCTGCTGTCCAGCCTTCCTGCCTCTCACCTGTCTCCCCTACAATCTATCCTAAACGCTGCTGCCAGAATCACTCTACTCTTATTTAGATGGGTCTCAGCATCTCCCCTCATGAAATCCCTCTACTGGCTTCCGATCAAATCCCGCATCTCACATTCCATTCTTCTCCTCACTTTTAAAGCTTTACACTCTTCTGCTCCTCCTTACATCTCAGCCCTAATTTCTCGTTATGCACCGTCCAGACTCTTGCGTTCTTCTCAAGGATGTCTTCTTTCTACCCCCTTTGTATCTAAAGCCCTCTCCCGCCTTTAACCTTTTTCACTGACTTCCCCTCAGAACCCGACTAGCACCCTCTCTATCAACCTTTAAGACCCACCATAAGACACACTTGCTTAAAGAAGCATATGAATAGCACTGTGGATATTCTTAACACATGATAAATAAAGCTTGGCCCCCTGCAGACGCACTTACCAGAACTCCCTCCTACTGTCTCTGTACGTTCTCCCTACCTACCAATTAGACTGTAAGCTCCTCGGGGCAGGGACTCCTCTTCCTTAATGTTACTTTTATGTCTAAAGCACTTATTCCTATGATCTGTTATTTATATTATCTGTTATTTGATTTCCACATGTTTTACAACTGTAAAGCGCTATGTACATTAATTATGCCCCTGAGGAAGTAGAGTAACGTCTACGAAACGCGTAGGGCAGGTGACACAGTCACTTTGTGTTGGTACTGGACTCATTTGGGACACTTGGTTCGTTTTTGGAGCCTTTTACAATTGTCAGCCCTTGGCATACAGGACGCACGTACTGTCCCATTAAGGGCACGGGCACACTCGCGTGCGGGCGCGCAAAGACAGCCTGTTGAACCGGAGGAGGAAGTGAGGAGAGTGGCCCAACACGGTGTTGAGCTGTGTGCTCCACGAGAGGGCCTCCGTCACTGTCACTGTTCCTGGTAACCCCTGGAGGGAGAGTGGGCACGAGAGTCGCAGCGCAGCGGGAAAACAACTCTGCTAAGATACCATCAGCGCCAAGAGGACTCTCTGTTACATCGCCTTGCTGCTTGTAAGTAGGGCTCTGATTTTTCCATCTTGGATGACCAGCGGTGTTCTAATTTGTCCTACCATTTTATGGCATAGTTCTTTTTATATAATAAATTGGTTTATATATGTCACTAGGAGTCTCTATGTTATGTGTGTAGTGTAGCATTGTTTTAACCCTGCAGAGTTGCACTATGATCTGTGTTTGTGTTTTTTCCTATACTGTACATGGCCTGTGGAGCAAGTGTGCTGAACCCCTGAGGAGTACAGGACTTTCCATAGAACTTTTGGCTCCAGGTTTTTCTCTTTTCAAGCACTTTCTGCTAGTACTGGCAGTATTACTAGGCAGCCTTATATTTAATTTGTTATTTGTCACATTGGTGTTGTAATCTTTAGCGCTTGTCACATTTTTTTCTTTTTCACATGCTATATAAATAAAGACATACAATACAATACACAGGTAGAGTGACTGATTCAGGCTCTCTTACTGCGCATCTGCGCATCTGCGCATCTGCGCATCTCTTATAGACAGGTAGACCCTGATAGGATTAACACAGCAGGGACCCCTGCTGCATTCATCTGATGGGCCATTAGTCTGTTGCGGCAAATCTAGTGAGGATCTTAGGGAGATCTCGAAATCTTCCTTTCAATTTCTTCTCCTACCTGTTAATTACAGCCACATTGGTTTAGACTTTTGTTTTTTTTTAGTTATTATTACCGAAGGGTAAACACTAATAAGTGTACTTATCTTACAATGTTTTAAAGACTGCCAATTTAACTTCAAAATTTTTTCCAACAGCAATGTCATCCCAATTCCTTCCAGGAAAATTATTCCTCAGTTTTGTCAAATCTACCTTTCTAAAATTTAAAGGGGAAGATATATAAAGCTGTGGTAACTTAAAAATATGGAATTAGGAAATATGGCCTAGCTTCAACCCCCTCTCAACTGACCCCCTTATTCGGGAACCCGGACTTCCCACCCGGATGCGCCCGATCCCAATTCAGCCAATTTCAAGGCTTAAACATCAGAGTGGTTGCGGATTTGCTGGAAAAAGAAGAGGCCATGTCCCTCCCGGAATTAAGAACCACATTCACGTCCCCCAACTTGCCCATTTTCCAATACCTCCAGATCCGACATTTCCTAAGAACCCAATCCCCTACTCTCAAGTTCCCGCCGCGTTCTAGATTCGAGACCTTCTGCCTCAAAGGCGAATACCAAAAGGGCCTCATATCAGAGATTTATAAAACGCTCGAAGCATCTCAGCCCCCCCCTAACCACCTATATATGCAGAAATGGAATGAAGACCTAAACACCAACTTGGACCTTGAGGATTGGGAGGATATTTGGGAAGCAGCCACCAAAACCTCAATTTGTTCCGTCACAAAAGAAAACATCTATAAAATATTATTCCACTGGTACCTGACCCCGAGTAGACTGAGCCAAATCTACCCAGGCACTTCAGACGAATGCTGGAGAGGTTGTGGTCAAAGGGGGGACATGCCCCATATTTGGTGGACATGTCCGGAGATCCAAAGATTCTGGTCCCGGATCCAGTGCCTCCTGACCGAGACCCTGGATATAGAAATACCCCTGGACCCGCTGACCTACGTGCTGGGAAAACCAATTGACGACCTCCCTGCCCCGGCGACCAGACTCGCGGCGGCAATACTGACAGCTGCGAGATGCTGTGTCGCGGCGGCATGGAAGAAAATTAAAGCCCCCTCCAGAAGAACTGTGATAACAAGAATAGACGGAATTATGAGCATGGAAAAACTGACGGCAATGTTAAAGCAAAAAACCCCACAATTTTACTCTACCTGGGAACCCTGGATAGGACTATCAACCCCCACATAAACCCCTTAGCTACTCCTCTCCCCCCCCCTACGGCCGACGAACCCTAACCCCCTCCCCCCTCTCTTTCCGAAGTCGTTCCCAACTATCCACCTTTCCTTCGTCTCCCCCTCTCTTTTTCACTATTGAAAGAAGGAAAAAGGGTTTATTGTGTGTCATTTACCTTTTCTATGCCATGTACATGCACTGCGCCGTATTTACAAGTTGGCCTGTGAGCCAGTGTCGATATTATGTACCCCTGCGATGTATGACACCAATAAAGGAAAAATATTTACAAAAAAAAAAATATGGAATTAGTGCTAAAAATTTGACTTATTTTTATCATGCAATAAATCAACTTTGCCTCGCCAAAAATAAAGCACTTTTAATCAGATACGTTACAAATCTGAGAAACAATGTACATCTAAATAATATATGTAAACAACACACACATAGTGGCAGCTGATTTGAAAATAATTGACATAGTGACATACAAATATGTTAAGCCTGAAGACATAACAGGGCGTAGACAATGTGCATATGCAATGATTACCACAAACATGTGACACAATAGAAACAGTTTATCTATATGAAAGTGCTGACATCTAAGCATTTATTTAGACTCTCTTGATGTACAGTAAGGTGCCCATATTAAAAATCCATTTTGATTATTGCTTGCAAAGTATGGAAAAAATTTCACCATACAAAACTCAGAAGAGATATGTTCTAGTAGGGAATGATGGGTGCTCCAATAGTTCCAGAATATGATAAAGAATGTCTTTATTTAACAAACATATGAGTCAAACTCTTGCATGGAGTGGGTAATGTGATATGTGAGTATCCAGGATTTGGAAATGACAAAACCCTCCTGAAGCAAAAGTTAAAAATGAAAAATCACCTTGCTGTGACCTCATTGGAGGTAAATAATAAGCTGTAAATATTACTCACTGTTATCCCAGACAAAGATTTTTCTTGAAGATATTTGAGAAATAAGAAATCTTACCCACTCCTAGAGCCTCAATATGTGTGATTGTGGTGTGTCCAGCTGCTGGCAAGGGAATTCAAATGGAGACAAAAAGAGAGTAGCAGCGCACTGAAAAGGAGCCAGGTTTGTATGAAAATCAAACATTTTTATTTAAAGTATATCACCCAAAGGAGGTGTGGGACATCCTACGTGTTTCGCACACTAATGTGCTTTATCAAGGAGTATATGAGTATATTGTGTATATGAGTATACTCCTTGATAAAGCACATTAGTGTACGAAACGCGTAGTAGGTCCCACACCTCCTTTGGGTGATGTACTATTAATGAAAAAAAATGATTTTTATACAAATCTGGCTCCCTTGGCAGTGCACTGCAACTCTCTTTTGTCTCCATTTGTGATATGTTATAGACCTGTTATTAGTATAATTTGGGGATCTTTATTGTAGTATTTAAAATAATGTTTCTCAGCCTCGTGTGTTTTAGAAGTCATTTGATGATGTTTCTTCTATGTTCCATAAACCTGATTGTTAAGGATCTTATAGTTCTGCCCTCATATCGAAGCCAACAGGGGCAGGTTAGCATGTCTACAATGTACAGTATAGCGTGTTGCAATTATTGAAACCCTTTGAGCAGTGTTAGCTACCATTGCTCTTAGATGTTACTTCTCTAAGATGGTTTAAAGTACAGGGACACATCCTTCATATTCTCATGCCATATCTAAAAGGACCTACTGGCTTGTCACATAGTCAATTTAGGTTACTAGTAACATTGTTACGTAAGGTTGTAAGTTTACTCAGAGCCACTACGTTTTAAGATTTGTGGCTCTTTTGAAAACAACTTTGGGGTTAAATGGAATATGAGATTTCAAAATGGAATCACATGCCAAGACTTTCCAATATTTGCATAATATTTTTTGAATATCAAATGCTGACTGGCTACAACATGTTATAAAAAAAGAGGAACTTTTGGTTGGACGACACAATAATCTCGCAAATTTTAGTTGTTGACTTTTTCTAATTGATTAATCCTATTGCATTGTTGTGCTTTTATATCTGATTCCAGAATAACTTCTTACTTGGTACCCTTTTCCAAGAATTTCAATTTGAGTATCACACATTGTGTAATAAAAGCATTTCCAGAAGAAGAATTTCTTCTGAGACAACTAAAGTGACTGAACAGTAGCAATGAGAGGAATGAACCTCAATGTGTGGCGCTACTAGCCCAGTAGACACGCGTGCATCACGCGGAGGCAACCACATTAACCCTTGTTGTACCGGAGTCCTGAGTATAAAGCGGAAAGATGTAGCTTTAGCGAATGAAGCCCATAGGCAATCACATAAGTACAGTATAGGGAAAAGCTGGCCATGGCGATCATGAGGTACCCTGATGGGATCCAGCAGAATCCGGCAATGCCAGACCAAATCCCCTAGTGATGGACAATAACGCAGCATACAGTTCAATGATTGGGATACTCGCAAAATCAACCGCTGGTGAATCGAAGACATCCGGTAACAACAGCGTGCATCCACAGGTAAGTGCAGGATAAGGAAAAAGGAAAAAGGAAAACTGGGAGCACAGCAAAAAGCGTGTAACTGGAGGCCTAGTTTAAAAAGAGAAACCTGTAACGTTAGAGGTTTCTCTTTTTAAACTAGACATGTTTCAATAAAGTTTTTGTTATTATTTCTATTGGCCTCCAGTTACACGCTTTTTGCTGTGCTCTCAGTTTTCCTTTTCCTTAAAGTGACTGAACAGAATGTTTTCCAACCATCTAGAGTGATGGTCGCTAGAAGCCTCTTTATAGTTATTACAAGAGACCAGCAGGGCATAGATATTTATTTCAATGATTCTTGAATATGTGGCTGAAACAGTAAGATCCAAAAAAATCTATAGAATTATGATGACATTTATAAGTGAAAACCAGTCCCATCAAATTGTTGTTGAACAGGTCAAATAAATCACTAAGGCTACTCTCACTGTCCTTCCAAATGATAATAATGTCATAGATGAAACTGCTGTTGAGGACAAGATTTGCCCCAAATAGTTTATTAGCCCAAACAAACTACACGTAATGTTTCCAAAAACCCACCAATAAATTGGCATAGCTTGGGACGAATCTGGGCCCATGGCCATTCCATAAACCACTAAATTCCATGTTTTGTCAAATAAAAAATAATGTGTTAAAATAAAAAATATACCAGATATAAGGAAATTCCTTTGAATGAACTGTCAATTAATACCCTTCTCCAAGAAAGTGTTTATGGCTTCTATATCTTTACTATGATCATTAAAAATATCAAACGTCACCCATACATACACTGGCGACACACTTTATTCGAGCTTGGCTAGTCCCACGAATTCGGGTATACCCGGGTGTATTGAGGTTTGTGACTGTTTTCTGCCCGAGTGCATTGAGTTATTTTCCAAGCAGGGATTGAAGCATTTTATTCCCGCTGGCTGCAATACTGCACAGTATATATATATATACTGCATTACAATTCATGAATTTATGCCATCTGGTAGACACGCGAAGCATTGCAGCCTATTAAATCCTAATCATTATCATTTAACAGATCAGCCGCCCATCAGCCAGGCATGAACCCAGGCTGGGAAGGCAAATGCAACGGGGCTTGTCAGAGGTGAGGAGTGGCGCATTCCAGGTATCTGCCAGGTACATACCGGGTATTTGCTCGAATAAAGTGTGTCGGTGCAGTAGCCACTATTCCACATGACCGGGAGATTTAAAAGTGCAGGACATACCGGCACCCCATACATAGGCATGTACCTCAGGAAGCAGAGAGTCTACAGACCTGAAATGGATGCTGTACAACCCCGGAGACCCGCTGCTTCAATACTATGTACTAACAATAATAATAAAAATAATGATGTCTACTGTTAGAGCTGTGCAGGGAGACACATAGAGAGGGACCGCTTCTCTCTGATCTCTTTGTGCAGCACTTACACACTGGTGGCGGCCCGGTAGAATATACATTGCGGGGGTCCAATTAAGAAGAAGGGACCCCCACTGCGTTAATCCTGCTTAGAAATTCCATTTTTCCTGGGATGTGATGGTGCTTGGCTCCACACGCTCAAGTGCCGCACAGGGGTAACTTGTATCGCATCACATCTGTATCAGCATGACAATGTAAAGGTTTGCAAACCCAAAAGGGACAGAGTTCCTTTCATTCTGTAAGTGAATAACAGAAATACATAGCTGTCCAGAAATAATGAAATAATAATGCATACAATGTATGTAACTCATTCACTGAGTAGCCCAAGCACGCTGCCTATTGGTCACACTCGACTCCTCTCTCACATTCTCCTCTCACATGCAGAAGGTAGCTAAAACCTGACATTTTTTTCCCTTTGTATTATTACAAAGATACGCCTTTTCCTGTGTTGCTCGCCTGCAAAAACTCTGACACAGACCCTCATTCTCTCCTGCCTCGACTACTGTAACCTCCTGCTGTCTTGCTTTCCTGCCTCTCACCTGTCTCCCCTACAATATATCCTAAACGCTGCTGCCAGAATCACTCTACTCTTTCATAAATCTGTCTCAGCACCTCCCCTAGTGAAATCCCTTTCCTGGCTTCCGATCAAATCCCGTATCACAAACTCAATTCTCCTCCTCACTTTTAAAGCTTAACACTCTTCTGCTTCTCCTTACATCTCAGCCCTAATTTCTCCCTATACGCCATCCGGACTCTTGTGTTCTGCTCAAGGATGTCTTCTCCATACCCCTTTTGTACCTACTGCACCGACACACTTTATTCGAGCAAATACCCAGTATGTACCTGGCAGATACCTGGAATGCGCCGCTCCTCACCTCTGACAAGCCCCGTTGTGTTTGCCTTCCCAGCCTGGGTTCATGCCTGGCTGACGGGCGGCTGATCTGTTAAATGATAATGATTAGGATTTAATAGGCTGCAATGCTTCGCGTGTCTACCAGATGGCATAAATTCATGAATTGTAATGCAGTATATATATATATATACTGTGCAGTATTGCAGCCAGTGGGAATAAAATGCTTAAAACCCTGCCTGGAAAATACCTCAATGCACTCGGGCAGAAAACAGTCACAAACCTCAATACACCCGGGTATACCCGAATTCGTGGGACTAGCCGAGCTCGAATAAAGTGTGTCGCCAGTGTAAAGCCCTCTCCCACTGTAAACCTTTCTCACTGACTGCCCCACACCTCTGGATTGCCCTTCCTCTCAATATCCAACAAGCACCCTCTCTATCAACCTTTAAGACCCAACTCAAAACACACCTGCTTAAGGAAGCATATGAGTAGCTCTATAGTTTTACACCACATACATAAACTTGCCCTTTGCCGACACGCTTACTAGAATGCCCTCCTACTGTCTCTGTACGTCCTTCCTGCAAACCAATTAGATTGTAAGCTCTTCTGAGCAGGGCCTCCTTTTCCTAAATGTTACTTTTATATCTGAAGCACTTTTCCCCTTAATGTGTTATTTATATTATTTGTTTTCAATATGATTTTCACGTGTATTACTGCTGTGAAGCGTTATGTACAATAATGGTGCTATATAAATAAAGACATACAGTATATACATACTGTACATACCTGGCTAACCATAAATAAATCCACAAATATGCACTTATTCTCATAATATATCCATGGACATGGGAGTAGTAGCCAACCTATGGGAGGAGAATCAGTAGAGATCAGTACAACGGTAGTATACCAACACAATACAGTAGTAGCTTCATGGCAAGTAAAGGGCCATCCTCCAGGGTGGTCCATACTTCTTAATCTCGATAAGCATCATACCAGAACTTAATCAAGGACTGGAGTGGGACAAAGATATTCTTGCTCCTCCATGCAGCCAGTAACAACCAACACAGCATGTATCTCACACCAGTGTGCTTCCTTTGGGGTGACTATCTAAGGAACCAGATGCATCACCCAGAATGGCAAAATTAATAGAGATAGGCACATTAAAAATCAGTTAATCAAACTCACATAAAAAAGCAGTGAAAGCAAAGCCCTCATTCATACCACTTGGTTCTTGTCTTCCTAATTCATAATTGCATTTGACTTCATGTTTCAAAAGGACATTGTATAATCCCAAAGATCACATGAAGGAAAAGTCATGTACTTAGCCTCCCAGCATGAAACCTGGAAATATGTCTCGCGACAAGGGTATTGTTACTCTTTAGATTATCCCTGACATGTTCCAATACCTTCACCCATACAGGTGCACCGACGAGAATTCTAAAACTTGCCTTAAACTTGCCTTGGAAAATCTGGGGCTATCACCAACAAGATCCAGGTACATGCTGGGTACATGCTGCAACATTTCAGTGACATTTCTGCAGAGATTTATGGCCCATCGGAAAAACACAGCAGGGGTCCCTGGCAGTCCCATTCAGTTTGAATGGGACTGACAGGGACCCCCGCTGTTAATCCGATGGGCCATTAGTCTGTCTGCAGAAATGTCACTGAAATTTTGCAGCATGTACCCAGCATGTACCCAGCATGTACCTAGGTCTTGTTGGTGATTGCCCCAGATTTGTTTTAGAATACTCGTCGGCACTACAGTACTTCTCAGCCATCTTTCCCACATACAGTATTTCTTGCTACGGCTGCCAATCAAGAGATAAATTACTACCCTTGTTCTACAATTAGTATAGTGATTTATGGGATATGTTATGTCCTGAGCCACGCCAAAGAATAATTTACCCCTCTGCATATACTGACAGGCCTTACAATAGCCACATTTAAATTATCATGATCTGCTACCTTTTTATTTAATGATTACATGTACTTATTTTTGGGATGCTACATGCAGTATGTCAAAATGTTTCTTGAAGGGAGCAAGTAACGCAAGTAAAACCTATACATTTAGTCTATTGAAATATCTGCTGCTCTGACACAAACACTGGATATTACAGACTTTGGAGCATTTTCAAATCATTTCTACTGGAGTGAGCAACTCAAAAATGGAACCAAAAAAAGAATACATCAGGGAATGAGTCAATTATCTGAGATAGATGCTATTTGCTCTGATGCAATTATTAGTTTTGTCCATACTCCAAAATGACCAGGTATTGTGGTCAAGTGACCTGGAACAAACAATAGATATGTTGTCAGTATTTGTCATTGAGTGAAAATGATTTTGGAAACACAGAAACAGTTTATATCCATTAGAGCTTGAAACATGAGCAAATGACCATAGTAAGTAATTTATTGGAGCGTCATGTCTTTTTTTGTCCTTATCTACTGTATTTACATTTTCATAGATTATTATTTCATGCAAGGGATTGCACTTTACTGTACATTTGGAGGTACATAATAAGACAGACAATGGAACTGTATTTATGATATAAAAACAATGTAATACCAATCTTTTCAATTTGTTACAGGCATGGTTGGAGAAATATTGCTGAAAGGAAAGTGGGATTAAATTTATTGTGGAAATATATAACTCAAGTGAGTAAGGAAATCCTATTTTAATTAATTGGAAATAACATATTTAATACTAATTCTGATACTAATACTGCAGCTACCAAACTGAAGAATCAGTTAAATAACCACATAAAGGGCCCTATGCTATAAGTAGCGATAAGCCACTTATCGAGCACTTATCGGCCAAAATGCTATTCAGTAAGCCTCGATAAGTGGGCAATAAAGGCATGAATCTCCAAAAATGTCAGCCGTCATAAAAAAATCGCCGGTGAGAGGCGATAAGTCACTTATCGGCAGGTTCTGAAACTCGTGCAATTCCAGCAGCCGCGATTAGGTTATCGAGGCCTATTATGTCTGTAGAATGGCGAGTTTCTCCCAAAATTGTCATGCCAGGAAAAGTTGGCGTGAAGGTGGTGAGTAGCTGCAGAGAGGCGGCGATACAGGACTTAAATTTTTTTTATTTTTTTCAGCATCGGATTGATGCTGGGAGTCTCCGGAGCTCATATCCATTAATATCAGCACCGGAGACCTCCGGCATGAATCCCATGCAATAAAAATGCATTTACAGGCAACTTCATTAACTTAGCAGCTAACCACTAAGGCAATGAAGAGGTTAATCCCTCCCGCTACCCACCAATGGCCAAATACCCCCTTCACCCACCCCACACCATCCACAATAAACTCTAATACCCAACTCCTCTACCCCTACATGATTGATACCAGAGGCCGTGGGTGTCCTCAGGTGGTCCCGTGGGTGTCTGAGGGCCCTTGAGTGGTCCCTGTGTTGTTCTGGGGGCTCTCAGGTCATCTCTGTGGGTGTTTGAGGGCCCTTGGGTAGTTCTCGTGCCTGTCTGGGGGCCCTCGGACAGTTCCAGCGGCTGTCTGGAGGCCCCACAGGTGGTCCTAGTTAATGTCCATGGGTCCTCATGTGGTTCCCATGGGTGTCCGGGGGTACTCAGGTAATCCCTGTGGGTGTTTGGGAGTCCTCAGGTTGTCCCATTGGGTATGTGGGGGCCCTCTGGTGGTCAACGTGTGTCCCTGCTGGCCTGCGTTACCAATCCTGTGGCAAAAAAAATCATTTGCAATACATTAAATAAACACTCCCCCTCTCCCCCAAATACATACAGTATAGTAATGGGCAACATAACTATTATCCAGATATAGATAATAGGGCGTTTGCCCATTATAAAATGAAACATTTGCCAGCCAGCATAAATAAAGTAAATACACCTTTCAACTTACCCCTGCCATCATGAAGGGCATCCTAGTCAGCATAATGCAGGTCCATGTCCTCCGATGACAGCAAGAATACATGAAAAATTACAATATAATGGCCCCTAACCCCTTTATCAACGTAGTGGTTAATAACCGCTTTAGTAATTAAGGGGTTAACCTACCCTCCTATGCTACCCATCCGGGACGCCTAACCACCCACCCTGGGACCACTATACCCACCCTATAACCATTGATTGGCATAGTGGAGGAGCCTAAGGAGACGCTGCCCTGGACACTCATCTGACTACCAGTCTGGAACGGAGGCGGTGACATCATCACAGTCGCTCAAGAACAACGCGAGGTACGCGCGTTACCGGCAAGGACTATCAGAGACTGAGCGCTATAGAGCAGCGCTTCGTCTTGGAGCTGCTCTATAGCGTGAAACGCGTTGAGGGAGAGATCAAGGTGTAGCCTTGTGTGTGTAATGTGCCAATAAAGTTTTTTCAACTTACCCGGAAGTGGCCTGGATGCTTGTCACTTGCTGTGGCGCCGGATCTTCTTTCTTTCCATTCGACTCCTTAGAAGGCTGCACGCGGGATATCGGAGAGCAGAGGAGAGCAGAACCAAGATCGGAGAGCTTCAATAGGTAAGGAGTTTCCCTTCCAGCCCTGATCTTCCTAGAGGTCCTTCACTGCATCCTCCTTCCCTATCCATTAGTGACTGCTTTGACACCTACGGGTGCATTTACCATACCAGAGCGCAGGACAGCATTTTTTTCTTCTCATTTTCAAAACAACTGATTTTGTCTGATACCACGAGTAGGCATTCAAATACATTTTTGGAACACTTATTAGTAATAATAGGAGTTTTGGACTCTACTGTACAGTATATGTTTTTCTTTTCATGATCCTGGAGAGGCTTGCGCTTTGAAGTTTTGTGCTGTCTTGCTACATTAGATGTTGGGAAACTTCTTCCGAAAAAGCTGAAATTCTCTCATCTATTAATTTATTAATTACATTTTAGACTTTTTTTCTAAGTCTTTTGATTCACCACAGCTGTTTCAATCAATGTTTTTTGATTCACTATTATTGGTTCTGGCTTCCGCTTGTTTCTTGCCTCACAGTATTCTGTATGAATAGTCTGAATTTTGTCATTTTGTGTTGAGGTTAAAGAGAAAAATTTAAATTGCCCAAAAAGAGCATTATCTTTTGTATGTTAGATATTCTATTCATTAATCTAAACATGAAAAACATATTTCTCTGTATCGGCTAAGAAGATTTTTCTTTTTTCAAGTTAGATAATGAAATACAGTACTAATGTTAGCATTAGCTTGGATCCTAAGCAGACAGAAATATGTTTCCCTCCATGGGATATAAACATGTTTTTTTTAACTTGTTCTCCCATGCCTGGAACTAGTACTGTACCATCTAATCGGTAGACTTCTGATTTGAAGTTGGTGACATCCAAGCTATTGTAGAGGCTCCAGCATTGAAGTAACTACCATAAGAGTATAAATAGAGTATCCAGAGGCCTCTTTGATAATGCTATTGTTACTGAAGATTCAGAATTATAGCACATTTGTTACTGTGCTAATGGAAGGCTCTCCTTTGAAGACTGCTTTCCTTAAACCTGCTTTATGCAGTCTTACGTTTAAACCCGCTTTTTGGAATAAAGGGCCAGTATGCAGGTCCTTCCATCTGATCTTGAGGTCCCTGCTTCTACAGCAAAATACCATACATGTGTTTCCAAGTTTTCTTGAGGCGGCTCTGTCACTAGAGTAGCAGCTATTCTCTGGGGTTTATTTTTTTAAAAACCATTTCAGTAATTTGCAAATTAAAAAGAAACAAATTCTTGAATAGAATTTCTGGGTTAATCAATATTGATAAATTATAGGAGGGGAAGAATCCGCTGTGCATACCTTGTTTCCACTTTCTCTATGCTAAATAAACAAGGTCATTTGGCTTCCATGACAAAAACTCTGTAACTTTAATATGAGTGGGATAACTCCCAAGACACATTGGGACATATTTATGAAGCGGTTCTAAGCCGTATTTATGAATGGGACATAAAGGGGTTTAATACCACCAAGTACATTTGTATCACAGTCTTTCCTTTTAACCTATATTTGGATTGTATTCCATTATTTCTACTGACAGGATTTGTCAAGTTTGTGTTTGAGGGGGGTTGTTTCACAATACCCAAAGTAGTCCATTATCTTAAAATAAGTCCATGACTCCAGTAAGCCTTTCGTGTACGGCCTTTTCTTGATGTTTTCAGTCAATTATACAGATTGATTCACATCAAATATACCTGCAGGATTTCCAAAATAAATGTGGCTATTTATTATTGCTAGTAAAACAAGACTTTATTGTTTGAACTTATTTCTTATTTGTAATAACTATGCCTGAATCTATTTAAACTTCTAACAGCCTCTTTGATGTCACAGAAACATATTTTTCTTTAATACCTTCAGCAATGAAAATTCTGATCCTGATCTCAGTTCATGTCACCCTGACCACTGAAATCTATAAGAAGCATGTAATATTGAGTTATCTTTTAGAAGGCGTAAAGCAGAAGTCGCATCAATAATGATCCTTGTATGGTTGGGAGGTGCAGATTTCAGAAAAAGTGACCCATCTCTTATTTTTAATGGCTTATGTCACCTAACTAGAAGGGATAGTCGAAAATGTCCATTCTCAACAACAAACATCACTCACAGATTATACATAAGACAGTACCTTTGCTATTTGGTAGCTAGAAGTTTATAACTAAAAACACTACTGCAATGATTATTATTTTCCGTATGATCTACAGCAATTCTGAGAAAACAAGCAATGATGCCACTTTCCGGAAAACATTTTTTCCTGAAAGCATTACTGTTCATCAGTTTTTCTTCAAAACAAAACACTGCTGAGGGGTCAAAATGTATGAGATTAGGGTACACAATGTACTGTACATCTACTTTGTAATAATTACGTTATTTCATATAGCACTTTTCTCCCAATGGGATTCAAAGTGCTTCACAATTACAATATAGCGCGCAATATAAAGGTCTTTTACAGACACCGTCCATGCCCAGGTGACCTTACATTTTATGTTTTTGGTGCCTGTAGCACAGGGAGATAAAGTACCTTTACTCCATGAGCGACTCCTTCTCCCTTTTGTACATGTGACTGTACATGTGACTGTAAATGTGACTTTACCTTTAGGAACAGAACATAAATATTGTTTTTACTGTACTCTGAATACCTTCTTTGGATTACTGATTTTGAAATACTATACTTGAAGTACATATACATTGGGAAAATGGCAAAGCAGTGTTTTCACTGAGAACTGCATACTGTACTATTGAACATTGTTTAAGGATATTGTGAAACAATGTGAGAAATGTCCGAGACCTCATTGTTACATAGTTACATACTGTAGTAGATGAGGTTGAAAAAAGAGATATGTCTATCAAGTTCAACCTAAACTTCCCTTTAGGTGACAGATACTTTATTGTATATTTGTATTTACAGTATATTGATCCAGAGGAAGGCAAATGAAAAACCCCATTGAAATGTCATCCAATGATATCTCATAAGGTGTAAAATAAATTCCTTCATGACACTCTAAATATTAGTAATCAGATTTCTCCCTGGATCAACATCCTTCCTATGTTTACTTATTTGTTATGTCCCTGTATACCTTTAGTTTCTAAAAAGAAGTCCAACCTTTTTTTGAAGATATATACTGTATCTGCCATCACAGTCCCCATGAGTAATGAATTCCACATTTTAACTACCCATACTGTAAAGAACCCTTTCCTTTGCTGCTGGTGAAATCTCCTTTCCTCAAACTTTAAGGTATGTCCCTGTGTCACTGTCTTAATCTTCAAAGTACAGTATATCCAGAAAGTATGCCTACAAACACTTTCAAATGTTCAATTGTGAAGATTACCGGCTCTATTTCCATACATTATATAAAATTTGCCTACAAAACAAAAATTGACTAAATATTCTTTATCGGCATCAGAAAAATATTCTTTGTAATAGACCAAAGAAATTTCAATAAGACAACATTTGAACAGAACTTAATTCAGCAATAAAAGTCTTGCGTAGGCAGGGGAAATTCCTCCCACCTCAATTATATGGATGACAAATAATCTATTAGTTTGAGCAGCTTTTTCTTGTTTTAGCAACCATACAGAATTGTAACTTTAACCATAAGTAAGTTATCTAAAATAACGTTGAAACACTGTATTCAATCTCAATTTCCTTAGCGTCTGGCAAGATACATTGAAAACATTGCTTATAATTCTAAATTAAAAATGTAACTGAATTTCATTTTAACAAGTAATTCACCTAATGTATACATTTTGCCATTCAACATATGTGGCATTAGGTAGCAGCATATGACAGCTCAGAGTCCTGTATAAACCAGTCTATTTCCTTAACCCTTTGAGTGCCGGATTATGCAGTACCACTGCCCTTCTGGCAAATTGGGATTGTAAGGGATCACATGTTCAGTACGTCACTGCAGTGTTGTGAAAGGAAGAAATCCTTTCTGATAGCATTCTGATAGTAACATACCATAGATAAGATGTTTAAAAACGACAGCTTTCACGATGTAGAACATCCTTGTGTACTGAAGGGCTTTCTGTATTCCTTATCACAACCACATTCTACAGTATGTTTCAGGGAATTACGCCTTTAGAGCTGTTCATGTTAATTCTATGGTGGATATGACCACACATTCCGAACAGTGTATTGGTGTGATTTATTAATGTGCTTTATAAAACAAGTAGCTGGTACTACAGATGTATCAAGACTTAGGACCTATTCTATAAGCTTCGATAACCAACGTATCAAGGCCTTTTCGGCCCAAATGCCTGCTGCTATTCATTAAGTTTCAATAAATGGGCAATAAAGGCATGATTCGACAATTTTGGCTCTCGTCCAAAACACATCGCCGGGCGAGCGCGATAAGCCACTTATTGGCAGGTTTTGAAACTCGTGCAATTCTAATAGCCTCGATTAGTTTATCCAGGCTAATCGAGGCTCTAGAATTGCGAGTTTGTCTCAAAATCCTCACGCCGGGAAAATTTGGTGTGATGCTGGGGAGAACTGCTAATAAGGCATCAAGAGAGGACTTAGAAAAAAATTCAGTTTTTCCTGCATCAGATTGATGCCTGGAGTCTCCAACCACAATCTGCTAGGCCGGGAGTTGTGATGTGTTCTATTCTACGAAGGATGTGACATCATTTGGTACAGGAACCAATGGGATGTCTGCAATCCCTTTGGCTATAATACCATGTGGTATAGCCATGTGGTTTTACGGATGTGACATACCTCCCTTGGAGATGCCGTCACATGCTGAAAAAAAAGCCTGTCACATGATACAGTGTCCAATCGGATTGGATCCATACCATCTGACCCTAAAATGTGACGTTGCCGGCCATATATAAGGCTTGTGTGTCTCATTTTAGTGGAAGATCTTGAAGAGACAACATCCGTTTGTATTTAACATGGGGTTGGATTGATAGAAGAAGAAAGAACAAAAGAACAAACAAAAGAATTACAGAACAAGAAAGAAGAAAGTGAATGAAGATTAAAAGAAAGAAGATTTTATTTTACCTGATGCTGATCTTCAAGGTGGATGGAGTTGGATTGCGGGTGATGACGTCGCGGGTCGAGAGCTTGCAAATACGCCAGAAGTCGGAGGGTGAAGGCTTCTAAAGGTAAGATAAATATTGAATGTATTGAAGTATCTTTTTTCTGTTATTTCTTTGTATTTATTTCTTTTTATATTTGTGCTTGCCCATTTACTGATAATGTATTAATCTGTGCCAGGATGCAGATAAATACAGTGACAGGCAATGCATTTTTTTGACGAATGCTTGTTTTAAATTGATTGTTAATTTTTTTATTTCTGTTTACTGTTTAGATTAAATTGTTTGGAATTTGGATGGCTTGTTTTTCGTACATTTTAGGATTTGTTAGCATTTTAAATTAATTAATTATTTTGTTGGCTTGTGGTTTAAATTAATTAATTGTTTTGTTGGTAAGTGCTTTTATTTCTTTCATTGATTGGTTGGCTGGTGCGTTTATTTCTTGAATTGATTTGTTGAATAGTGCTTTTATTTCTTGAATGGGTTGGATAGCTGTTTATTTAATTGCATTCTTATGTTTTGGAATAACATCATTTTAATTAACCACAATCTGCTAAGCCGGGAGTTGTGATATGTTCCATTCTACAAAGGATGTGACATCATTTGGTAAAGGAACCAATGGGATTGTCTGCAATCCCTTTGGCTGTAATACCATGTGGTATAGCCATGTGGTTATATGGATGTGACATACCTCCCTTGGAGATCACGTCACATCCTGAAAAAAAAGCCTGTCACATGATACAGTGTCCAATCAGATTGGAGGCATACCATCTGACCCTAAAATGAGACGTTGCCAGCCATATATAAGGCTTGTGCGTCTCATTTTAGTGGAAGATCTCAAAGAGACAACATCCGCTATTTCAAAATTATTCCCCCTACCATCCTACTTATAAATATATCTATAAAGAAAGTTTCTTGGGGTTATAAGGATTTAAAACAAAAATCATAATTTTATATTTAAACAGAATGAAAATGAAAAAAATTTGACCCTGACGAAGCTCCGTAGCTGGAGGGAAACGTGCATTGGGCACGTGATGACGTCATATTTCTCCGTTATGGAGCTGTTTTAGTACAGTGCTCTTTAGTCAGCAATCAGTGTTATAGCCCTATATGCGATTAGTTTAGTGCTTTTGGTATTTCTACAGAAAGGGAAATATATTTGGTCTCTATCCATTGTTGTTGGAGTCTCACATTGTGACACCTGAGGCAATTGTGTTATCAACACGCTCCAAGTGTACACCTGTTGTGCAAGGGGTGCTAAGGGCTCACTACTGTGGGTTCAAGCAGCACTCGTGATTTCATTATCTTACTTCACGGCAGTTTATATATACATGTCTAATATTTACACAAATTCAGTGTGGGCAATGCAACAGGCATTACATCACATTTTACATCAAGTACTCCACTGATGGTGAGCTAACAACGAGTGAATAATCCCTCTGATGATAATACTATTATTATACTATCAGTGCTATTCACTGACTTGGTGGTTATTCCACCATTGCTGATGGCACCACTTTATCCCTACCACCCTACCATTATTTACTAAGTAGGTATGTGTATATATGAGAGGGGATTCTGGTGCACATGTTATTTGATTTAATTTTCTTTTAAACATCGTTACATATACACTCGGTAATATATGTTATAAGTAATAACAATAAAGGTTATATTTTAATTAGTGGTGTGCATTTAAGTGAATTTTCTTTGGGGTACAATCATTTTGTACTCTTCATTTCTCTGATTCACTTTTCAGTTCACAGTTTGCACCCATTTCACAATTATCGATTGAATTCATTAATTAAACATTTCAATTATTATGGTTTAGTTTGATCACTCCCTACTCCCCCCTCTTTTTTGTATCTTTAAATTATCCTTGTACAGTATATATCCTTTTAAATAATTTTATTTCAATTTACAGTATACATTTATATTTAAGTTACATGCACAATTTATAAAAAAAATTAAATCCCTTTTTAGTTAAAACGTATTGCACCTGGTTTTGCAAAATAAACTCTAAAACCTTCTTTGATGAGTTACTGTATGTCTTTTGTTTATAACATCGGTCCTATTTTATAATCTGATGTCATCTATGACCCACAATTCAATCCTTCCAGTTTCATCAGATTGAAATAAACTATAAATCCATTTTCACATATGTATGAGGTTGCTCTTGACTGTCACTTTCTCAGTTATTAACCATCACACCTACTGAATGTGCAATGCTCATTCTTGACATTTTACCCATAGACACTGATTAAAGACAGCAGGCATTTTGTATTACTCCTTATACCAAATTCGTCTAGTGTTAATCCTCACAATGATATTTTTTTCATCCAAGGACCAGCAGTAAAGTTATAATAAATTTGTTAAAATATTAATAAGTAAAAATTAAGACATTTCTAGAAGTAGAGTTCAGAATACCATTCACATGTGAACCGTTAATGGTAGTTAATTAGAATCTAATTCTATGTAAACTAACATTGGCCATTGTCATATGATTGACTAAAAGCAACTTTAATGTGTCATATTGATCGTAAGATATAATAAAGGACCAACATTTCAGTGAAACTGGAGTAAAACAACTGACCACAAGAATGTTCAACTTATGATTCATATGAGAGTTACAGAAAATTGAAATATAGATTCATTTACACTAAGGAGAATATAGGGAAATATTTACAAAGTGATGATATAATATATCTTTCAGTGGGCCGGATTGATCAAGCAGAGCGATAAACTGGAGTTTGTATCTCACTTACTAAATGTTTTAAGAAAATTCATTCAGATCGCGAATGGAAGTCAAATTTGAATAATATTTAAACGATGTTCGAAACAATTGATATGTAAATTTATTTTTCCTAGTTTCGTTACTAAATGATCGTGCCTTAATTTCAACATGCCAGTGCTGTTGGGAGTTAGAGAGAACAAATTGGTTGTACTGTAGGAAGTTGAAGGTTTATTGATTTATCCTAATATCTGATTTTGTCCTGTAATATTTGTTGTCTGTCTGTGTGGGTGCTAGTGTGACATGTTTCTGTTATTTGTAATTTGTTTCTCTTGTGTGTTCATACTGTATTTGTTGTGTCTTCGGTACTGTGTACTGTAAGTGTGACATATGGAGGAGAGTGGAGTGACTGCTAAGAGTGTAGTGAGTGGTGGGAGTGTGAGGTCAAGTGAGGAGCACGGGGGTGAGAGGAGTGATGTGGGGCGGAGGGGTGAGGAGTGCAGGAGTGGCAGGGGTGGTGGCTGGAGGATGAGTGAGGAGCATAGGAGTGGACAGAGCAAGAGGAGTCTGTGGAGTAGTGGTGGAAAGGAGCATATGTCAGGAATCGGGGTTCTCCGCGATCCCCACACAGAGCACTCTCTTCCCCTAGGCAGTCCCTGGACACACAACACAATCCTACCTTACCGGCCTCCGCTCCTCCCCGCCCCTGCCACCGTCGCGGGATCACTCCTCTCGGCGATTCCTCTGCTCAGCGCCGGGCATGCCCACGCCCTCCCACGCGCACACCTGCAACCTCCTCTGGCGCGGTCCACGCACATACATGCGTTATAGAGCACGCTCATTCTGCACACTCTTCTTCCTGTCCCCCGGACCTCAGGCTCCACCCCCGCACGCCGCACGGGCATACTAAGGTTACCAACAACACTCACCTGGCTTGTTATGCCTGCACCAATCTGCAGTGTCTCCCTGTAGTCCTTCCTGTCCCACCTCCGTTCTTGATTGGATCTCCCTGCTTTTTCTAGTTCCTCTCTGCTCTCAGTCTTTGCTCGACATAGTCTCTGCATGGAAGTACTCCTGGATTCTCTTAGTGTTTTCTCAGGTTCTGACACGGCTCGTACGACTACCCCCTCTGGCTCTCGATCTCGGCACTCCTTGGACAACGCACACTCTGGTTACCCCTTGAACACGGCTTGGACTACAACCTACCTCCTCTCTCCACACCTGACCTCGGCAAGGCATTCTTCACTCTATCTCTACAACCAGTACCGGCAAGTATTGTCTACTTTACTACACCTGGCCTGGCAACACTTTATACCACACTCCGGACAAGCTCCCTTTGCTGCGGGTGCGTGTATTACCACTTCCCCCTTTAGCTCAGGGGATGGGTTTGGTCTGCGGACAGCACCGGCGTAACAGCATAGAAGGCATGGTACCCAGGCGAGTGCAGCATTAAGCCAGGATAGTAGGTCAGAACAGAGGAGGGGGGATGAGAGAGGAACAGGTCAGAGGGCCATGGAAATATTAATTATATTGGGTATTATATTGGGTAGCATGTAATCCAGAACCGCAATGGCAATCAAAAAACACAAATTGAAGAATATTTGTGAGGCAAATATAACATATTAATATAACAATTAAATATATAACAGAGTGGGCACAGTGCCATGTACCGTGGTGAACTGTAAAAAATTATATGCTGATAAAAAACATAAATTAAAGGAGAAGATTGCCTTGTTGAACAGCCACACCAGACAAACGGGCGAAGGACAAGCTCTGACAATCACATACTGTATACAAATTTTGAAACAGCTCTGCCACCATTCATGTTCACAGAACTCATAGTTGGCATGCCGGAAATCAGAGACACTGGCAGACCAATACCAATGTAGAGCTAGGTATTTACATGTTCATAGTTTGAGAATGTTAACATACAGTACTTTGATTATATTGATGTGCGTCTATATGATAATATGTAATAGTATCATACATACCATTCACATTGTTACCTGTCATACTGTAAATTTAATGTCAATTCCCTTATTTCAGATCCAGCCTATCATAACTCGTTGCTGTGTAGTTGCCCTTTCACCAGGCAGACAACAGGTAATACCTGTTATGCAATATTATGCAACGTTTAAATATAGTACACACATACTATTGTTAAATGTTCACACACTGCAACCATTGTAAACATGTAACATATTTTAAGTTATAACAATTATCTGAGTACAATAGAAACCAAACATTCAATAACTCAAGATGTGGTTAAAAATGTTAACTGTACATTATAGTACTGTTCTTCACGTGTTATGTTATGGTCATGTTACTATTACTAACATTGCTAAAACTTAGCAATAGATAATGTCAAAATATTGACACTTGACAAGTCGAGAACAGTACTAACACATCACTAATATGAGAATTCAATACATGCAAGTACAATAATTAGAAATAAATATGTAATATAATTTTTCTTTTAAGTTTTTATTAAAAGATTCAATTGTTTAAAAGTATTAGATTAAAAAAAAATGAAAAATATAATTAGAAAAAGTAGGTGGATATAACGTGCATGTTAAACACTTAGTACAAACAAGTTGACAATGTTAGTAGTTCTTATGTTCACTCGATATCTTCTTCTGGGTGTCCCCTTCACAGTTTCATTCTGTAAAACAATTGTGTGATAACTTAGTTACTGGACTTAATAAAAAAAACTGAGAATACATTATTAAATAAGCAATATGAAATGTAATAAACAATGTATTTATTATCATTACATTTATTTTAAAACAGCTTTGAAGCAGGGGGTCTCCAGAGCTGAAGTCAATGTGGCTAAGCGATGGAGACCCCTTGCTTCAATCCGGTTTGTAATAAATTACTTATTTTGTATAACCTATTTAAAGTACAGTACACTGTACATACACATGCAGGTCTTTAAATATACACACCTGCGCACTATGGAATACATACACGTGCCATAGTTCTATGTAAAGTTGCGTTATTTGAATAAAGCAACCATTAATGCTTAGGTTGTGTCGAACTGATTTCTTCCAGTATTTTTGGTCGTTGGTATAGAATGGGTACTTGGCAGTGATAAATCAATATATTTCTTTCGGAGTAGCCTTCTTATCTGTTCTGTCTTGTATTGCGCAGAAAGTCATGTAACCATAGCTTATGTTTGGCTCTGTGTCACTCCTAGAGCTCGAAATGATAGCTTCAATTTTTCCAACTTAAGAAGTCATTTCAAAATGCATACTTATTTAACTGAATTTAGTCCAAGGTCATTTAGCAAAGAAAGATACAGTTGTAAGCAATATATCTGTTCATTATGCACTCTCTGGATTTTTCACACCTCCATATTATAATAGTCTAGGATTCAAGGACACATAGGATAATAGGCATACTTATTCAATGTGACTCATGGTGACTAAGGGTCCTATGCAGAGAGCTCCGATAAATCCATTCTCGCCAGGTTCTCGCCAAAAGTGCCTACTGCGATTCAGTAAGCTCTGAGAAGTTGGCATAAAATTAGAGATTTGCCATTTTATTTGGAGAAAAAAAAAATCACCAAACACTCAGCGAGAAGCAACTTCTCGCTGCTGTTCGCTCGTTTTTGAAACTCGTGGTATTCTACAAGCCCCAATCAGCTTCTCGAGGCTATTCGCCACTCAAAAATCGAGATGTTTCTCTCCAAAACGGCTCGCCAAAAAAGTTGGCAAGAAGGTGGGGAGAAGCTGGCGAGAAGTGCTGAGACGGGACTTAGAAAAAAATAATGCATTTTTCCTGCCTCGGATTAATGTCGGGGTCTCTGGAGCTGATAACCATTAATATCAGCACCGGAGGCCCCCGGCATGAATCAGATGCATGAAAAATGCATTTATAGGCAACATCATTACCTTAGAGAACCGTCAAGGCAATGAAGGGGTTAACCACCCGTGCCACGTTTATTGTGGGTAGCGGGGGTGGGTGAAGGGGGATTTGGCATTTGGTGGGTGTTTAGGCCTTGTGGGGGGGGGGGGGGTTGAGGGTGGACTTAACCCTTTCATTATCTTAGCGGTTAATATGGCAAATAATCTATTATCCATAACTGGATAACAGTTATTTTTCACATTACTGTACTGCATGTGTTTTGGTGGTGGGGTGTATTTATATATATGTAGGCCATGTTTTATTATATACATACAGGATTGGTACCGCAGGGCTGCAGGGACCAATGGAGACCACCTGAGGGCTCCCAGACACCAATGGTTACCACCTGATGACCCCCGGATGCCCATGGGTACCACCTGCAGTCCCATGGGGGACATCTGCGGGGAAGAACATGGGGCTCACAGCTGTGGGGGCCCCGCAGATCTGCAGAGACCACCCGAAGCCCCAAAGACCCCTGTGGGAACCACCCAAGGGCCCCCAGACACCTGTTGGGATGATCCATTTGCAAGGGAAAGAGAGGAGTTACTCCACCCTCTAAGCTTCAAAGGCAATCCAGGATATGGAGGTGTTAAACCTTTTCTTAGCAAGGATGGGGAAAGGCAAAAAACTTCAATAAGCCACCTGGCCAGCTGTCACCCTGCCCAGCCTGAACAGCAGCAGGTAAGATGGGCAGGGTCTCATATGCTAAGCGGGCAAGGTGCAAAGTTCGCACATGCCTAGAGCAGAATGAGAAGCCCCTCTGCCAGGTTTGCAAAGTATTGGCAACTCCATGATAGGGGGAAGGAAATAGTCCCACAGAGAAGATAGGCTGTACTATTGAGGCATAGGAATGTTAACCATATAAGAACCTGTGCAGCCCATCAGGAATGAAAGTCATCATGCTGTAACAGATTCACCTAAGATTCAATGTATGATCCAAGAATTCCAAGTTCTGAGCAAGTCATCTAAGTTACTCAGAGGCTATGTGTCCAGTTACAAGACTCCAGCAGGAAGAGGATACTTGAAGGAAAAGCTGCCTGGATTATTTTTGCTGTATGTTTTGCAACTAGGAAAGATTAGTTTTGTATCCCAGTCCCAAAGTATGTGTATTTTCATTGAAATTGTAAACCAAGCTGTGTGTGTTCATTCTGTAAATAAATCACAATTTATTTTATCTCTTGCTTTGCTCAATCAAAAGATCCGGGTATTTTGGTGTTAAAAGTTGTGGTCTACCGTGACAGTGGGTAGCGTGGCTGTTATGTGTATTATTTTTATTGTGGGTAGCGGGGGTGGGTGAAGGGGGTATTGTCCCCAAGGATAGGTGGTTAGGCCTCCCGGGTGGGTAGTGGGGGTGGGTGGTTAGGCCTCCCAGGTGGGTAGTGGGAGAGGGTGGGTTACCCCGGGTGTGTTAACCCCTTAATTATTCTAGCGGTTACTAGCCGCTAAGGTGATTAAGGGGTTAGGGGACATTAGATTGTTTTTTTTATTTTTCTGTATTGTTTGCAGCACCGGAGGGCATGGACTGGCCTTCATCGTGGCAGCCTTGCAGGGGTGAGTGCAAGATGTACTGCACCGACACACTTTATTCGAGCAAATACCCAGTATGTACCTGGCAGATACCTGGAATGCGCCGCTCCTCACCTCTGACAAGCCCCATTGCGTTTGCCTTCCCAGCCTGGGTTCATGCCTGGCTGACAAGCGGCTGATCTGTTAAATGATAATGATTAGGATTTAATAGTCTGCAATGCTTCGCGTGTCTACCAGATGGCATAAATTCATGAATTGTAATGCAGTATATATATATATACTGTGCAGTATTGCAGCCAGCGGGAATAAAATGCTTCAATCCCTGCCTGGAAAATAACTCAATGCACTCGGGCAGAAAACAGTCACAAACCTCAATACACCCGGGTATACCCGAATTCGTGGGACTAGCCGAGCTCGAATAAAGTGTGTTGCCAGTGTATTTACTTTATTTATGCTGATTAATGTTGTATTTAAATGGGCAAATGCATTATTATCCATATGTGGATAATAGTAATTTTGCCCATTACTGTACTGTATGTGTTAGGGGATGGGGGGAGGGGGTGTATTTATTTAAAAGTATTTATGTATTTATATTTGGGGGGGGGCACAGGATTGGTACCGCAGGCTAGTGGGGTCACCCGGACACTTGCGGGACCACCTGGGGACCCATGTGGGGCCCCCGGACACCTGCAGGGACCAGCCGAGGGCCACTGCCAGCCTATAGTATATTTCCTATGCATTAAAAAAAAATAAGATATTTTATGTATGTTAGGGGGATGTAGGGGTTGTTGGGGGCACAGGGGGTGGGTGTATTGTATATTGCATTGTTTATTGGGGGCAATAGTCCCCAAGATACCTACTCTTGTGCCTTAACCCATATATTGACTTAGCGGATAACCACAACGGTAATGAAGCTGCTTTAATATAATATATATAAAATTATTTTTTTTTAATAGTGTGCTGGAGCAGGGGTCTCCTGAGCTGAATCGCATTGGTTTCAGCCTCGGGGACCCCCTACTTCATGAGATACAAGCCCTGTTATGGGGTGCCGGTATCCCCCTGCAGAATTTAAATCCCCCGATCACATGACTGGGACATTTAAATACATCGGATATAACCGGCACCCCATAACGGGGCCTGTGTCTCGGGAAGTGGGGGGGTCCCCAAGGCTGAAACCAAAGCGGTTCAGCTCAGGAGACCCCCTGCTCATCTACTCTAGGAATAAAATTTAAATGCTAAAATAATTTTTTTTATGTCGAGATTATTGCTGAGAGAGGCGGATCTCTCTGCAGCAGAAAGATCTCGCCAGGTGAGCCCTTCTCGGGGGGCTGGTTGTCTCAGCGCTGTCAACTCGCCATGTTTAGAAATGTTGCTCTCACAAGTATTCGGGCCATTCTGCATACCGTGAGAGAAACTTGGTAAAAAATGGCTCATCAAAACACGTGTCAATTTTTTTTTACGGAGCTTTCTGCATAGGCCCCTAAGTAGTTAAATAAATAAATAATATAATGAACCTGTTTCATCATTGCCAAGATGCAGTTCTGTTGCAGACAATAAAGTGATGACGCGCTTTGATGCTGAAGTTGATGCTTCATCTGTATATAACAGTATATGTAATGTTGTTCAATAATAACACCTACCATACTGTTGTAATGGGTATTCCCTCTGGCCTGACCCACCCAATCTCATATTGGCCCGTGTGGTCTAACCAGCCCCCATTACATGGTCGTGTCTGGTGGTGCACCTGTAGGCAACAGGACTCCTGAGTCTCCCGCATGATGGTATTAGGGGATTGTCACTCCAGACAGGCAGCTGAGGTAGTGGGTGCGAGTCCTACCTATATCACGTGCAGCGCCTCCACCTCATCAGGATCTATGCGTCTGCAGGGAGATGGTCCTGATGAGAAACTCCTTCTTGGTGGTGACTTCCACTGGAGAGTAATTTCACACTCACACAGTGGGGTTGTCTTTGAACAGGGCATCTTTATTGTTGATGTAGCAAACTGGCCCCTTGTAGCAATCAGCTCAGCCGCACATCACGCCGTACTGTCCCTTGAAAAGGTACGCCCTCCCAATGGAGTGGGATCCCCTCTCCCCGCATGGAGATCACCCCTGTGCCAGATCCCTGGACACAGTGTGGCCTTGTCAGGATTGACGCTACTTTATGTAGAAATGGCCCACTAGTTACTGCACTAGTGGGCCCTTCATCTCCCAAATCTCAACACAGACTCCTTCCTTTAACTCTCTCTCTCCAACCAACACACATTAACTTTGAGCAGTGCTGTGCCTTATATACTTCAGGAACTGTCACAGCTCTGATGTCACTAACTGTCCATACATACTAGCCACTCCCATCCATACATAGGGCACCTCACCAGGGTGTGAGGGCAAACCTCCATGATTACTGCTGGCATCCCTGTAACCTACCAGGTTTACTGCCAGCAGGGGAGACAACTGCAGACCATTTTACATGCATGGCTACACTGTTATAAAATATCAAGTAATTTGTTATATATTGAAACTTTATCGAAGTTTACAGCGTCGGCAAGTACTGAACATGTTGGTCACTCTCTACCAGGGGACAACATAATGTTACTTCTGTTCCCTTTTATTAATTTAGATTGGCCAGTAAAACATATATGTATGTACTGTATACAAATATACATGTGCCAAGAATTATGTATTTCCCAGCTCTAAAGACATTAAAAAAAAATATATATATATATATATATATGTAAATATTTTTTTATCAGCTTTATAATCATTAATACTGTAAGCGATACAAAAATGCAAAAAGTCCAACCACTATGTATGTATGTGAGTCTTGTTGTACCAATTGCTTTTAAAACTAATAAATGTGTTTTAAACCCCACTGACAACGTGCCTCACTTTCTCTACCTACTCCCCCCCCTACTACCACCACTGGGGAGAGTCCCCATCTGATGCCCAAGACTGGAGTTAGAATCCCACGTTGGTTGCAAACAAAGAAGAGTCTACACTGGGGGGAGATGCAGATGGGTTAATTTAACCCCAAAGTTACCAATTTCCTGCAAGGACTCACACATGGCCGTGTGAGTACAGATATATTTATATATTTATTTCAAAACCCTCTAAACCACCATTACCTGTTGTTGGGAGTGACTGGAATTGCTTAAAGAAACCACATTACCGTGTCCGCTTGCACATGGCCGTGTAAGTGTATTTAATATTTTCACCAACCCCCAGCAATATTGTTGTAACCACATTAATTTTATTGTATTTTATTGTTTTTTATTGTCAAATGTTTTTCTAATCCCACGCTCCCCCATTGCTTGTATGTCTAAATATACTGCACCGACACACTTTATTCGAGCAAATACCCAGTATGTACCTGGCAGATACCTGGAATGCGCCGCTCCTCACCTCTGACAAGCCCCGTTGCGTTTGCCTTCCCAGCCTGGGTTCATGCCTGGCTGACGGGCGGCTGATCTGTTAAATGATAATGATTAGGATTTAATAGGCTGCAATGCTTCGCGTGTCTACCAGATGGCATAAATTCATGAATTGTAATGCAGTATATATATATATACTGTGCAGTATTGCAGCCAGGGGGAATAAAATGCTTCAATCCCTGCCTGGAAAATACCTCAATGCACTCGGGCAGAAAACAGTCACAAACCTCAATACACCCGGGTATACCCGAATTCGTGGGACTAGCCGAGCTCGAATAAAGTGTGTCGCCAGTGTACATGTGCCAAGAATTATGTATTTCCCAGCTCTAAAGACATTAAAAAAAAATATATATATATATATATATATATGTAAATATTTTTTTATCAGCTTTATAATCATTAATACTGTAAGCGATACAAAAATGCATTTACACCATCACACGACATTCAATTAAGCACATTCAATTAACATATGTTTTGTCTTGTACTGTATATTATAGATTCATCATCATGTGTAACTGGGCTTGAAGCACACAACATTCTATATGCTACCTGCAAGTGGTTAGTGAAAATACATTGATTAATAGATTTGTGACTTCATATACTCCTCAATACCTTTTCCATGCAATGGATGTTAAAAAGTGCAATCCAAGCCTAATGGCAATTGCATATCAGAAAACATTTGCAGGAATGTTTTGATATGTAAAATACATGTTACTCTAAACAATACTCGTCATATAAATATGTAATAAACTTAAGTTACTACTGTGTATGTAAAATAAAGTAAACTCATACTGTACATGTAAATACAGTATATTCATAATGCGAAAAATTTGGACTGCGAATGTCACTTAATAGTGCACTTGCCATGCTTCATACCAAACACATTGTAATTAACAAAGAATTAATAAAGTAGTATAATTATCCGTATACCTTTTAACAGCAAAGTATCAACAATTATGTTTTTTTTTTGCAGCTGTAGTTTACTTGTTAAATTATTGTAAGTTTTCATTGCTGTTTTAATGCACCCAATTTCACACTGCATTGATTAACCTCTTCAGATGCTGCAGAGAATGTGAAACGTGAAGAAGATTTACAACCAGTACATACACTGGTGCTAGAGCCGACATTACCAGACCTCCCAGCTCCAGAAAAAGTGGGACTTCTTCAACTGCCACCTGTACCTCCACATGCAGCCATGATGAGCGTTCTAGAGGAGGCAATGCAGCTCCACATAGCACAAGTAATGCATCGCAAGCAACGGATGCGTTAACGTGCTCGGCTTCAGCAAGATGTAGCACAGGTGAATAGGAGCTTTTGCCTTCATACAGCACAGTGTAAAAAAAAATGTGGGGCTGGTTAATGGGCACAATAGTAAGGGTGGAGTTGGTCATGTTGGTGGTTGTGGTCAGTTTGTTGTTTTGTGTTCCTGGGATATCTTTCTCTTGTTAAATGTACTTAATGTTTAATAAATGTCTGAATAACAATTGGCTGAAACACATGAAGTTGCCAAAGTAGGGTAGGTAATGAATAATATTTTGTGGATTAACATCTTTTATCATGTACAGATAATGCAAATAAATATGTATACACATTTATTAAAGCAGAAAGACTACATTGACCATATAAAAAAAACATTGGAATTGTTTATTTGTATATGTAGAGCATGTGACCAAGTATAAGCCTCCATTATTACTTAAACTGGAAATCATTTGGTGCTTCTTTTATCAAACGGTATAAATCCTGATGTGTGCTTAACAATGGCTGCTTCAGTCATTCTAGCTCAGCAGCTACTATGTATCCTTATATTACTAATGTAAAATTATCTATTATTACAGTTTAGAGGTAAACGGCTGTGAATATTTGCAACAAATGAGCCCCAAAATTAAAATGTTGCAATAAACATTTTATTGAAATCAAAGCATGGTTTGCAAATTTTTACAAATGGCATTAATGAATAATAAAAATAATAAGGATTATGGTATACTACAGAACTGATATATTATAAACACAAAACATATAATGTCACATGTTTTCAGCCTTTGACATTTCATCACCTATTCCACGCAGGTTAACCTGACTGGGTATATCATTTCCTATTCATTTGGCAGTACAGGCAGAGAAAATATAGGGCTAAAGACAGCTTCATCTAGGAGATAAACAATTTACTAAAACAAATCAGTTAAGACCATTGCGATCCTTATAACAAATAAGACCATTGCGATCCTTATAACAAATGGAACAAATGTATACTTTTACTAAAAAATGTTCTGAATCTACGATTTTGACTACTTGCGATCTTGTTTAACTCATCACATCGAATTAACCAATTTGTGGGAGAACAAGGGTACTGGATGCAAGTTGAACAAAAATTTACTAATTTCTGGAGATAACATCTGCACTTTTCCTTATCGATTTGATCTATCCAGTCCATTGTCGGAAAACACCTCATTTGCCAAGTAGTGCTTAGGACACCATCTGGCGAATGGGATCTTCTGATGACTCCTGCCACCAGAAGGAGCCTTATGGCATAGCACCACTTAGTAAAATGGTCCGATTTGTTTTCCATTGTCGGATAATCTCTAATGGAATAGCACTTCTTAGAAAATATGAGCCTAAATATTAAGAATTAAGATAATGCCTCATTAAGGCAATAATGGAGCTCCTTTAATCTGGGGTTATCTCTCTATTTCTTGACCTATAAATACAGTGTGTGTGTATATATATATAACCCCAGATTAACGGAGCTCCATTATTGCCTTAATGAGGCATTAGCTTAATGCTTAATATTTAGGCTCATATTTTCTAAGAAGTGCTATTCCATTAGAGATTATCCGACAATGGAAAACAAATTGGACCATTTTACTAAGTGGTGCTATGCCATAAGGCAGTTTTACATGAATGTATGTTGGCCATTTGTGTTCAATATATAGATAAGTTGTTTCAAAAGTAAAGGGATCTTAGGGTTATTTAAAAAAAAGTTCAGGTAGAGTGTATCTATATATATGAGATACTATCACACTGGAGGGGAATGCTGTTTCCCCAAACAGAGGAAGGCTGGACTCTTTCACAGTATTTAGGATGAGCATGATCTTTTTGTCATTTTTTTAAGTGCATTACTTACCTGTGGATTTGCAGTAAAACTGTATATACAGTTTTACATGAATGTATGTTGGCCTTTTGTGTTCAATATATATATATATTGAACACAAAAGGCCAACATACATTCATGCAGTAAAACTGTATATACAGTTTTACATGAATGTATGTTGGCCTTTTGTGTTCAATATATATATATATTGAACACAAAAGGCCAACATACATTCATGTAAAACTGTATATACAGTTTTACTGCAAATCCACAGGTAAGTAATGCACTTAAAAAAATGACAAAAAGATCATGCTCATCCTAAATACTGTGATAGACTCCAGCCTTCCTCTGTTTGGGGAAACAGCATTCCCCTCCAGTGTGATAGTATCTCATATATATAGATACACTGTACCTGAACTTTTTTTTAAATAACCCTAAGATCCCTTTACTTTTGAAACAACTTGTCACATCCTTTAAACTAATAGGACATATCACTTAGTACAGGACCAATGGGATTGTCTTCAATCCTATTGGCAGTAATACGACGTGATATGAGCCATGTGGTTTTAAGGATGTGACGTACGTCCCTTGGAGATGACGTCACATCCTTAAAAAAAAAAAAAAGACGGACACATGATATAGCATCCAATCGGATTGGAGCTGTACCATCTGACCCTAAAATGTGACGTCACAGACCTTAAATAAGGCCTTTTTTGTCTCATTTTAACTCAAGAAGATGTTGAGGCAATATCCGTTGCTGGATCTTACATGGGTACTTTGGATTACAACAGAAGAAGATAGAAGATGAAAGAAAAGAAGATTTTTGTACCTGATCCTGTTCTTCAAGGAGGATGGAGTCGGATTGCAGTGGATGATGTCACGGGTCGAGAGCCTCCTGATAAGCCGGGAAACGCAGCGTGAAAAGACTTCTAAAGGTAAGATATATATTGAATGTATGTAATTATCTTTTTTCAGGTTTTTTTATTGTATTTATTTATTTTCATGTTTTTGATTGACCATTGACTGCTAATGTATTCATCTGTGCCCCTTTAGAGTAGAGATAAATACATTTTTTGGCAAATGCTTGTTTACAATTGATTGTTATTTTTTCTATTTTTGTTTATTGTTTTCACTAAATTGTTTGCTACAAAAGTACATTTGTGGATTGGTTAACAGTTTTATTTCGGGAATTGTTTTATTGGTTAGCTGTTTCTTTAATTGGATTCTAGTATTTTGCTACAGTATAACATAATTTTTATTCTTTTGCGGTTTTGGTGTTAGAATAATTTTATTGATGTATAGTTGAGGCTTTTTAGGTCATTTATTCTTGTGCTGTTTAGGTGCTTGTTTATTTCTTTAATTGTTGTGTAGTGTTGTGCTTGATTGTTTTAATAGGTTGGCCATTGACTGCTATAGTGGCTTATCTTGCCCATATTATATGGGTATGATGTATCACTGTGCCAATCAATGGGTAGAGGGTGGGTATAGTGGAGCCAGGGTAGGTGGTTAGGCCTCCCGGGTGGGTAGCGGGTGAGGGTGGGTTAACCCCTTAATTACTAAAGCGGTTATTAATTGCTAAGGCGATTAAAGGGTTAGGGGTCATTAGATTGTATTTTTTCTTGTACTCTTGCTGCCAACGAAGGACAAGGACCTGGAGTATGGTGACGAGGATGCCCTTCATGATGGCAGGGGTAAGTAGAAGTTTTATTTACTTTATTTATGCTGGTTGGCTAAAGTTTGATTTAGAATGGGCAAATGAGCTATTATCGATATCTGGATAATTGTAATTTTGTCCATTACTATATTGTATGTGTTAGGGGTGTTGTTGTGGGTAGAAGAGGTGGGAATAAGGGTTGTTGTGTTTATTTTTCTCTATTGGGGATAGAGGGATTGGGTGGAGGGGGTAGAAACCCTCATGGATGGATGTTTAGGCCTACCGGGTGGTAGCGGGAGGGGTTAACCCCCTCATTACCTTAGCGGTATTAACAGCTGTTAATGAAGTGGTTAACTCCACCCGCAACCCCCCCACAAGGCCTAAACACCTTCACCCACCCCCGCTTCCCACAATAAACATGGCAGCGGCAGTTAACCCCTTCATAGCTTAGCGGTTAGCGCTAAGGTAATGAAGTTGCCTGTAAATGCATTTTTCATGCATCTGATTCATGCCGGGGACCTCCGGTGTGGATATTAATGTGTTTCAGCTCTGGAGACCCCCGGCATCAATCCGATGCAGGAAAAATGCATTTTGTTTCTAAGTCCCCGCCGCCTCTGAAGCTTCTTGGCAGCTTCACGCCAACTTTTTCTGGATGGAATCACCATTCCAGAGCCTCTAGGCTACTAGAATTTCATGCATTTCAAAACTGGCGATGTGTTTTTGATGAGGGACAAAAATGGTGATTCAGCCCACTTATCGAGGATTTCTTAATCACTGTAGGCATTTTTGGCCGATAATAGCTAAAAAGCCTCAATAAGTGGGTTATGACAGCTACTAGCAAAGGCCCAATAGTGCCATATTTTGGTGCTGTCAAATGGGATTAAGAAATGTAAGTATCACACTCACAAGGGCTTATTTTAGTAGCTCCAAAATTATCATTGCCAAACTGCACAGTTTGGCATATTAACAAGAAGCAGAATTGTAAATCACTTCTTCTAAACCGCTTCTAAAAGAAAGTGACAAACAGCATGGTTTAATAGCCAATACGCCTGGATTGTACAAGCTTTAAAAGCAGAATGACCTGAGGTGGTGCTAACTCCAGTTTTTACTCACTTAGCCAAACTCATATTTCAGGCCCTGGATGTAACTCACAATACCAAGCTCGCCAGCCATTAGGTGGTGTGAAAAAAATGCGCGTTTTTACAAACGGTTTGCAGAACGGAGCTACGAGAATAGCAGTTGTGTGCAAAAAATGCGACGTTGAGGCTTTCTTTACAAACTGAATGGATTGTCAGAGCAAGAATGAAATGCTTCTATAAAAGCCGCTTGGAATTGCGATAAGAACTTACAGAATAGCAAAACATTCCACTACGCTTCTAAAGTGCACTTTAGAAGCAGTTTGTCACACATTACTAGAATTAGTTAATTCTTGTTAGTAGCATTCAGAAATAACAATTAAGAAGTAATAACAGAGAATATGAATCAAAGTATCTGGGATCCCGCATGGTTTTAAGATCTCCTTGTTACATGCAAGAGACACTTACAGAATTGAGAAACTTGGGAATAGTAAATTGCATTGGATGGGTAATTTATTTCTTCCTTTCAGATAATTATTTTTATTTTCCTGGATTTTATCTTTTTTTTGCAAAATAAATAAATAAAAACAATTGCTTTCTATTCATAAAATGGCAACTATTTTTTTAAATAATTATATATAAAAGCTGATACTGTATCTCTAAAGTTCTAAATCTGGCAAATCTCCACTTCATAACAAAATGTTGGAAGATTCATCAATGAAGTATGTTATCAAGGAGAAATAAGGGAAAGTAAAGGAAATTGAAATAAACAATTATTTTACCGGTACCTATTTGATGCTGTGTTGTTGTTGTTTTTTTTTTTTATAATTATACTGGAATAGTCAATGGGGCTTCCCCTGTTATCGTTTCCAGATGAATATTACCTCCACTAAATATGTGCTGTCTTAATTGAGTAATCAATATTGTACATTTATTGTAAATATTAACAAAGTGACACATTGCTTGCAAAAATACATAAACCCTATTAACCTGTAGAAGCAATAAACTGATAAATATGTTTAAAGTCCCACTAACGGGCAAATCAGGGTATAGTCTGATGCTGCGCAAGCTGTTTCTGGCCAACATATCCTTATTGTGAGAATGTGAGAATACAAACGACAGGACCAGCTCAAAAAGATTTTGAAAAAATGAGGCAAAATTAGAAGATACAGCATAAAAGAAAGGGTGTATGTAGTACAGAGGAATGTCAATAAATCCTCTAGTATAAATAATTACAAAAATAGAAAGTCCACAGCTCCAAGGTTGCAATTTTTTAATTTATTCTGAATTATTCACAGACATCCGGAAACAGAGTAACAAACAGCAACTTTCTCAAGCCATGATCATCTGCATCTGAAACGTTGCTGTTTGTTATTCTTAAAATCTTGGAGGAGTGGACTTTCTATTTTTGTTACTATTGAAGTCCATGTGGATTTTTAGTCAAAAGCAGGCGACTTGCAGTTTTGGAGTCTATAGAATTCACCCCAAAATAGTCGATGTTCAAGACTTAAAGAAGTATTGCGTTCGTACATTGTGCTTACGGTTACAAAGGTTTGTATATTTAAATAATTATGCTAGGTAAAGAAAATATCATTCCTGACAATTATACATTTTTCGTACTTTGACTTACCATTTATAATCTGAATACATTCTAACATTGATCGACAAGTCCATGCCCATAAATGAGGACATTTACAGGCAGATTCTTTAGTCAATAAATTATTCTGTAAACAACTGATGGCAATCAATGTAAGAAGAAAAGTTTGTTAACAGATTACTCTCTTTCTCTGTGGACTAATTTATATTAAGCACTGAGCCAGGTAATTACATAATTTTAACATGGTCTGCAGACGAATGACATATACCCTACTAATAGGTACTGTATCTATAGACAGATGCAGCGAACGTTTTCTGATCATTTACCAAATTGGTTTTCGAGATATGTATTTGAACTAATGTAACAAATGCAGATTTAGATGTAACTATATAAAATGAATGGAACATTGTATATAGTTCTATATCAGTATTTCTGAAAGCATTTTAAAGCAGTAGTCTGCCCGTATCGCTATTTATGTTTGCATTTCATTTTTTTACTTCCTTTAAGAGATCTGCTCTTGCCCATTCTGAAGTTGATTTTATTTTAAAATCTGATGCTTTGTTCGGGAGATGCAGTTTTACGCATTTTATATACAAATTGTCCTGGAGGCTAAAATGAAGATCTCTTCAGAGCCCATTGCATTTAAAGCTTACCATGGTAACCTCTGAATCTAGATATTAAGGACATTACATTTTCAACTGGTAGGGAATCTCAGTGGACAAAATACTAACATTACATGTGTTAAACTCATACAGGCTTCTTGTGATTTCTGATTTTTAAAAAAAAAGTATTTACATCTATTATTTACTCACTCGGAGCATGACTACTTCTTAATATGCTTGAAATATAATATAATGGATGAATCATACACTGTATGTCGTTTTTGATGAAATCTGGAATAAATATTGTTATATTTTTTACCAAAATGTAAATGACTAAATATGTTGTGAAAATATCCTGATTAATTTTAGCCCAACTTTTCTAAGCTGGATATCAATATAATCTATATTTAATTTTGACTACTGTATATCTTTTAAGTAATTAATAAAAATAAAAATGGTTTTAATTGGATGAGAGGTTAAAACCAGTGTGCATTTTTAAATTAAAGAAATGGTTATTACCTAGTTAAATTATGAATGTATGCCTGGATTACATAGCTATTGAAAGGAATCTATATCCTTTTGTTCTTTGAAAAAAAAAACATCTGCTATTTCTGGAACTCTTACTTTTAGAAAATTGATACTCAGGGAAAAGCTTGTGAGGAAATTGCAACCATTACAGTGAAAACTATTTTTAAAACATTACACCAAGCGCAACAATATCAATAAGAAAGTGCCATGAAAAGCTTTTATTATATCACCAAATCCTATTTAGGCCATAACTACATGGCTGTATCAATTGCAATTTTTTTTATTATAGGCTAAAACACAAAACAAGATTTTAAGTCTTCTAAAATGTAATATTACACTGTACTTGCATAATCTTTTTTGAGCTGCTTGAAGGGGAATATATTGTTTTCCAGGTAAAACATCAGCAAATTATTGCTACATTTATTCCTACAGCAGCATCTACTGATTTGCTAATATTCTCAAGGTACTTGCTCAGTTACCAGTTTAACACCACTCAAATCCCTTTACGTCTAGAGATATGCAAATTGAAGTTTTTCCCCTTCAAAGAATCAGCAAATTGTCTCTCAAGCTTCTCATTCACCTTTAATCTATATCCGTGTTAACTACTGTGCATTTAAATGCAACTTTTTTTTCCTACAATAAAATCAGATAGACTCACCTCTAACTTCTGGTAAATTCTCATAATGCAGTACTCACAATAATAAAACTATATGCTTATGTACAGTTGTGTGAAAAAGAAAGTACACCCTCTTTAAATTCTATGGTTTTACATACCAGGACATAATAACAACCATCTGTTCCTTAGCAGGTCTTAAAATTAGGTAAATACAACCTCAGATGAACAACAACACATGACATATTACACCGTGTCATGATTTATTTAACAAAAATAAAGCCAAAATGGAGAAGCCATGTGTGAAAAACTAAGTACACCCTTACTGCTTCCATAGGAATTAAGATGCTAAGTAGCAGAGAGGTGCTGCTAATCAAATTCCCTTGATTAATTGATCATCAGAAAGTGTGACCACCTCTATTAAAGCCAAAGTTTTAGCAGTTTGCTGGTCTGGAGCATTCAGGTGTGTATAAACACAATGCCAAGGAGGAAAGATATCAGCAATGATCTTAGGGAAGCAATTGTTGCTGCCCACCAATCTGGGAAGGGTTATAAGGCCATTTCCAAACAATTGAAATTATACATTTTCACATGATTTACATATAAAAATAAGAGTAAATTAAAGAAAAAAAAGAAGGGAGGAAGTAGTATCGTTGATTTAAAAGAAGATAATTTCCCCTTTCTGGTCACCAGTTCAATGTTTTCTGTGCAAAATAACGAGCACACATGAGACACCTGAGAGATACAGTATGTGACAGTGGCGTTCCCTTGTTGAATCTAAGAGCTGCTGTCTGCATGGCAGAGTTGTGGGTTGTAATCCTCTTGAGTCTGACACTTGTACCCCCTTCATCACAATGGCCTTTAAACTGGCCTTTAAACTGGTTGGTCTTAAACTTAAGGATACAGTATATTTAAGGATGTGATTCATTTAAATATATTTTGTCTAGACATTAGAATATCTCCCAGGGTACTTCAGGTATGTTAAGTTTTCAGCACAGGCATCTCTCCCTAATGTATTTGGAGGGAAGTTTGAGGGGATATATATACAACTGGAGATACTATTAGGTTATGGCTTCCAGCAACAGAAAGGCTCTGGAGGGATATCAGAATTGCTATCTTGCTTACTTTGAGGTAGGCTTGGTCCCCAGTGGCTGCTACAGCATGTTCACAGCCCCCTATGGGGCAGGCCCCAGTTGGCGTGTGTGCACGCACAACCCAAGATGCGCGACCGTCTTGGCCAAAAGGCAATATTTTTGTTTTTTTGTGCAGTGGCCGAAATGAGGGTGAACCAGTCGCGTGACATCAGGGCCATGCCCCCACCACACCCTCCCCCCCTGTCACAATTTTGTCTTTCTCAGACCGCTGATCGTGGCTTGCACCCATGCATGCGCTGCCAGGCTGCCATGGCGCACATGCAGGAGCTGACACTGGGGCCATAGCCGTAGTGATAAAAAAAAATGTGAGTGGTTTAGAAGCAAAACGCTTTGAAAAAAAGCCTTGCTCGCATCATTTGGACATGCGCAAAGGGCTTAATGAATATCCAAACATCCAAATTTGCTTTTTAAGCGTACTTAAGAAGCGATTTGTCATAATTTGGAGCTACTACCAGTAGAATAGGCCCCAGAGACTTCCTCTTTCAATTTATGTCTGTAACACTTTTGTAATGAGTTTATATATTTTTTTAACTAATGTGTTTATCACGTTTTACTAAATTTGTTCACATGTTCTGCACTGTATAAAATATAGAATATTACATGAATAATATTGTATTTAAGTCTCATTATTATCTTGTTTGCAATCAGAATTCATTGCTAAAAAATATAACTCCCTTTTTTTTGTTACAAAGAACAGATTAATTTCCAAAAGTATACAAACCATTCATTAAACAGTCTCTGTATTGCACAGGGGATAAAAGGTAGATGCTAATATAATTACCATAGTCTAAAGGAGGCTGATTTATATGCTAACAACTTCCGCAGTGTAAATTTCTTGAATAATGCCCTTGTGTCTTTCAATGAATAATGATTAGAGTTACAAAAATGAACTGATTTTATGTAATTTTATCTGCATATTTATATGCATAAGCAATTGTTCTGTTTCAGTTTCTGTCTCAACACTGCATCATCAAGTTGCTTGAATATATGAACATCCATTATACTATAACAGTTTATTTAAACTAACTCTGTCATAATAAAGTTCTAGGCCAGTCCTTGTATTTTTATGTCCCTATTTTTCAAATAAAACAACACACAAAAACTGAAACAAAATCTCATGATTATATTGTATTGTATGTCTTTATTTATACATTGCATTAATGTACATACTGCTGCGGCCCATTTTATTCTAAAACATCACCGCATTTTTCCTGTTTTTTTTTCCGAATGCGACGCACTTCACCGGGTGCATGCCGCATTCATGTTGCGTTCTCAGTTGCGGGTCATGCGCGGTTGATGCGCGGTTCATGCGTTTATTGAGAATGGTTCGGATTTAATAGGTTGCAATTCTTCGCGTGTCCGCCAGATGGCAGATATTCATGAATTGTAATGCGCATGCGCTTCAGTAATGTGTCGACTTGCAGGTGTTTCGTTTAAAAAAGATACCACAGTGTGCTATTGTAAATTGGCCTTGGGACTGAAGGAAGAGGTTACAATAATGTATCAATTTAGGCTTTTCATATTAAAGAAAGATAAAGACCAGTTTCAGTTATTCTCCAGAGACCCGCCACCATGAGTGTTCAAGTGCAGCCCGTTTTCCAAAAACCCGACAGAACTTACGCGTATTTGATATGGGCTGCGATTAATGCAATAGATGATAAGATGGCAACAGTTGTTCAAATTTATCAGTATTTTATCGAAAACTATGACTTTTACAAACTTTCGCCAGCTCCTCATGTGTGGAAGCGTGCAATAAGGAAAAGGTTATGTAGCGATCCATGTTTTTATCGTATTGATCCCAAATTTTTTGGAGGGTGTTGTTGTGTATCACCGGCTTTTTCCTGTATCTATGATCATGCAGACGGCAAAAGGTGAAAGGTCGTGTTAAAACCAACTAAAAAACGACAGTCGCTGGCAAGCAATGCGCCAGCACCAGCACCGGCTTCCAATAACGGTCCCACCGTCAGTTACAACCCTTGCTGTCTGTCCACGCAGGGGGTTTACAACAGGGAGTCATTGAGACAATTAGGGAACACTCTATCCTATATAAAACTCAGAACAGATCCCACCCAAAGGTTTCTCAAGGAACTTAAAACCCTTCTAGAACTAGGAGAGATTCTTTATGTTTTAAATCCTAAAGAGTTGGGCTTCCTATATCCATCACATACAGTTACACCTATTTTTTACCATCTCCCAAAGCTCCACAAGACCCTGACACATCCCCCTGGTAGGCCGATTGTGTCGGGCATTGGATCTTTGAGAGGTGGCTTATCACGTTATGTTGACTCTTTTTTGCAGCCCATTGTTTGGGAATTACCTTCATTTATTAAGGATTCTAGAGACCTCATAGAAAATTTAAAACACATCAAATGGAACAAAGACTGTCGGTGGGTCACTATGGATGTAAGATCCCTGTACTCCATTATTGACCACAAACAGGGTATTGAGGCCACTCAGCACTTTTTGAACACTTCTGGCTTTTCTCCAGCACTGTGCACTTTCTTAATTGAGTCAATCACCTTTCTACTCACACACAATTACTTTAGTTATGATGCACAATTTTATTTACAATTAATAGGCACATCTATGGGCACATCCTTTGCACCATCTTTTGCAAATTTGTTTATGGGATTATGGGAAACACTCTTTATTTATGGTGATCACAATTTATTTCGTAATAATATACTTTTTTATCGACGGTATATTGACGATCTTATTTATATTTGGGAAGGGGGAGCACACACTCTGGAGCACTTTATTCAATCTCTTAACACAAATGACTATAACATATTTTTCACATATGAGCACAATATTCATCACATATCCTTTTTGGACCTCTTGTTATATATTGACCAAGAAGGGAATATACAGACTGATGTATATAGGAAGCCCAACTCTAGGAATGCATTCCTCATGGCCATTAGCAACCATGCTGGACCTCTGAAGAGAGGAATCCCTTAGGGCCAACTGTTACACCTAAAACGGCTATGTTCTACGGAAGAAAGCTTTGATATACAAAAACTGATCACTAGGTTCCAAGAGAGGGGGTACAAAGAAACGGATCTTAGAGAAACACTGTCCCTGGTGAAATCTATGGAGAGGGATCAACTCCTCCCCGCGAATGTCTCCAAAAAGGGACAATGGGGTAAAAAAGGCACTAAATCATTACCCTTTTTATAACGCAACAAAGTGGACAGTCCATGACATACGGTCAATCATTGCACGACATTGGGACACACTGAGATTAGATGTAGATTTAAAGGACATAACGGACAAAGGACCAAAAATTGTATTTCGCAAGGCGAAGTCCTTAGCATCTTACCTGTCACCGAGCCTATTCTCCTCCCAACACACTACAGGCATAACAAATTTTCCCAAGGGCTTTTTTCAATGTGGCCACTGCAACATTTGTAGATTTGCCAAAACCCGTAAAAAGGTAGAATGCTTAAAACCCAGGTCACTCAAGCCCATACGGACATTCATCAACTGTAATACCAGTTATGTAATCTACATGCTTACATGCAATTGCAATATGGTATACATTGGGCGTACCATCAGGCGCCTAAAACAAAGAATTCAGGAACATGTACGGTTCATCAAAAAGATGGATACTCTACACCCAGTCTCACGCCATTTTACTACTTGCCCTATGGGAGGCATTAAGGGCTTCTCCTTCTCAGGTTTAGAACATGTACCAGCAGCTATTAGAGGGGGAGATAGACTAAGTACTTTAAATAGAAAATACATTTCTTGGATTTTCTGTATGAATAGTCTCCACCCACATGGCATTAATGTGGATTGGGATTTGGCCCATTTCCTATAAACATGATTGACATATCCTCTTATTAAGTATATCGCAGTTTGGCACTACCGTGTCTACGCTGTGTTTGAATTTATGTATTTTGTGTTGGGCTGGTGACATACATCCTTCTTAAGATGTTTTGTATACCATTATTACCTCTCCTAAATATCTTGATGTTTACTACAGCAGATACTGCATCTCCCTTGGAAACAGTTATGTGGCTGCCCTTATAGCTGACATGCATAAAAAATGTAAAAATGTATAAATGTATGGATAATATAAGGATTTTTTCCCCTCAAGTTATTATAATATGCTCTTTCAGACTCAATAATATGTCATCACTAGAATTCATAGCAATTTAATAAATTCTCCTCATACACTATGTTTGTTAGGGGAAGAAATTAAAATACATTTATATCTGATGATTGACTATATACATCCTGGTTACTTTACTCTCACTATTAGGACTACTAAAAATAATTTTCTACTTTATTTTTACTTTTTAACATAGGAGTTAGTTTAACATATATACTCTTTGCATTATACATATTCTTTGTCACTCATTTCATTATTTTTATTTTTTTATTATTATTTTTTTGTTGTTTGTCAACCATTTTCTATATATATTGCATATGTTTTCTCTTTATATAATAGATTCATATTTGGATTATGATTATACTGTTTCTTTCTCTTCCTCTCTCTCCCCTCTCTTTTTATTTTTTATCTTTATGGTTTAATATGGTTATGAGTCTATATTTCATTTTGTGTGGGGACACTACTATATTAGATGTGGATTTCCAGTATAATTTATTTTCTCTTCTTTCCCTTTCTTTCTTATTTTCATTTGCCTTTGGTTATGCTTAGTATATTTGTCTTGGTATATCTGTTGCATGTATGCATCAGTTTGATGTGTAAGGTCGGACAAGCTAATTGTTACACTTTAAATGTCTATATGTACTGTTTTTAATGTTGTTTCATTATGCCATCATCCTGTGTCCATATTGTGCTATTAATCAACACTTATGCATCTTTAGCATTAGTGCGCACAGGATTGATGACATGTTGAGCTTTTTTTAATTTATTCACTCCCTGCCCGTAATGTGCGGGCGCGTGGTGCTCCACCTCCACTATTTAACAGCTGTGACTTAGGTCACTGTTGGAGGGAGGAGATGCGTGCTTGCGCCTGCGGGGGAGAACCTATAAATAGCTATGTCCAGGCATTAAAGGTTACTCTTTGATAAAGTCCCCACAAGGGACGAAACGCGTCAGAGGACCCTTCCTGTTTTTATATTGGCTGTCATGCCGTAATAAAGTACCCCTTTTTGTAGCACTTTGCCTCCAGCCTGTTTGAATTAGCAGTGCCCATCCCACTACCTTTTCCTGCTTTACCTTACCTTTGGAACGAGAGGCACGCAGCAGACCAGGAGCTACCTCATCATACCGGCACAAGGAGGAGTGCAGAAGAATTCAACTAGCAACTGTGAGTAAATGTGCTCATCTTCAGTGAGACTAAAGGGAGATTTAAAAAGCCCGCCCAGAGGGGGACCACCGGGTGGAGCAACATACTCACCGGGAACAGGTTAGATGGCTTAACTCCCCTCACCACACGGATTAATTAACTCATGACTCACTCCTCGCTGGAATTATAGGATTGTTTATATTTCAAGAGGATGTTACCTGGTCTGTATATCATTACTGTTAAATGCTTACATGCAACACTCAGGATATAGAGCACCCAATCAGGGATTTTCCCTTGTCTACAGGGATACCTGCAGCCTGAGCCGGATTTCGCGTGCAGTTTCGAGCAAGCGCATAAGCGTACATAAGCGATTTCCAGCCTCATCAGCTGACTACAGGGGTAGTAGTCCCGCTGCCAACTGTCAACGTATATGATCAAGAATACTGGACTGGCAGTGGCCCGGCGCCGGCGCCAGCTGCTTGGGAAATTCTATGGTGAGTATTGTTGCCGTATTATTTTCTGTTTATTTTTTATTTTGACAATATCAATATCGGTGCGATTCTAAAGTCAAACGATTCTCCTGTAAGCAATATCATTGGCTGAGCGGCTTCTACAGTACTGTACTGCAGATACTGAACAATTGGTGGAACGCTAGGCGCATGCGCATTGGAACCTTCTTGAAACACATATGCGTGTCATCACATCGACGGTAGGCACATGCACATGTGAACAGGAGACGCCCCCCGAGAAAAGTATTGGTGGGACTGGCTGGGAACTTCTTTAGGGGACTGACCATTACATTTAAAACTTTTCTTTTTGTTTTTCCTCAGAAAAGAAAACGGCTATTGGAGGGATTTCGATGGATAATATCGCTTTGTGTAAGAATGCCTGCACATTGCTGAATCGGATTTAAAAAACCACATACCAGAGTCTATAGTTTAGTGGCCGTTGTTATTGATTAGGATAGAATACCTGAAACAGTATGCTGATGTTTTCCGGCCGTACAGTATGCAATACTTTTTTATATACAGTATACTGTGTAATAAACCCGAAAAAATAAAAAGTATGCATTTATTCTACATGTATTACAGTACAGTATGTGTCTTCTATACAGTACCAGTACATACTGTACAGTACAGTATGTGTCTTCTATTTTTTTTTAATACTCTTGTGATGTGCAGTACTGTGCATGCCTACAGTACAGTATCCTATTAGAATCCCATGTGAACCTAGTTAGCACAATCGTAATTCAATTACAATCTAGTTTGCCATCTACCAATGGAAACTCAGCTAGGGGTATATATAACACCCACATCCACTAAAACGTCACTCCTGAAGAAACCGAATAGGTGAAACGCGTAGAGTGACGCTTTCAACATTGACCGGAACCCCTGGAAGTAGATGACATCACTTCCGGTGCAGTCGGAACGCAACTCGCGACACGCACGCCATAGAGGGGGAGAATCAGAGCCATCACCTATCCGGCTGCTGAAATCCACTGCGAGAGGTACCTTCAGCATTGGCCGGAACCCCTGGAAGCAGACGACATCACTTCCGGTGCCGGTGGAACGCTACCCGTGACACGCACGCCACAGAGGAGGGGAACCATCGCTACTACCTATCCGGCTGCTGAGATCCACTACGTGTGGTCTAAATGCTTTTAACCTTTTGAAACCATGTGAGTGTAACATTATCCACTTACCTTTTAAAATCCTTTTGTATACTGTCTGCACTATGTCCAGTCTTCTTATTTAAGGTCTTTTGGAGTCTACATGGGGGCTGAAACTGAACTCTTGACCGCTGTGTGACATCTAGATTACCCAAAGATACCTTTATGTGCCCTTAATCCTTTCACGCTTGTGAGTACATTTATATTAGAACAGCCTTATTCATAAGTATCACATATAATATTGCACTATCAATATATTCTTTTACCTTCACATATCCTTGCGCTTCCTGGAGAATCATCGCCAGTATCTACCAAGAGGACAGACAGAGAAATCCTCACCGGGTTATAGCAGCATCAGTATATGTGTCTGTATAAGTATCACCTTTTGATTATTTAATCACTGTTTTACATTATATTTTTTCTTATTAGAAGTGTTTATATAAGTATCACTACTATCACTATTTTTAGCAAGATTTGATTTATTTATTTAGAGCGCCACTATTTGATAAGTTTCCTTTTCACACCACTACAGTACATTATGCCTGGACAGTAGTGTACATTCTAGAAACACTGTATTTTGTTACAGTATCAAAGGAGCCAATGGAACAATTTAAAACAAATCAACATGTTCTTTTATTGGTGGAGTAAATACAATTACATTTATTTACAAATACTGTACAATGTAAAAACATTTTAAGTGCACAGCAATTCAAAACATCAACAGGTGTATGGTTTACTGCTAGTGAAAACATTTATGTACAGAAAGTAAAAATATTTACAGTCAGTTAGTATGGTTTACAGTCACATGTTATAAAAAAAATTCTTTATTCATAAAATATACAAAACGCAACATCTCCTTTATTAAAAAAACGGCAAGTCAAAACATTTACAGTGGGATTGTGTGCAGAACAGTCAGTCAGGCCTGCACCACTACAGTCCTCGAGGGCCGCAAACAGGCCCAGTTTTCAGGACAACCTTGAAAACCGGGCCTGTTTGCAGCCGTCTGGGACTGGAACAAAACATTTACCAAACATTTACAACAGTTTAACCCTCACTCAAATGCGTACCCTACCAGATTGTCCTTCCATGGCCGATGCCTTGCATGGCGCAAAATGCCATTAATGCAGTCTCGAACGCCTTTCATTACAGTAGTAATACGCGACAATCATATAAATAAAAAATATAAATAACAGGTCATGGGAATAAGTACAGTACTTCAGACATAAAAGTAACATTTTGGAAGAGGAGACCCTGCTCCGAGGAGCTTACAATCTAATTGATACAGTAGGTAAGAATAACGTACAGAGATAGTGGGAGGGCATTCTGGTATGTGCATCTGCAGGGGGCCAAGCTTTATGTATCTTGCGTATAGTATTAGCTACGGTGCTACTCATATGCTTCTTTAAGCAAGTGTGTCTTAAGGTGGGTCTTAAAGGTGGATAGAGAGGGTGCTAGTCGGGTATTGAGGGGAAGGGCATTCCAGAGGTGCAGGGCAGTCAGTGAGAAAGGTTTAAGGCGGGAGAGGGCTTTAGAGAAAAAAGGGGTAGAGAGAAGACATCCTTGAGAAGAACGCAAGAGTTGGGATGGTGCATAGCAAGAGATTATTAGAAATTAGGGCTGAGATGAAAGGAGGGGCAGAAGAGTGTCAAGCTTTAAAAGTGAGGAGGAGAATTGAGTGTAGGATGCGGGATTTGATCAGAAGCCAATAGAGTTATTTCATCAGGGGAGACGCTGAGACAGATTTAGGAAAGAGTAGAGTGATTCTGGCAGCCGCGTTTAGGATAGATTGTAGAGAGATAGGTGAGAGGCAATAATATGGATTTTAGTTTGACATGCTGGAACATACTGAATTTACCTGTTATTCGTTTTTTAAAACAGCGTATCGATCATAGAGATGTAAACAGTCTTACTGTCTTCAGTGACGTGTTCGAGTGTGGCCGCCAGACCACAGTGCAGCCGCGCTCGATAGTGGCCAAGAAAACATTAAGTTGGAGGATTAACTTAGCTGGGGTCTCTGCTTTTGAATTAAACCCCTTCAGAGTTTATCATCATCCTTTATTTTTTAAGTAAATACACACCTCCACATAAGATAGGCAGGAAAAGCCAAAAGGAAGAAATAATGCTTACACCGAGCCCGAAGCAATGGTAATGGCAATATAAATCTGAGCTTTGGCGGTTGTGAGTTTCAAACCTCTGAATCTGCACAAGAGGAGACCTGTCCACCCAGTGTAGGGTGCAGTTGCTGTACTTTTAGTACAGAGAGGCAGACCCCCCAGAGGCCCTGAGATCATAGCCAGTATCCCTCTGAGGCATCAAAAGAGACTGCAGTTAGGCAAACCCTTGGACTTGCAGGGTTTTAAAGGCCATAATGGCCAACTTGAACCAAACACGGAAGATCACTGTAAACCAGTGCAGATCATGCAGGATATGAGAAATATGCTCAAAGCGATAAATATATCTCAGCATTCGAGCTGCAGTGTTCTGCACAAGCTGGAGACTCTACATCAGGCACACTGGTAGCTTTGCATATAAGTCATTCCAGTAGTTCAAACGGGTTGACAAAAAGTAATAGACCAGTGACTCAAGGTTCATAAATAACAGGAGTGGATGCAAAAAAAAACAGCAGTCTCAGTAAAAGAAAAAACTGTCTAAACAACTGAGGCCATTTCGGCTCGCATGTTGAGACTCTGGTCAAAGAGGAGGCTAAGGTTATGAAGCTGAGACACAGGCAGTGGCTGTAAACACTTGATTAAGGGAAGCTCACAAACCCCTTATCCCAGATTCAGGCATCTAGCCAAACCTATGACCAAGGAGGCGCAAGCTTCCCCCCCCCCCTCTCCCATTACCCCATCTACATAAAACATACAAATCAATGAGAGGACACAGTTTGGAGGTAAAACAGCCGCGGCTTGTTTATTGATCACAACTGGGGATAGCGTACCACCTGTCCACGCCAGAATGCTCAGAGCTGGGCAACGCAAAAGGGGGCACCCGGAAGTATGTCCCGGTGACCTGCCCCCTTGCTTCAACCCCCCGCTTTACCAGCCCAGAGCCCATTCTGGCGGGACAAGCACCTACCCCCCCAACTGCCACCACGACAAAGCATATTGGCCCACTGACCCCTCCATCAGAATCTTTTCTTCCATGTTTTATCTTAATTATCTGCAAGATAAAGAAATGTTAACATTGAAAAACCAAATTTCCCGAAATAACTTAACTCATATGGATGGGTGGGTTGGAAACCGCTGCAATGCCAAGGAACAAGTGACAGTTGCTTGTTCCTTGTTCCTGATTCATAACCCAGCAGACCAACTGCCACCCTGATCACTCTTGCGACCACCAGGCCAGTTGGGGGGGGTGTGCACCCCCCGGTCAATGGCTGTTGCCACCCATCTGTGCTAGGCCAGCTCTATAATCATTAGTTCCATCTTTTTAGGATTGAGCTTCAGCCAATTCACCTCCATCCATGTCACCACCTCATCAAAGCAAGATGTCAATGTAACAACAGCCATCCCTATACTTCCCTGGAAAGAAACATAGATCTTGGTGTCATCAGCATACTGACGACACTTCAGAACATGCTTCCGGATGATATCGAACAGCTTTCTTACATATACTTTGCACAGGATGGGAGACAGCATTGACCCTTGATGGACTCCATAGGTGACAGGACCCACCGGTGTCACATTGGCCCCATAGCCACCTTCTGGATTCAGCCCTGCAGGAATCAAGCAATTCATTGTATTGCGATACCACCGATACTAGAGAAGTCCCTCAGGCGGTGCAGCTGTACCCCATGATCCATCATGTCGAAGGCCGCTGAGAGGTCCAACTTGAAAAGAACAGAAATACAGCCATCCATGGACATGAATAAATCATTCACCACACAGTCCAGGGCCAACTCAGTCCTTGACTTGCTCTAAAGCCAGACTATGTGGGATTGAAAATAGAAGATATTGAGGTAGGACCCCAAAAAAATAACTAGTGCTATAGAGCATATACCCATTAATACAAAGAAAATGTATTGTGATGATTCACTGCAAACCGGAACACATAATGTCCTTGATGCATGCTTGGAGCTTAGGCATTAACCCTTAGGTGAACCACGGTTGAGCAAGGGTAAAATGAGTTGTATGAGGGATGTCCTAGGACCCCCTCAGACCTCTGATATACACCAAGAACAAAATAACCCAGTGGTAGTGGGGCAGCTCACTTTAAAGCATGAAAGTACTCACATATATCCATGTGTGTTTCTGGGTCTGTGTGCTCCAGCTGAATGAAAGCAGAATGAAGTCACCTTGTACCGAGGGGAAAGATTAGTCAGCGGGCACCACGATGCAGAAAAAATCGATGAGGCTGGACTGTGCTACAAAAAATCCTTTATTTAGACATGGATAAAAATTGAGAGGAGGGAAGAGTACCCCTGCACCTCTAACGCGTTTCACCCGCGATCGGGCTTTTTCAAAAGCCTCATCGATTTTTTCTGCATCGTGGTGCCCGCTGACTCATCTTTCCCCTCGGTACAAGGTGACTTCGTTATGTGGGATTGAAGATGCCAGATCTCTTTCCAGACAATCTTTGAACTGGCTGATAACTAACCTCTTCAATGTTTTCCAAACCACGAGAAGGTTGGAGATTGGAGATAGGTGGGAAGAACATCAAAATCTAGACCCACTTTCTTCAACAGGGGATTTATCAGTGCATTGTTCAAGGCCACTGACACCTCCCCCGCTTAGAGGGATCTATTGATGATTGTCACAGGAGACCAGGACTAATACCAGATCAATATCACCAGACAGAAACACAAGAGTTTTGTGTTTGGCCAATTAAAATGAATTTACTAGAAAACAGTAATCCACAACAATATATATACGCAGACAACAAACCCAACTGGGGCATACTGGGGTAACCTATAGTCCTTGATGCAGGACCTCCCTAGAGAGATTTTCCCTGATCTTACCCCTGCAATGTCCTGTTAACTGGACTCCAGGCCTAGAATCTGCACAGGAGTTGACACAGCAGCTTCCCTTAGCACAGCAATCTTTTGCAACTCTTCTGGCTCTGAACTGAGCTGAATTGAACTTCTAGGGGTCTCCTTCCCCAACTATTTATACTCGTAATCCACCATATTGAAACATTCAGGGCAAAGTGCTGGCTACATGCCCATCCCCTAATTGGGTCTAGAAATGCAACATTAAACATTTATTTCTATAATGTTTCTTTCTGTACCCTCTCCCCTATTGCAAACTCAATAAAACTATTTGTACAAAATAAAAGAGCAAATATAAAAAAGAGCTATATGGAAAGGTCACAGACAGCTTTGCAACTTTCCAACTGAACATAAAGTTAACCCCTGGTACCTGAAGTTCTGGAACCAGGTTTACAAGACAGATATGCATACTATACATATATAACATAACACAACTCTATTATTGACAGGTAGGAGTAATGCAGGGATTAACCTTTATTGACAGCAGCCATATTTACCCCTACCATCACAATGCTCTCCACCAACCATGGAACCCATGCATTAATGGTCTCTTTCAGAAGCCATGATGGACAGGGACCCAAGTAACAAGTAGTCTAGTTCATCCCAGCCATGATTGAGGAAAAATCCGAGATTAAGATGACATTGAACTCTTCCAAAGCAAGCTTTGCTTGTAGGGCGAGGCAGACCACGGGATCCATCAAGGATGAATAGTGTTTCGGATGCGGGTAATCTTATTATCAAAGAATTTATTACATTCATCATATTGCTCCTCAGTTGGAAAAACCAGGATGGAGGAGCATTTTGGATGAACCAATCTGCTCACCACCCTAGGGAGGTCTGCTGGATGATTCCTTGCTGAGTCGATCCTCAGGACTGCACACTGATATCCCTATTGACATACCTTAAAACCTCTCTGTTGAACATCCTGATGAGACCTTAACCATGACTGTATTTTCTTTGACGAGCCTGTCGTAGGTCCTAGAGGTCATTTGGATACCACTGCACACTTATGGAGCTGCAAAGAGTTTTTTTCCAAAGAGGGGCCACTTCGTTCATGATGGCATTGAGAGCCAAGTTATACTTCTCGACATAGCCAGAGACAGAGTTGTAGTCCAGAGAAAATGTGGACAAGCAGGCCCCAAGGGCAGCCCTAAACATAAAGGGCTCAAGCTGCCTCCTAGGCCATACCCAATCTACCTTGGTCCACCACTCCATTTAAGGGGTTGTGGGGTGCCTCCAACATCAGCCTGAATCATCCATCTGTCCATAGGGAGTGGGAAAATGTCTCCTCCCCAACCCCCTGCGAGATCAATTTGAGTGTATGACTGTGCTCATGTGTCGGACCATGCACAAATTGACTAAATCCAATTGATCCCATAGTATCAAAAACATTATTGCCACGGAAATGTCTGATTATCAACCCACATGTTGAGGTCCCCCAGCACCACAGAGCGAGGGAACTCCAGTAATTTGGGAATGACCACATTTGACAGCTGAGACACAAAATCACCCCCATGTCAAGCAGCAATATACATCAGAGTTAAATACACAGCTTTATTGTCAGGGCCTCGGTTCCTTACAACCTCCGCCTAGGATATCGACAAAGGCAATTGATGGTCTCAATTCTCTGAATGAGGATAGGGAGTGGAGACACCCCTCCCACCCTTGCCCCAGATGCCTGCTTCCCAGCAGTGCACCTCTACCCCCTCACCCACCCCACACCGGGAGCAGAGGAGAAAGAGGCACACAGCCATGTCAATCACCACTCCATACCCCCACACTGGCACTGAACCCTTTACACACATGACTCTGGAAAACAATACACACAGTTATCTTCAAACAGACATAATAGATAAGAAAATGAATAATCACTAGAAACACTTAAAACAGGCAGTAGTCCTGGATACATATATTAGGTGATAGCTGGGAGCACTAGCTTTGGCCCAGCCATCCAAAGCAAGCAATGTGTATGGGCAGCACATTATAGACTTTGAAGAAGTCTTTTTCTACGATTGTTTGAGAAGGCTTTAAGTGGATGCAGTAGTCATTGGAGGAAGATGTGATGAGTGTGAGTGTATGCGGATAAGTTTTGGGAGATATTGCAGTAGGTGAGGGGGAGGAAGAATAGGGCTAAATGGTACAGGGCTCTGTGACAGGGGTGCTTGCACTTTTGTGGAAGTTAAATGCATGTTTTGCTTTCTGGCATCAAGTGCACCACTATTCTTTCTTTCTTTCTTTCTGTTTCTGTCTTTTTTTTGCTGGGCCTAGCGATATTTATTTATGTTTCCTTTATCTGAAACTTTACTAACCTTTAATGTGGTGTCCTGAGGTCAGTCAGTACAATGCGGGTGTGGTTGGTGTTAAACACAGTTTGATGTTACACAGCCATGGTCAGTCCCTGTTAAAAAGGAAAAGGGTGTTGCATTCCTGCATACCATCCAGGGTAGATTATACCACGGTATGGGGGGGGAATGAAAGTAAGTGATACTGAATGTCATTTATTTTGCAGAGTGAAGACATGCATGGGATGTTTGTAAAAGGTACTGTTTTTTGGGGCTTGCTATAGAAAATTGTATGTTGTGTGAAGTGTATTATGTTTGCTAATTGTGTGAGTTTTTGGAGACAACTCCCCTGAGTGGTTTACCTTATTTGGTTTGGTCCAAATTAACCAGAAATAAAAGGGAGGGGGGGTTCTTTTCCTGGTGGGCTTCTGCACTCCCTGTTGCTGCTGTGTGATATGAGGTTGTTTTTTTCTGCACTCCTTATTGCTGCTATGTGATATGAGGAGGTCTGTGGAACTTCAGTGAATGGATTCAAACTTTCTAATGCAGATATTGCTGGCTACTCTGTGGCTGGAGACATCACGCTGGGAGAACTGGTTGATGTACACCTGAATGTGGAATTCCTAATAAAAAGAAGGTTCAGAGAACAGCAAAAGCCTCTTTCATTCTTCCCAGGGTCTGATGCTGCTGCTTCTTTAAATAAAGGCTGGGACGCAACGTTTCACAGGCTCCAAGTGTAGAACACAAGTTCACCAAAATCTGTCCAGTAATACAGTATGATTCGGCAGATAAAGTTGTTGGAGGATCCAGACAGATGTTTACCTATTGTCTAACTCCTGTATCAGTAAATTATAATTGTTGCCTTTGAAATAGGCCCAATTGAAATGCTGTGCTAACTCCTAGGCAATCCTACTAAGCCAGCCATGAGTCTGTAAGAGCTGCACACAGGAGCCCCCGAGAGAAGTAGTGTCTCTCTGTGTCTCCCCAGTCTCTTAGGCTAAGGCCCCGCTGCCTCAGACCACGCGCCCGCACTGCAAACAGGCGGCGCGTGGAGAGGCACTTGACCGCTATCTGTGGTCTGCAGGGAGCGGGACCTGGAGCGGTGGGTCGTGGCCAAAATGGGTTGAGAGGGCGCGGCAATGATGTCATGGGGCGGGGCCATCTCACAGTGCCAGGGGTTCCCTCCACCGCCTCCCCCCCCATGTATCTGCTGACACTGCAGACACAGAGTATGAGGAGAGAGTCTGTGGGAGCGGGGGGTCCCCTGGCTCTGCAGCTGCTTTCCCCCCCTCTCTCCTCCCCACTCCGCGAAGCCTCCCCGCTCCCTGAAGCCTCCCCGAAGCCTCCCCTCCTCCTCTCCTCATTGGCTCACAGCCACATCACGTCACGCATCGCCGCTTGGGATTACAATTCTCTTGCATACCCTGGCAGCTGATGCGTCACAGCGTGTAGTGAGCCGTGCAGGGAGGAGGGACTAGGACCTGCTCGGGAGGATACCATCAGATGGTGAGTAGCGTGCACACACCACCAGATGCAGTGGGACCAAAGCCTTAGGCTAAGGCCCCCACTGCCTCAGACCACGTGCAGCACTGCAGACAGGTGGCGTGTGGAGAGGCACTTGACCGCTATATGCGGTCTGTAGGGAGCGGGAGCTGGAGTGGGGGTGTGTGGTTTGAGCAGATGGTTCTCTGTGCTGTCCCACCCTTTCCCCCACCCCCATCGGTCCATACATACACACACACACACACTTCCCCCCCTACCTTTTGGAGGTCGGGAAAGCTGCCTCTAACTCAAGACCCGGCGCTGAATGGCTCACCAGCGCACCACGTGACGTGTCACTGCTCGGGATCGCAATTCTCATGCATCCCCTGGCGGCTGATGCGTCACAGCGCGAAGTGAGCCTTACAGCGAGGGGGGACTGGGACCGGCTCGGGAAGATGCCCCTGCTGGTGAGTAACACGCACGCGCCGCCAGACGCAGTGGGACCAAAGTCTTACAGGCATCCAATGTATTTTTTAAATTATTTATCTCTACATGATTGAAGCACGTGGCTACCTAAACCCTCAACATATATAGCAACATTATCAATTAAATGTTTATAGTAATTAAAAGTGACAGGCACCTTGTGAGGAATGGGGAACTAGAGTCAGGCCCAGCAGGATCAGAACTCTCATCCTCTGCTATTGTGGGCAGCAGCTCTAGTAGTGTGAGCTTAGCTAGCCCAGCTGATTGCTAGCACCATTCTCATAACATACTTTTGAGCTCTACTGTTCACACCTATAGATAATCCAGCTATTAGCATACCTCATAGGTATCTTTGGGGTGCTCCTTTTTGTGCACAAGAAACATTGACCTGGCAACTAAGAAGTGGAAGTGTTCCGTTTTAATATGAAGCCAGGAGCAGAAGGCGATAGGTGAGAGAAGCAAGAAGTAACATTCAAAAGTATGCTATGACAGTGGTGCTACATTCTCTTGTTCTTTCTGTACCTTGATAGCCACAGGCACCAAAGGGATTAATGTATTGTCTAACGTAAAGTAGGTTTCTGTAATAATTGATATTACAGAACCCTATGATAGATAATGTAGGCATGCGACCGCGATGTGGTAATTAATGCAGATATTAACAGTTACATTAATTATCACAAGTGTTACAATATTGCACCCAGTAAATTATTACAGGTATATTAATGACTCAGGTCATAAAATTGCAGTAATAAGAGACATTGTTTTTTTTACGTGTCGCAGGACATTTAAACATTGCATGGAGATACCGGCACCCCATAACGGTGCCTGTATCTTGGGAAGCAGGGGGTCCCCGGACCTGAAATGAACACAGTTATGCTCCAGAGACCCCCTGCTCATGGCTTCTAGTATTAAAATAAAATCAGCTTCATTACCTTAGCAGCTAGCCGCTAAGGCAATGAAGGGGTTAAACGTACATAACCTGTTTATTGGGGGCAGAGGTGGTGGATGAAGTGGGTATTAGTCCCAGGGGGGTGGTTAGGCCTGCCGTGAAGGTTGTGGGATTTGTTAACCACTTCACTACCATAGTGGTGGGAACTGCTATGGTAATTAATGGGTTAACCACTCCCGATACTCACCCGCCAGGCCTAATCACCCACCCTTGCGGCAACTATCCTCTTTAACCAATACCTCTACCCACAAAAAACATTACAAAATACAACAACCCTAATACCCACCTCTAATACCCACCTCATCTAATCCCAACAACCCCACAAACACATACAGTACAGTAATGGGCAACTGGATAATAGTGCATTTGCCCATTCAAAATAAAACAGTAGCCAGCCAGCATAGAGTAAATAAAACTTCTTCTTACACCTGCCAGGATGAAGGTTGTCCTCATCACCATCCTCCACATCCATGTCCTCCATTGGAAAGAGCACAACAATACAAAATACAATCTAATAGCTCCTAACCCCTTAATCAATTTAGCGGTTAGTAACTGCTAAATTAATTAAAGGGTTAATACCCCACCCCCGCTACCCACCAACCCACCCCCTCACTGGGGCAACAATCTCCACCCTCTACCCATTAATTGGCACAGTGGTAAAGCATGATAAGCCACTATAACAGTCAATGGGCAATCTAAAAAAAACAACAGCACCAAAAAAACACAACAATAAAAGAAATAACCAAGCCCTTAAACACCAGAAGAATTAACGAACTAAAAAGCCTAAACAACACATTAATAAAATTAATATAACACAAAAACACCATAATAATAAATTAATCTATCACCAAAACACCACAATAATAAAATTAAGCAAACACCTAACCACTAGAACAATAAAAAAATCGAACCCCTAACCAACCAAACAATAAACAAATCTTATCCCTTAACCAACCGAACAATAAAAGAAATGTAACCCATAACCAACAGAACAATTAAAGAAATTAAACATCTAAACAATCCTAAAATGTAATAGAAACAAGCCCTACAAATACATACCAATTTACTCAAAACAATAAACAGAAATAGAAAACATAACATTTTATTAAAAACAAACATTTTCCAAACAATGTATTGCCTGTCACTGTATTTATCTATACTCTGGGCATAGATAAATACCTTAGCAGTCAATGGGCAAGCAAAAACATACAAAATACAATAGTAAACCTGAAGTTAGAAGTCGTCACCCTCCAAATCCCGGTGTATCTGGAAGCTCTCGATCGGCAACGCCATTCTCCGCGATCCCCAGCCATCCTCCACCATCCTCTGCATCAGGTTAAAAAATCATGCTCTTTAGCTTAAAATACAACCCATGCCCCAGGAATATATTAGCATACATTATTCAATGCTCATGTTTCACAAACAAGTTCAAATAAAGTATAAATAGAAGTTCAATAATGACCGTTACTCAGATCACATACCTAGGCTATGTAAGCAAGATGTACCAGCCACATAGGTGGTTGGTGTACCCGCTCTAGTCGACACTTATGACAGACAACTGGAGGAAGTTGGTTAGTGATCTTTAAATAATTATGACTAACAAAAAAATTACTATTTCCAAATTATTCCCCACACATGTAAAGCTCATAGCTCCATAACTCAACAATTTTAAAGGTACTGTAAGTATAAGAATAATTATTTTGCTATAACGTTTTTTTTTCACAATATGTATACCAATGGAAATGTTTAAACACGTAGTAACAAAGGAAATTGAGGGAGTAGGTGGTTTTTCTAAACATAAGTTCTATGGTCACTTCAGTGACATGATTATCATTTAAGTTGGTATCTCTGTATCTAGCATTAGCCATATTGCACTGATCGTTTTTCACAAAAGTGTTTTAAACCAAATATCTGTCAATTAATCAATAGTTTAACAATTATACCCCCCTCCCCAAATAAAAAACATATTTACAATGCAGGACTACTAGTTGAATTAACTGTATGTAACCTTTTACCATGCCTCTTTCATATACGTATTCATAGATTTTGCACTAAAGCAGGGGTGGGGAACATCCGGACACGGCCCGCGTAATCATTTGGTCCGGCCCCCGGGAAGCAAGCCTGCAAGAATGGTTTAAAAAAAAACAAAAAAAAACACCCCCTCTCCTGATTGGCTGCCCGTGCTGTCACTCTGCCAAGATTTTTTTTTGGCCCGCCTCTTCCTACATGGAGCAAGTGTAGTGTGCAAGCTGGGCCTCCCCTTCCCTCAGCACTGCCCCCCTCCCTTCTCTCCAACAGTAATGCTGGGCCCTCCCCTTCCCTCAGCATTGCCCCACTCCCTTCTCTCCTCCAGTAATGCCGGGCCCACCCCTTCCCTCAGCACTGCCCCCTCCCTTCTCTCCTCCAGTAATGCCGGGCTCCTTAGGCTCCGACCCTCTGTCCCTCCCTTTAGGCTTCGCAGGCCTGCCAGTCTCATCTGCACTGGCTACCTATGCTGCTCCAGCAGCCCATCCATGGGCCCCAGGTAATCCACATGCCCCCTTATACCCCCTCCCAGGCACTTTACCCACCCCAAGGGGGGAGAGGCCTTACTTTTGTGTGTGTTTGCAGAGGTGGGCTTATTGTGTGTGTGTGTGTCACTGTGTGTGTGTCACTGTGTGTGTCACTGTGTGTGTGTCACTGTGTGTGTGTCACTGTGTGTGTGTTACTGTGTGTGTCTGTCGGTCACTGTGTGTGTGTGTCAATGTCACTGTGTGTGTGTGTCTGGCACTGTCACTATGTGTGTCTGGCACTGTCACTGTGTTTATCTGGCACTGTCACTGTGTGTGTCTGGCACTGGCACTGTGTGTGTGTGTGACGTCACTGTGTGTCTCTGTCTGTCTGTGTGTTTGTCACTGTCACTGTGTGTGTCACTGACACTGTGTGTGTGTCACTGTCTCTGTGTGTGTGTGTGTGTGTGTGTGTGTGTGTCACTGTCTCTGTGTGTGTGTCTCACTCTCTCTGTGTGTCTCACTATCTCTGTGTGGAAGACATCTCTTACGGGTGAACCCGAACCGAGTCACACCCACAAAACACCACAAGAATGGTGGGGGTGCCTGAACTCGGCACGAACAGAAAAGACCGCTCCCTTTGATGACGAATATGATCAGCAGGAGACAGAGCGGGAGCAGTGGATCACAGAATATTTCCGTCAGCTATTACAGTTGCAAGAAAAGCCGGGTGGATCCAGTGACGCTGCTAAAATTTCAAATAAAGGAGACCCCAGTATTCCTGATGGGACGGAGTCATCCAAAACAAAAAAGCGGAAAAAGTAAAGCGGTTCTTCACTTACCATGGAAGGAACAGACACGTCCGCAGATCCTGTGGAGGAAAAGGGGGACCGAGTTGCCCTGCAGCCTAGAGAAAATGGAGAATTTGTCCCGCGGTTAACCGAATATCCAGAGGGCCCAAGGCAGAAGTCGTGTACCCCAAAGAAGTGTCTGTACGGTGCCAACAGTGAGGAACCCTCAACCAACCATCCCAGGAAAGTGGAGCCGGAACCAGTGAGTGACGATCCCTTGACCAACCCTGAAGATGCCCTGAAAAATGCCAGGCATGACTGTGATATGCTCCGTGAACAATTGAAACAAAAGGAAGATGGTTACACAGAGCTACAGAGAAATAACGTGAGGCTACAAAAAGATGTGCTCACAATTTACTCTTTAGCCAGGACAGAATTGGACGATCTCAAGACTGAGCTAGATACTGCAAATGCTACTATTTCCACCATGGATGGAAAGCAGAGCCAATCTGATAAAATGGTGGCTATGCTAAAGCGGAAGTATGAGGAGGCACTGAAGCAGATGACAGTCTTCCAGCAAGAGGTTCACACTCTTCGCATAGAGCTGAATGCCTCACAACAGGAGGTCAACAGTGTCCGGATAGAGGTGGACGTATCTCAGAAAGGGGTTTAGACACTCCGCAGAGCACTGGATGCCTCACATCATGAGACCAACAGCTGCCGCACAGACCTGGAAGTTTCCAGAAAGGAACTACACAGTCTCACTGAGGAGCTTAACAGTGCTAAAGAAACTATTGACAATCTAATACAAATCTCCAAGTCTCCCAGAAGGAGTTTCAGACCCTCAACCTAGAGAAGGATGTCTCACACCAGGAGACTGTCAGTCTCAAAGCAGATGTGTGTAAATGGAAGGAGGACTGCAAAGAAGCCCTGAATAGTACAGAGACTGAAAAAGGAGAACATTTAAGATTACAAAGAAAAAACGTAAAACTCAAAGAAGAAAATTTTAATTTGACAAACGACGTCAAGGAAAAAAATGAAAAGCTGTACGAGCTTAAAGAAATAAAAAGACTTTTGGAAGGTGAGAAGTTTGAAGCAGAGCACCAACTGCAGAACCAACTGCAAGGTCTGCATACGCACCTCGAGAAGCAGTGGAGAATCAGCGAACTCTGCAAGATGACAATCTGCAGGCTGTTAAAGAAATTCAAGTGCTGCAGGAACGTCTGATGACCCAGTATGTCCCGCAAAGTAGCATGAGAAACTGAAGGCTACCCTGAGCATCACCAAAGCAACGCTAAAGGCCAAGCTTAGAACCCAGGTGACGCGGCACAAAAGGGAGCACAAGAAGGTCCAGAAACTAAAACAAGTAACTGTGGCCCAAGCAAAGAAGTTCATAGTGCTTCACAATGCAATAAAAATGTAGAAGCAAGCTCAGAGAAAGCAAAGCATGCAGATAAATTCCCTGAGAAGAGACTTACAAGACGCACTCAAAAAACAGGTATCTCTCGCGGATGAGATTACAGTCCTACAAGGACAAGTATTGACCCTGACTAAGGGTCAGCATCCCACAGCCTCAAAAACCCATGAAGACAAGGTTACAGTGAGAGCTGGGAATACCGCTCATCTGAAAGACAAGGTTGCAAAATTTGAACTGGGTCAGGAACTCCTCCTCAACATGTTTCACCAACCTTGTAGGGTCTCTGGCTTCGTCAGGATTATGATGTCCCACTAGCAAAACCTTCAGCCACCCAGCAGGCAACAAAAGAAGGTACACGTGCTTAATTAAAACCAGAAGAATCCTTAGTTGATGAAGCTGATGGGACATTCTCTGGAAGTGGGTGTGTAATCGCAACTTAATCTCAAAGAGGCTGAACTAGCTACCCCATTGAGTGGGAAAAGGGCAGAGAGACAGCTTCAAGAGCGGAAAACTCAAAGGGCTGTTCTTAAACGCTCTGCAACTGCTGCCATACAGTATGCCTACAATAAGACGAGTACCCGACGCAAGGGAAATCTCATGACCGCGCACGTAGAAAAAAGAACATACTTGGAAAAAGTCCTTCTCGAGCAACTGAGGGGTGCTGATCTCAAGCACCTTCAGGAGGAGACACGAATAAACTGGAGAAAGGGCTCCAATCCCAGCAGGACTGAGGGTTCTCTTCCTCCATCCACTCTCATTCAAGTCACAGAGATATCTAGAATGAGAGTGGAAGGATGGTCTTTGACCGTGGCAAGCCCAAGCTTCCCACAAACAGGGGAGGTATGTAACAGGGGAGTAATCCCTGTTCAAGTAATGTGCCTTTAATCTAGCAGTGTGGTGGTTAACTGCTGGTAGTCAATTAATAAACACCACCTGCCGGATTTAGATTGCTTACAAAAGCCTGTCTGTTGAGACAGGAAGTGACTCCTTAGCTCACTTGTGAGCTGACCTTTGGAGACAGAGCAGGGGTTCTTGAGTCTCCCAGGAGAGACTGAACAAGAGAACACAGATCTCTGGAGCTGACCATGTCTTGAGCTCTGCCAGAAGACACAGCAGAGCTGATTTCAAGACACAGGGAAAACTACTAAACCTGAAGCTGACACACCCTGAGGGAAGGGAGCTGAACCAGAAACTGAGAAGATTTTCCCTCCAAGAAACAGATAAGACTTTCATTCTTAAGAGACTTCTTATATCTGCTTATTTTATGCTACACTGGCGACACACTTTATTCGAGCTTGGCTAGTCCCACGAATTCGGGTATACCCGGGTGTATTGAGGTTTGTGACTGTTTTCTGCCCGAGTGCATTGAGTTATTTTCCAAGCAGGGATTGAAGCATTTTATTCCCGCTGGCTGCAATACTGCACAGTATATATATATATACTGCATTACAATTCATGAATTTATGCCATCTGGTAGACACGCGAAGCATTGCAGCCTATTAAATCCTAATCATTATCATTTAACAGATCAGCCGCCCGTCAGCCAGGCATGAACCCAGGCTGGGAAGGCAAATGCAACGGGGCTTGTCAGAGGTGAGGAGTGGCGCATTCCAGGTATCTGCCAGGTACATACCGGGTATTTGCTCGAATAAAGTGTGTCGGTGCAGTATGTGTTTGGGGCTGGGAGAAATGCTTGACTAAGAGAGATGTGAATTAATTGCATAGTGTTTCACTAGAAATACTCCCAAGTGAATAGAAGCTTTGTTCCCCCCCCTGTGTTTGGATGGATTTCCTGATGAAAAGGAAAAGGCACAATAAAGCCTTATTATAATTTCACCTTATAAAAGTCTCCAATTGTGTACCTCTGTGAACGTCCGTCTACAGTAGCACTTACCTCTTTATCCGTTGCCTGGTCTAGCACTGCAGAAGGACATCCCCTAGCTAGGAATCTACTACGTAGTTCTCCAATAGCTGGTTCAATATTATCCTTTCTGCTCGTGATTTTGCAGACCCGGACTTTCTGTGAAAAAGGTAATGCATCAATAAGAGAAGGAGGATGATGGCTATCTGCCCTTAAAATGGCATTTCTGTCTGTATCCTTTCTAAAGAGATCTGTATGTAACTCCACATTGGTCTGTGTAATGAGGACATCTAAAATAGAGAGTTGCTGTGTACTCCATGTATTAGTGAGGCGAAACGATGAATGGAGACCATTAAGATACTCAAAAAAAGAAAACAACTGATCCTCCGTACCTGTCTATATGAAAAACAGATCATCAATATATCTGTAATAGCTTTTAATATGTACAAAAAAATCTGATTTGTAGATGTACTGCTCTTCGAAATGTGTCATGTATATGTTGGCGTAAACAGGGGCCATATTACTGCCCATTGCTGTCCCCTTAATCTGCAGGAAGAATTCATTCTCAAATCTGAAATAATTTTTATAGAGAATGAAATGTAACATGAGCATAATGTATTCGGTTGGAATAGTATCTCTATAATGGCAAATGAGGGCGGCCTTGATTATCGCAAGACCTTCAACATGGGGGATTATTGTGTAAAGGCTAGACACATCAAAACTAACCAGAATATGATTAGTCCCATCACCAGGTATGTTTTTTAATTTGTCAAGGAAATCAAATGTGTCTTTGATGTATGACTTGGCTGTCTGTGCTATAGGTTGTAGAAATGTGTCTACAAATTTTGCAAGGGGTTGGTTTAATGAATTAATAGCAGCTATGATAGGTCGCCCAGGGGGATTGTTTAAATTCTTGTGTATTTTGGGCAAGGTATAGAAAATAGGGTATTTAGGATGTAACATAGTTAGAAACTCAGATTCAGGCTCTGTTATCCACCAGTTACTAACCCCCATTTGGATAATTTCCTTAATTTCTCTCGCATAGTTATAGGTAGGGTCCCTATCTAATTTAATGTAGCAGTTAATGTCACTCAGTTGTCTGATGGCTTCAGCTTTATAATCTGAGTAATTCTGAACTACTAGGGCAGCCCCCTTGTCTGCACGCTTAATAATAATGTTATTATTAGTCAAAAAATTTAATGCTTCCATTTCCTGCACAGACATGTTGTTTGTAGCCCTATGTTTGTTTTTTTTGTACCTTGCAATGTCCGCCATAACCAGTCGTATATATATGTGCTGACTGATTGATTTTTAAATGGCGGGACAAAAGTGGATTTGAGTTTGCACATTTTGGTACCTTGGTAAGAAGCCAAATTATCTGTCCCTTGCTGTCAATGGTCGAATTAACTGTCCCTTGTTGTTCCATAGGAGGATTACCTGTCCCTGGTTGGTTATTGGAATGCACAGATTCTGTAGACCTGTTAGAAAAAAACGATTTAAGGTTTAATACACGTTCAAATTTAAATAGGTCAACCTCCAAATCAAAATCATTATCATCATTTCTAGTGTTTGGTAGCCTTCACCTTGAGAAAGGCAGTATTAGACTGCCGAAACGTTGGTCTTTATGGATATTAAACCTCTCAGACCGCCTACCCTCGCCCGCTGCCAGAAGTACACCAGCACCAAGGATTGTAATGCTGCTGGACATCATCTTGACCGACCTGACCCAGCACGCCCGAGAGAATTACAAGACTGGATGTGCTGGTGCAGCCCATAAATTTGCCCTGTCAATATTTAAACACCACATCAGTTTTGAGATGTACAGCCGTTGGACCCACAGTGTAAATTATGAAGGAAATAAAAGAAAGAAGGCACTGCCTTTTGAATGAAGTGGAGCGTTATTTAAATGTTACCCCTACACTTATGAGAGCTGTGAGAGACACTATAAATGGCCTATTGAGGCATACAAGGGCTCATGCTTGGAGTGGCACCCCTCTTGCTAACGGCTTTTCCCATACTCCATTGTAGTGCAAAAGTTTACAAAAAAAAAAAAATTACATTGATTTATTGTTTAATGCGTTTAATCATTTTCTGTTTTATTTTTATTGTTTTGAAATATTGTTATTGTTTAATCATTTATTTCTGTTAATCAGGCACAGGTAAGTATGAATTCGTTTTTGCAAAAAAAAATGTGTGTTTAAAATTATTTTTTGAAATACTGTATTGTTATTGTTTATTAATCATTTATCTCTGATAATCAGGCACAGGTAAGTATGAATTCGATTTTGCAACAAAAAAAATGTGTGTTTAAAATTATTTTTTTAAATACTGTATTTTTATTGTTTAATCATTATTTCAGTTAATCAGGCACAGGTAAGTATGATACAGGTACTTTACAGCACAGTATGATGGATTATCAGTTCAAATAAATATTTTCAAAAGGTCATCATATTTGTATTGTATTGTATTGGATGTCTTTATTTATATAGCGCCAAATGTGTACTCAGCGCTTCACAAAGAATACAGTACAGGGAATTTTAAAAATACAATAAGTGCAGCAAAAATCAGACAATGGGAAAGGAAATCCCTGCCCCGAAGAGCTTACAATCTAAGATGTTTGAGGGGAAACTTACAGAGACAGCAGGTGAGGGAATAAGTGCTGTAGATGGGTGTCAAATAAAAAGGTTAACACCATTTAAAGGTGAAGAGATGGCAGGGAGGTGTGGGTGAGAGCAGGTGTGTATGTCTGGCTTCAGGCTTAGGGGAGATCCCCAGCATCAGGAAGGAGTAGATAGAGGGTATGAATAGAGGATTTGTGTGGGTGTTTTTCATTGAGGGGTAAAGAAGATGGAGATATATGAATAGAGTTGGAGACAAGGGGCTGGTAGAAAGAAATGTGTATTTTGAAAAGAAGCGAGGTCAGAGCCAATATAAATAGTAGCAGCATCATGGCAGCAGTCGTTTAGTGCTGAGATGTGTGGTCTGGGATAGAAAATGTCCCCCTTTCCAACGTAGTTCACATCCGGGATTGAGGGTCCGTAGGTGTTCTGTAGTCCCCTTGTTTCCCGACTGTTGAACTCCCTGTTAAACTCGACCATGCCACTTAAAACTGGACCACTTTGAATCTTGGGCTGCTTTTCACAGCTAGGGTTTGTTTGATTCACAGCTAGGGTACTAGGGTACTGTTTGATTCTCAAAATATCCATAATCTGTTAGTGCAGGCAGTGGAAAGGTTAAATCCATTATTAGGCCTGTATGTGTATTTCAGCCTTGAATATTGTATCAATATTCGAGGGCAGGCTTAGCAACTCTGAGGCTGTCAATCTAAGGGGTGGATATTGGTTGGAATGCCCCCTGCTGTGTGTGGCCCAATCTGTATCCTGCTCTGGCTTGTAATGAGTCAGAGTATTAGAGACACTCCCCAAGGATGTTCAAATTGGGACATGCCTCCTAAATTAGTTAGTTCAGTTAGACAAGAGAGAGAGTTAGAGAGAAGATACCCTATGAGGAAAATGTCTCTCCCTTCCCCCATGCTAGGTGGGAAGGGAGGGGATATCATGCAGCTTAGGCAAACAGAGTAAGAAGCAGGAATGATGAGTACTCCATGAGAGAAGTGTTTCTCTGTGATGGAATCTGCTGAATAAAGACAGAAAAGACATTGCTGTGTGGATTCATGTCTCTGGTTATGAAGGAGTGTCAGGGGGGGTTCCATCCCCTGAAGATCTCAAGGGGATCCTCACTGGCTGGAGGCCCTACACCAACAAGAGATAAAGGTAATCTGTTTCTCCCCTGTTCCCTGTCCTGGCTCTCCCCACAGCACTGCGGAGCCCTCAGCCCTCCTGTTGCCAGCAGGTTGCAGCACCCAAACCACTTGAAGTAACCAGCAAGGAGCATACCCCCAATCTCACTTAGGGGGGGGGTATGATAAAAGGGTTACACCGAAATAATAGAATATAATTAATGAAACACCTAACCAACAAAACAAGCAAGAAATAAAACCGCTAGCCAACCCACAAATGTACTACAAAACAAGCCATCCAAATTACAAACAATTTAATCAAAACAAACAGAAATAGAAAAAATACCAATCAATACAAAACAAGGATTTGCTAAAAAAAATGCATTGCCTGTCACTGTATTTATCTGTTAGGGGCACAGATTAATACATTAGCATTCAATGGGCAATGAAACACATTAAAAAAATAAATACAATATTAAAACCTGAAAAAATACAATTACATACATTCAATCTTACATTCTGAAATAACTACTCTATATTCAGTAGCTAAAACTACCTAACTTCTAAATACAACAAACAGTTAACTGAAACCTACAAACAAGAAGATGAACATACCGGCTGTTGAGGATCATTGCTTCAAGTGTCAAGAGGTTCCTGCTTTTGCTGATGGACTCAAAATCGAACGGTGAAGACATAAACAGTAAGAAAAACACTGATTGTATTTTTTTCAGTGCATTATGTTTATTGTGTTTTTTATTCTTGTTTTTTGATTGTGTTATTTTGCTTCTTGATTTTCTAACTGTGTTTTTTTTGATGATGCTTGTTTTTTATTGTGGTTTTTTCCTGCTTGGTTTGTTTAATTGTATTTTTTTTCTACTTTTTTTTTATTGTGTTTTTTTATTCTTGGTTTGTTTAATTGTGTTTTCTTATGCTGTTTTTTTTTTCACTTTGCCTATTAACTGTTAATGTGTTTATCTATTCCCCTGTTCAGGCTATAGATAAAAACAGTGACAGGCAATGGATTTTTTGGCAAATGCTTGATTCATTGTTAGGTTTTATATTTTTGTTTCATGTTATTAGTTAGTTTGTATGTATTTGTAGGGCTTGTTTTTATTTAATTTTTGTGTTTAGGTGCTTGTTTTATTTAATTGTTGTGTTTTTTAGGTACGTTATTTATGTAATTGTTTTGCTTTTTAGGTGCTTGGTTTATTTAATTGTTGTGTTGTTTAGGTGCTTGGTTTTAAAATTGTTGTATATTTTTGGTGCATTTTTTTTAGGTTGCCCATTGACTGCCATAGTGGCTAATCATGCCCATATTATATGGGCATGATGTAACACTGTGTCAATCAATGGGTAAAGCGTGGGGGTAGTTGCCCTGGGGAGGGTGGTTAAGCCTCCCAGGTGGGTAGCGGGGGACAGGGGTTAACTTTTTAATTGCTATGTGGTTACTAACCGCTAAGGTTATTAAGGGGTTAGTGGCCATTAGTTTGTTTTTTGATTGTACTGTTGCAGTCAATGGAGGACATGGATGTGGAGGACATTGATGAGCATGGTCTTCATCCTGGCAGAGGTAAGTAGAACTTTTATTTACTTTATGCTTGCTGGATAATGTTTTATTTTTAATGGGCAAATGAGCTATTATACAGATCTGGATAATTGTAATAGTGCCCATTACTGCACTGTAATTTAATGATTGTTCAGGGTAGAGGGGCTGCCCATTCATTCCCATTAGGGTTATTTTTTTTTTGCTCCCATTGAGGGCATAGGTAACCACACTGGCAATAAATGGGTGTATTGGCTAGTATTGTATTTTAAAGTTTATTGTGGGTAGCGGGGTGGGTGAAGTGGGTATTTGGCGTGTGGAAGGTGTTTATGACTACCGGGTGGATAGCAAGAGGTGTTAACCCTTCATTACCTTAGTGGTGGTAAACGCTAAGGTAATAAAGGCGTTAACTCCTCCAGTAACCCCCTCTCCCCCCCACTGCAAGGCCTAATCACTGACCATGGGTCAAATACCACCGGGAACTGCTCAAAAAGCTCGATGAGTTGGTTATCAAACCTACTAGAACAGGCCTCCAATTCTTTTCTTGAATTTCAAAATCAAACTTAATCAAGATTGATAGAAAATGCAATGATTATTGAATTTCAGCATTAAGTGAAGGTTTCACCATATCAAAATGGGTGATATTTACAAAGTTCACTTAAGAGGCGAAAGGTTTGCACATCTTTATTATTTATACAATGTGATATTTAATTTACTGTGTGGAAATGTTGTTATAGCACAGGACATGACACCAAAAACATTATTCACATTACAATTCCCCTCCTATAGAAATCTTTGTTTGAATGAATCAGCTAACATATGTAACATTGACTCTATTTGACATTTAGTTTTATAAAGATGAAAAAATGATTCAACAAGAAAATCACATCTTGCTTTTTGTTTTTCTTAAATGACCTTGGGTATGATAAAAGCACAGAAATACTATTCAAGTCAACCATCACAGTACAGCGCAAGTGACACTTGAAAAGATGGACAGATCTATTGGCCTTAGAATAACACTGCCAAATCAAAACTAATGAAGGTCAGAGGAAGGGGAATTTAAGCCAAGGTAATATTTGCAGACGAGAAACAGAAAATTTCTTTCACTTATCTGGTCAACCAAATTGCACTGGATTGCAAAATACAAAAGAGATAAACACAAGGATTGGAAAAGAAAATCAATAGATTCTGGCAGCTGCCAGAGATCTGATTCAGTAGAGTGATCCATCTCAAAGCGAAATTGAAACTACATTACAGCAATGTCTTGTTAACATTTCTTCAGAAAACATAGAAGTGGCAGCTAAAAGTGCTAGATACTGTAGATGCCAAATGGATATTTAGAAGTGTAGGATATAGGGAATGGTGCAATTTGTGCTTTAATGAAACCTTGGAAATAAATCATAAATATAGCCGAATAAAATAAGAATAAAATATCAAATATTTATTGTACAAATGTGTAGTGTTTTAATAATGGGACCTAAGAAATGCAAATACCATTAACTGTACACCATACAGATGCAGCGGCCGTTATTCGAACATTTACTGAATTGGTTTTCGAGATTTCTCCGAGATTCATTCAATATTTGCCGCGGCAGACTAACGGCCTATTGGATTAACACAGCAGGGGTCCCTGCTGTGTTAATCCTACCGGGGCTTGCCTGTCTGTAAGAGTCGCGCAGTAAGAGAGAGGCTGAATCAGTTACTCTAACTGCGCGCCACTCACAGCCGATCGCGGGGGTTTAATTTAATGTTAAACTTTACAGTAATGTAATATGCATAAGCCTAGTGTTATTTAAACAGGCTGATGGTCCGTGGCACCCGCGGGGATCACCCCGGGGACACCAGCCGGCCTGTTGTATCAATGCTGTGCTGAATAAAATGTAAACAATGATTTTCTCACAGTCTGCATCTTTTTTGCGCCAGTCTTAAGTTGGTGAACAGAAAAGCTGATTTTTTTAAAGTGCGATACATATCACTGCTTAATGAATCCCTCTGGCTGGCATTTGCCTTTTTTTGCCTGATCGGGCGATTTGTTTCTCACTTACTTTTTTTCCTGAAAAATGCTTTTTAAGAGTGATACTTCAGTGTTATCACTGCTTAGTGAATCGCGCTGCACGCAGTATAGGTCTTAAAATTACTTTTCACTGCTTAGTGCATAGCCCCCTAAGTGTCTGTGACTGCTCAACAATAAGGCCTCACTGATCACATACATTGTTAAAAACCAGAACGATAATCTCACTGATCAACCAGACTTTTGTTAAGCAATAGTCAAATAGGAGCAAGATGTTCATACCCCATCAGTGGTCTATAATTGTCTTCTGCTCCCAAAATGTAAAACTTACTGTTTAATTTAAATAAAAGTTTACATTAAGAGAGTTTCACTTCAATAAAAACTGCAAAACAATGTATAAAATAATAAAACTATAATATTTTTTGCTTTTTTACTGTATAAATCGGAGTGCACATAGAGTAGAAACATTAAAACCATACATTACTGTTTAATTTAAATACAATGTCTCACTAATTGCAAACATTGTTAAATAGAGATTGCTATAATAGTTTCTAGAATACTAATTGAATAATTATATGCAGTACCTGAAATCACTGATGCTCCCAAAATTCCTGTAGCCACCATGATATCTGCAACAACCACTGCAGTATATAAGAGCCCCACCGTATTTACAGACCCCACTGTATTAGCAGCTTTGGCAGTATTTATAGACTCCGCTGCACCCAAAGTGCATGCATCCCCAGTAGAACCTGCCAATCCCGCAGACCACCAAGCACCACCAGAACCTCCCGATCTTGCAGAATGCCCAGTACCCACTGTACCTGAATCCCCAGCATTACCCACTGCACAGGCACCACCCACATTCCTCACAGTACATGCACCCCCGTTACATCTCCCACACCCACACTGCAGCACATGCACATATATCTGCAACCCACACTGCAGTATGTGACAAGTGGATCTTTTTCTTGTTTGTGGATAATTCATACGTATTGTATGTGTGCCATCTCACTTGTGTACGTGAAATTTGCCTCTCCTAGTGCTTTGTGATCTCGTTTCTGTAGAGGTCCTACTAATTAATTTTTTAGTAATTTAAAGTATTTTCCTGACTGGCTATCGGGGCCCGAGGCTTTAAAGTTTTTCAGTAGTTAAATTCTTTAGGTGTGATTGGAGAGTAAAGATGGTCAGTTTATTATTGTTTCATTTGGGGTAATTGTAAATGTTTGAAGAAATGATACCTTGCTTGTTTATTTATGTCTGTTTTTGTATAGCTCTCTATAATAGTTTTTGTAACTACTATTTATTCTTTTCGGATCTGAAGGAATTTCTGATTTATCCTGCATCCCAGTAATGAGGTTAGCATGTTTGAAATTTCGCATTAGGTTACCAAGTACAGTAGTCTTCCTGATTTATTCCCAAATCTAAAGAATGTGGGTTCTTTCAGTGACTTTTTATTTAATTCCCTTTTCTAGCCATATTTTACATGCTGCTTTCTTTTGCCAGTATATTTCCTTATTTTTTTTCCAAATTTTATTGACTTTTCCACAAGGCATAACGTACAGTCGTACTTGTTGTTACCTGAACTGTCTTACATAAATGCCATGACTATGCCTTATGACACATAAACACATAAAACATACAACGTCACCATGGGTAGTGAAGAGTGGGGTGAGGAGGCAAAAGCTGTCAGTTTCTTTAATCCAGGTCCCTTGTCAGCCTCTGCGTTTTGTCCTCATCCATACGGTGGATCCTCTGGCGTATTTCCCAGTTAAATAACCCTGCCTATCTTTGTGTGATAATCCATTATCAGTCCCTCTATGATGTTTATGCCAGACCTTCAAACCCAGCCCCTTATTATTGCATCCGATCGAGGGAGAACACAGTATGTATTATATTTTTGCTATCGGACCTCTCCATTTTTTCCCCTTGACCGCCTCTCTCTTCACCCAACCCTCGTTCTGTGTTGATGTATGTGTCTTGCTTAATTGTATTGGTTAGTTGCTATTTGTTCTCATTCTCTCTCTCTCTCCACTGGTGCTTCCACGTCTCCCCCTATGTCAGTGTGTCTCCCTGTGGATAGATTTATGTCCTGTTCTTAGTCATCTCCCAGGTGTGTTTTAAAATGTACATCTCTCATCCAATGTTATTCCCTCCTCACTTCGGGCCATACCTCTTTCCTCCAGTAATTCTCAATATTTCCTGTACCTTGTGTGTGGTTACAGTACATCATTGTTAGTCATCTGAAAGTTGTCTGATCGTGTCTCTAGTGGCATGCATAGCATAGCAGTGAAAAATCGTTGAGAAAGGAGAGTGTGAGACATACAGTACAGTAAAAATCCCTAAACATTTTAATTTATGAAAAATGTGCACCTTGTTTATATTTTGTATGGCTTAGCAAAAGACCCGGCAGCATTTATTAATTGTGGGTATTATTTGATAATAATTCCCTTTGCTATCCCCCTCAAGTGTTTTCTCATCTCTCCTTTCCCTTACTTTCTCCTTGGTAAATTGGGGATTACAGGGCCTTTATATTGTTGCTCTCCCTTCCGTCACCGGAATAGATATACCCCACCACTTCCTCACACTGACCCCATAACTTTACGTATAGTAAAGCCCCGGATGTTACCTAGTCATGTTTCTTCCCATATACATAATGAAGAGAAAATAATGTGGAGTACTGTAATAAATAGTTTTACACGCTCGGTATTCTATGTGTTTTCATATAGCTATCTTTACTCCACTTTCACTCACTTTCCCCAAAGGGTGATTTTATTGTAAAGGCCTGGAGTATTCGGTCATATTCTGCATGTTGACAATATCTCCCCTCTGTCCTCACTCTGATATTTTCATTAGGAAAATATGTATAGGAACAGTGACAATGGAGTGTTCAAGCATTGTGCAGATAGTATCATATGGGCAGGGAATCATCTGCATTATAATCCTGTTCTCTGATTTGAGCCTTGTGGCCACCGGTCATCTTGGTGGTCTCTCTTTCGCAACCCCTTCTTCAACTGCTGCTGTTATGGAGCCATATTTATGGAAATGGAGAAATATTTCTCCATAAAATGATACTACTTAGAATTATTTGTGTATTCCTGGTTCCTTTGGGTTAGATTGATGTTTGCATTTTTATCCTAGGGGACCAGCGGAGCTCCTCAGTGCATGTCTTTGCTATCCTAGCGCCATAGAAGTCTCCAATTGTCAATTCTAATAGACATGATAGGGATGGGTGTAGCACTGCCGGCCTGACACAGAACAGGTGGCACTTAAGGGACTACAGTATCTTGTTTGGGATACCACTACTAGAAGATGTTGAACATTCAAAAAGGACTAATTTATGATACCAAAATTTCTTGGTTTGGCAATAGTATAATGATGTGAATGGTGGTTCATGAATTATTATATGACAGAGGGTAAGATCACATAAGTAACTGCAGGCTAGCAAAAGAGATAATTAAACCTGCATTTTGTGGTGCTAGCATAGCCATGGTAATTCCAGCTCAAATAGCGGTTATTAAAACCAGGTTGTAATTAGATGCTCTAACTCATGTCAGCCATCCAAAAGGATTGACCAAAAGTTCAATAGCAGGTCAGCATTTAGAGAGATACAAATCTTCATATACATTTCTAAAAACCTAATAATAATAATAATAATAATAATATTTTTTATGATCATTTTGATGATCAAAAATAAAATGTCCTCCCTCCCTCTCACCCGTGCATTACTGAGAGATGTTACATTAACTGTGGTTGAAATAAGGACATAATGTACACAAATAAGACAACAATCCATGCACTGTGCATGGGATGTAGAATGTAGTGAAACTGTAGGTATGAAATCATATTCTGCTTTGCTAATAACTTTGTTAGTCAGGAAAGAAGTGTTACCCAAAAGCGCTTATATCAAATACTTTCTTATCATAAGAAGATATCTCGTGATATTAACAAAGTGAATATAAATCCAAATGGATTGCGAAAATATCAATCTAACATTCAGTGATCTATAAATCTGAATATTTCGCAACTCAAACACTTTCTGCATTGTTTTTTCCTCAATCCCACGCAATAATTTTTTTTCATATTTGGGGAGCGCAGGTGTATGCAAAATAAGAAGAAACATACAAAATAGTGCAATATGTTTAAACAGTTATGTGGTCTGTTGATCTTGAAATCCTGTGAAGTGTATACTCACAAATTTCCCATTCTTAAAAGGGTAGCCAAAACAGTGGCAATGTTGCATCTTTATGCTGTCTGTCTCAGAGATCTCTTTAGCTCATAAGGTCTGGTAAATGTCCTTAATAAAGTAAAGAGCACAACATACTGTAGTGTATACGTATAAAATGTTATCTACAGATAAAGATAAAAATGCACTCACATGGTGTCAAAGATCAAATCGCATTTGGAACAATTAGTAGAGCGCGCCAGTCAGGGTATATCGGCGTTCACTCTGCCTCTCTCTACTTAGCTCATGTTGCTCTCTCACATCCCGCACTTTCAGATGTAATCTCCCAGCTGGATCCCGGTGGGCGGGTAGGTAGCGCAGCGTTCTACGTCCTACACCAACGGATTGGATCCAACGCTACGCATTTCACCGGGACTACCAGTTTCCTCAGGAGTGGTATTAACACATCCTAGCTGTTGTTAAATATCCTGTCTCCTCATCTAATATGCTATAACAAACTGAGGACTTGTGCGCTACATTAAACACTAATTACTCTGTAGTCAATTGTCTCTTGTCATGTTGTAAGCAGAGACCATGCTGTTACTATGTTTACGGATGGGTGTTTATACAAATGTATATAAAAAATATCACAATCTATTAACTCTCTATGCACCACATGCAATAGAGGTCCAAAAATGTTTTTAATAATCAAACCTATTAAAATAATTAAAACAGAAATTGACTTACTATATGAAATATCCACAAATGTGGAATATATGTGGATGGACTGGAATAAAGAGAAGAAAACAACTGTCATATTTCAAATCATGAGAACATAACAAAAGAAATTTCAGAAGGAATAACCCCATATACATATATATATATATAAATAAACAGTGTTGAAAATTAGAAAAAGGGAGCACATAGAATCTGGACTTGACCCTAATATCATAGGAATGCACTTAGATCAAAATCCATATTAAGACCAAATGGTATCATGCATCTCAATTGATATATCCAGAAAGTTTATCTTTTGATCAAGTCCAAACTTCTACTGCCACTCGCCATTGTGGCATAACCAATTCAATGCCTTTATACTGTAAACCATAGGGGCCGCATGATGTACTTTGGCAAAATATTTAGAAACATTATGGGTCAATAATTTTCTCCTAATATTCCCTACGTGTTCCAAAATACAAAGACGTTTGGGGCAGATGGTTTTGTCAATATATTGGAGCCCACACTGGCACTCCAGGAGGTACACTACGAATTTGGACCTACACCCAATATGTTGATTAATAGAGAATGTTCTACCTGTCTTATTCAATTTAAAATGGTCTCCTATAGGACAACTGAAATTGCAGGCAGTGCAGCTTTTGCAACCAAAAAAACCTTTTGGGAGTTCTAACCAGCTAGAATGCTGCTTTTTGTTTTTCACAGCACTTGGTGCTACCCCATTTTTGATGTTAGGCTCTCCACTGAATATAACCTGTGGTCTCTCTGGAATATGATCCGCCAGAATCAGGTAATTTTTTAATATATGCCAGTGTCGATTAAGGATTTTTAAAATGTTCCCTGCATTTTTATTAAATTGTGTTATAAAAGGGAATTCAAATCTTTTGGGAGGAGTAGCTTTTTTTGTGTAACTTAACATTAGCTTTCTTTCTAGAGAAATCGTTTTATTAAATGCATTTTCTATGTTCGAACTCTCATAATCTCTCTCCAGAAATGTTTTAGTAAGGGTACTAGCTTGTTCCAAAAAGATTTTATCTTCTGACTGTTTCTCTTAAGTCTCCTGTACTGGCCAAAAGGGATATTGTTGATCCATTCTTTGTGATGACAACTAGACTGTAAGATGAAGTTATTGCTATCTATGTTTTTAAAATATGTTTTCGTCTTAATCTTTTCATTTTCAATGTATACCGTTAGATCTAAAACGTTAACATAGAATTCACTGATTATGTGTTAGGATTCGGCGTCCCCTGCGTTTCCCACACAGAACATCCTCTACCTTCAGGGAGACCCTGGAAGCACGGCGCAACCCTGCCTTAACGGCCTCCGTGGCTCCTTGTCCCTGCCATCCTCGCGTGATCACCCCCCTCAGCGATTCCGCCGCCATTCCTCTCCTCGGTGCCGGGCGCGTTCTTCCTTCTCCATGCACGTGTGCAGTCTCCTCTGGCGTGTGTAAAGCACAGACTCACGCCTTACGGAGCCCGCGCACAGTGCACACTCTTCTTCCTGCCCCCCTGACCTCAGGCTCCATCCCCGCATGCCGCACGGCCATACTCACTGCAGTACTAGGATTCACCTGGCTTGTAATGACTGCACCAATCAGGAGAGTCTCCCTGCAGTTCCTCCTGACCTGCCCCCCTACCTGATTGGACCTCCCTGCTTTATCTAGCTTCTCTATCCTCTCAGTCCTTGCTCGACATAGTCTCTGCATGGATGATACTCTGTCTACTCTTGGTGATTTCCCAGGTTCTGACACGGCTCGTATGACTACCCACTTTGGCTCCCGACCTCTGCACTCCTCGGATTATGCACTCTGGCTTCCCTCGAACACGGCTTGGACTTCGACCTTCATCCACTCTCCGCTCCCTGACCTTAGCGTGACAATCACAATTCTACTTCTATACCCGGTTCCGGCAAGTATTGTCTACCTTACTACATCTGGCCTGGCAACGCTTAATACCACAATCCGGACACGCTCCCTTTGCTGCGGGTGCGTGTATTTCCCCTTCCTCCTTCAGCTCAGGGGACGGGTCTGGTCTGCGGGCAGCACCGGCCTAACATTATGGATGTAAAATCCAAATTTACTGTATGGTCATCCTCCCATACACTCATGAAAAGGTTAGCATAGCTCGGCGCGAATCTGGAACCTATTGTTGTACCACACAATTGTAGGTAAAATACCCCGTTGAACCAAAAAAAAAACAAAAAAAATATTTTTCAATATAAACTCCATACATTCAATTAGGAACTTTATTTGTAATTCTGGTATATCACCATTTTTCTCACTGCTCTACAACCATCATCATGGTTTATAGAGGTATAAAGAGCAGTGACATCAGTGGTGACTAAAAAACAGCCTTTTTTTCCATTCAATTTGATCAAGAAGCAGTAAGACATCACTAGTATCTTTAAGATACGATTTTTGATTTTTAACAGGCACTTGTAGAAAGCTATCTATAAACTTCGACAGATTGGAGGTCATGGAGCCTATACTCGATATAATGGGTCTTCCTGGCGAAATCTTTTTGGAACAAGCTAGTACCCTTTCTAAAAAATTTCTGTAGAGAGATTATGTGAGTTCAAACATAGAAAATGCATTGAATAAAACAGTTTCTCTAGAAAGAAAGCTAATGTTAAGTTACAAAAAAAGTTCCTCCCAAAAGATTTGAATTCCCTTTTATAACACAATTTAATAATGATGCAGGGAAAATATCATTTTTTTTAAAAATCCTTAATCGGCACTGGCATATATTAAAAAATGATCTGTTTCTGGTGGATCATATTCCAGAGAGACCACAGCTTATATTCCGGAGAGCACCTAACATAAAAAATAGGGTAGCACCAAGTGCTTTGAAAAACAAAAAGCAACACTCTAGCTGGTTACACCTTCCAAAAGGTTTTTTTGGTTGCAAAAGCTGCACTGACTGCAATTTCAGTTGTCCCATAGGAGACCATTTTAAATTGAATAAGACAGGTAGAACATTCCCTATTAATCAACATACTGGGTGTAGGTCTAAATTTATAGTATACCTCCTGGACTGCCCATGCGGGCTCCAATATATTGGCAAGACCATCCGCCCCCTACGTGTTTGTATTTTGGAACACGTAGGGAATATTAGGAGAAAATTATTTACCTATAATGTTTCTAAACATTTTGCCAAAGTACATAATGTGGTCTCTAAAGGTTTACAGTATAAGGGCATTGAATTGGTTATGGCACATTGGCGGGTGGCAGTAGAATTCTGGACTTGATCAAAAGAGAAACTTTCTGGATTTATCAATTGGGATTCATGATACCATTTGGTCTTAATGGGGATTTTGATCTAAGTGCATTCCTATGATGTTAGGGTCAAGTCCAGATTCTATGTGCTGCCTTTTCCTCATTTTCATACTGTTGATATGGGGTTATTCCCTCTGAAATTTCTTTTGTTATGTTCTTGTTATGTTCTCATGATTTGAAATATGACAGTGGTTTTCTTCTCTTTTTTCCAGTCCATCCACATATATTCCACATATACAGACGAGACCATGACTATTCTAAAGCTTGCCTTAAACTAGCCCGGTTACATTCTGGGTATGTGCTGGGCTTGTTAAGGCAAGTTTAAGGCATTTCTGCATTGACTAATGACCCATAGGATTAACACAGCATGGGTCCCTGGCAGTCCAATTCAGTTTGAATGGGACTGCCAGGGACCCCCGCTGTTAATCTGATGGGCCATTAATCAATGCAGAAATGCTGGGGCTAGTTTAAGGCAAGTTTAAGGCATGTATTCAGAATGTACCTAGGTGTACCTGGGTCTTTTTGGCAATTGCCACTGGTTTGTGTTAGAATAGTCACAGTCTCTGCTGTATATCATATATTTCAAATAGTTAGATAATTTCTGTTTTAATTTTTTTTATTAGAGGTGATTATTAAAAAAAAATTGGACCTCTATTGTATGTGGTGCATAGAGGGTTAATAGATTGTGACATTTTTATATACATTTGTATAAACATCTATCCGTATACATAGTGTGGTGCCATCGCTGTCCTCTAGGGGCTGAATGGGGAAGCTATTGGACTTTTTCACCACAAAGAGTTAATTTAATCCTCCTTGGAAAGGCTATTCAGGTGATAACTAATGAAGCTAAATAACCTGTTCTGAATAGTCAGGAAGCTGCAAGGCACAGAGAGACAGTTTATCCCAGAGAAGGGACGAGACAGAGGAGCTACCCAGCTAATGGAGGCTGGTAAAAGAAGTCTGAGAGACACTGCTGTGAGAGCTGTGCTGAAGCAGTGATGTCTGGTTGCAGAGGACCTTAAGGGACTAAAGATAAGGCAAGCGCTTTGTTATTATCTGCAGAGACTTTGTATGCAATGTACATGTTTTGGGGCTGACAACTGGCTTAGCTGGCAGCCGGGTTAGTAAGGGTCGCTGCTGAAATGTGTAGTTAGCTTTCCTAAAGGAAATAGGATTTGATTTTATTATTTGGTTTTTCTCAAAGGGACGGTGGGCCTATTCATATTATTTATCCCTGTAAATAAACCCCAAGTATAGAGAAATACAGTGTTTCCTGCCTCATTTGGGACAAAAGAGACTGCAATGTGGTGTCGGCATCACAATAGTATCAGCATGGTCTCCGCTTACAAAATGACAAGAGACTATTGGCTACAGAGTAATTAGTGTTTTATGTAGCGCACACGTCCTCAGTTGTTATAGCTTATTGGATGAGGAGACAGGATATTTAACAACAGCTAGGATGTGTTAATACCACTCCTGAGGAAACTGGTAGTCCCGGTGAAATGCGTAGCGTTGGATCCAATCCGTTGGTGTAGGACGTAGAACACTATGGTACCTACCCGCCCAAGATCAATCCAGGAGATTACATCCCGAAGTGCGGGACGTGAGAAAGCAACGGGAACCAAGCAGAGAGAGGCAGAGAGAACGCCGATATACCCTGACCAGCCGCGCTCTACTAATTGTTCCAAATGCGATTTTATCTTTGACACCATGTGAGTGTATTTTTATCTTTATTTATAGATAACATTTTATACAAGTACACACTATGTTGGACTCTTTACTTTATTAAGGAAAGTGACCAGACCTTATGGGCTAAAGAAACCTCTGAGACAGACAGCATAAAGACACATTGCCACTGTTTTGGATACGCATTTAAAGAATGGTAAATTTGTGAGTACTGTACACAATTCACATGATTTGAAGATCAAAGACCACATAACTGTTTAAACATATTGCACTATTTTGTATGTTTCTTCTTATTTTGCATACACCTGCGCTCCCCAAATATCTGAACAACTTTGTTAGTCAGGACAGAGATAAGAATGTTTTTTATAGGTCTTAGTGTATTGTAACTTCGGAACTTATTGTAAAATTTTGTTACAGATATGATCAGCTAAAAGTCTACGGTTCTCTGTAACATAATCCACTGTATTCACTTAGAGCATCAATTTGGGGCCAGAGACCTTAGACTTTCTCTACTGTACATGTTGTACATTTGAAAATATATACTGTGTGTTACCTTCTGAAAATTTGAGCTGATAAGCTACATCTATCCATAAGCGGGACATAGGGGTATACCCCCACAAAATCACGCCCACCCATGAAAGGGTTAAATTCATATAGTAGTTTCAGAACAAATGTTGACATCTCTCTATGAAATATAAGGAGTAAGATACTTACCACTTGGCTGATTACTTCGGAATCCAAGAGGTCAATACATGACTGCCATCTACACTGGTACTAAACAAATATCCTATATTAATTCCAACTGTATGTATACATTAAACATAGCTATATACTGATAGAGCCAATAACTACTATTAACATCAGATGTGCATCATTGGATATCTTGATCACATGGTCAAGGTCCCCAAAGCAGTGGAATGTTATGGAGCTCATGTACCCCACCCCCTGGGAGATATGGTGGCTACCATATGTGCTCTGTGATACCTGTGGCTAACAAAAGGGTGGAGACTCCACTGTTGGGGGCCTAGTGAGTGCCTGATACGTCAGGTGCAAGCGCCTCCACCTGTAGCGGGATCTGACTATGTGGGATGATCTGTTCCAGGACCCAAATAATAATATACACATAATGATAGATAATAGTTTTACTATAAGCAAGCAAACAGAATAACAGTGCCACACCAATGTGGGCTACGCATGGCCATTTCCCCACAGGGCTCATCAACCCAACTCCCACACCCCAATGGAATGTCCCCTCAAAGTACTGAGGTGCTCCTTGGCACAAAACCTCCCCGGTGTCCACAAGAGCTAGCCCACCCAAGTGTTTGAGACAGCACTGCCCCACTAGAACAGAAGGTGTACAGTTGGTGCACTTGGTGAGGTGAAGTACCTGCCGGTTGCTCCAACACCCAGTAGTGCTGATGCTGTACAGTGGGATCCACTGATCCAGCGATGTCATCTGTGAAGTCTCCACCTCTACATTGGGTGGTGTCCTGTGTGGAGGGTTCCACCATGAAGAATGTCTCTGTACGTATGGTTATGATGATTCAGTCCAGATCATCAAGGACCCAGGTTTCAGCCGCGTCCTGGCTTTTCCTCATGCTAGTCCTACAGGACAAGTTCCCTATCTATGGGGGTCCCTGAAGCAGTCACAAGCTATTACAGTGAGTCGGGGCCTAGCTGAGGCCTATGGGGTCTCTGGGGTCACAGATGCCCTGCACCTACACAAGCTACCCTAACCTTGTCCATCTCTGACTGGCATGGCTTGCAGTGTGCCAAATGTATCTTTCCTGGCCGCAGGGGATTGCTGCAGACCGATTGACTGTTTTGCCCCATGTGATCAAGCAGCCCCAGTGGCTGCTGGGTGTTGTAGTCCCAGCGGAGCCCATGGGAGTAATGGCTGCCGCATGTCCTTTCTACTGCACATGTGTATCTGTTCTGGGCAGTTCTGGATTTGGTCATATCAATCAATGTAGAAGTAATAACAAATATTCAAGTCCTGGAACATTTGGGTAACAGTGATCATAACATGGTCTCATTTGAAATAAATTATCAAAAAACAGATTACTTGGGTTCAACAAAGACTTTAAACTTTAGAAAGGCAGATTTTAATAAATTTAGGTCTAATCTAGTAGTAATACAATGGGATGATGTTTTTGCAGGGAAAAATGTAGAAGATAAATGGGCAGTCTTTAAAACATTGTTAGAAAAGCACACTTATCAGTGTATACCCTTGGGAAATAAGTATAAAAGAAATAAGTCAAAACCAATGTGGCTAAATAAACAGGTAGGGGAGGAAATGGACAAGAAGAGGAAGGTGTTTAGATTCTTTAAGTCAGAAGGGACAGAGACATCGTATCAGAAGTATAAGGAATGTAACAAAAATTGCAAAAGGGCAATTAAATTAGCAAAAATGGATAATGAAAAAAAAATTGCAATAGAAAGTAAGGTCAACCCTAAAAAGTTCTTTAAGTACCTTAATAACAAAAAAATGAGAAAAGAAAATATAGGACCCTTTCAGTGTGAGATGGGTAGGCAGATTATTGGAGATAAGGAAAAAGCAGAGGTATTAAACAAATTCTTTGCCTCTGTGTTTACCAGGGAAGAATCAAGTTCAATAGTAGCACCACAGGAGGAAGCCACAACCTCCATATTAATGACCAATTGGTTAACTGAGGAAGAAGTTCATAAGCGACATGAAAAAATTAAAATAAATAAGGCACCTGGCCCCGATGGCATCCATCCAAGAGTTCTCAAGGAGTTAAGCTCAGTAATAGCAAAACCATTATATTTAATATTCAAGGACTCCATTTCCACAGGCTCAGTACCACTAGATTGGCGTAAAGCAGATGTGGTGCCTATAATTAAAAAGGGAGCTAGATCACACCTGGGGAATTACAGACCTGTACTGTAAGCCTGACTTCAATAGTAGGGAAACTACTTGAAGGTTTAATACGGGATAATATTCAGGAATACCTACAGTAATGGAAAACAAAATTATTAGTAATAGTCAGCATGGATTTATGAAGGACAGATCTTGGGAAAGGGCAGTGGGAACAGCGCTAATGCTTAAAATACAAAAATTAGTGTATATTAACAACTAATAATATATAAACTCCTAAAATATTAGGCAAAGGCTGCCAGGAACAATAGGTGACACAAACCAAAAAATGTCAATAAATAAAGATAAACCGGCGCCAAAAAGAAAGAAAATCTGACCAAATATAGTCCAATTCAAAGGGTTGGGATGAGTTCCATGGAAGTGTCCTCTATGCAATCTCAGACAAACAAACATTTAAGACCACAACATAAAAGAGAAGAAAAGAGAAAAAAGATCATAGCGCAACAAAATACAAACAACCAATCACTGATATAGTATACAAATATAGACAGTAATTTAATATATAATTAAAAATACACATATAAAAACAACAAACAATTGCTTGTTGGGCAGGGAACACACTATTAAAGTGATGGCGTCCAGTGGGGCTAAAACTGAAACCCTACTTACAGCACTGCTGAATAATAAAGCCTGTATATCAATCACACAGCCCTCCGTGGCCTGGGTAGGAAAGGAGGATTCACCACACCGTCCGTGTGCTGCTGCACCGCATGGAAGCTCCTCTCCTGTAGTATCACACCGCCAGCTGCCTCACTCGTCTGCAGACGTATAGCCTCATAAATGGAGGATCACCAGAGTTCTAACCGCCGAGGCCTCCCTGGGACAGTCACGCGGACCTCAGGTCTCGCGAGACCACGTGACGTCACCGCTGAGAGCCGAGACAGGGGAAGGAAGCTCGCAGGTGCCAGGCAATGAAACAGCCAAAGCTGCTGGGGATGGGGAAGCAATTGAACAGGAGATGAACGCCAAATAGTCCTTACCAGTAATAAAAGTCCACCCTACGCGTTTCGTGACGTCATAGACGATATTTTGTTTGTATGGAATGGCAGCATTGAATTATTACATTCATTCATCTCTTCTTTGAATAACAACCCATTAAACCTTAAGTTTACTTGTCATTTTGATCCTAGCTCCATTGACTTTTTGGACTTGAATATCAGTTCAGCCAATAATCATATAAGTACTAAAACGTACTTTAAAAGTGTACAAGCCAATAATTACGTAATGACTACAAGTCAGCACAACCCTCAGTGGTTGCGCAACATCCCAAAGGGTCAGTTCATTCGCCTGCGGCGGAATTGCTCAGATGATGAGGTTTTTGCGTCTCAGGCGAGTGAACTAAAGAATAAATTTCTTGACCGACAATATTCTGAGGAATTGCTCTCTCAGGCCATGTTGCAGGTTCATGGTATTGATAGGGCTAACCTTTTAGAGTACAAGAAAGACAAGGGAGAATCTAATTCCAAACATGTGGTCTCCTTTGTAACACAATATAACTCTATGGCTCCCCATATCAGGAAAGTTTTGTGCAACCATTGGCCGATTCTTTTAAGAGATCCAGATTTGGCCCAAATCTTACCTTCTAAACCAGCGGTTATTTTTAGGAAGGCCCCAAATCTGCAATCTAGACTGGCTCCTACATGCCCTAATCTATCTAAGAAGTCTGGTTTGGAGAGAAATCCTAAAGGGTTTTTTCCCTGTAGTAATTGTACTGCTTGTAAGTACAGTTCTAAACGAAGTACGTTTAGTTCTAATGTCACTGGTCGGGTATACGATATACGTTCGTTCATTGATTGTCATTCTGTATTTGTAATTTACCTATTGCAGTGTCCGTGCGGTCTGCAATATGTAGGCCGCACGGGGAGGTCTTACCAGAGACGCATATACGAACACATCTATAACATTAAGAGAGGTCTTACAACGCATAGTGTGTCCCATCATTTTTTAATTCACCATCAGCAGAACCCTATTGGTTTAAAAAGTCAAGCCATTGAAAGTTATCCTGGTAATTGGAGAGGGGGAGATAAAATTAACGGTATTAGTAAGCGTGAGTCATATTGGATATATGAACTCAAAACATTATCCCCCAATGGCCTTAATATCGAATTTGATTTAGCTGCATTTTTGGTTAAATAATGTGGGTTTTGTTATGCGACACCTGTGTGTTGTGTCCTCCTTTGCTGACTGTCGTTTACTGGTACTGGTAGTCTTCCATGATTGTCTCTTGTTATATGCAATCCCATGAATGTATTCTGTGTGTACTGTTTCTTTAAGAGAAGGTTATTTGTTCTAGGTTTTTTTTTTTTATGTATATATTTTTTTCAGTTTGTACATTATATAGTGTTCATTTTTCATTTTTTATTTTTATTATATGTGTGTTTGTTCACTGATATGAGTATGCTTGTATATGAATGTGTTTTAATATTGAGTTATTAGACTATTTGTCAATTAGTGTTTTAGTATAAATGTACTGCCACTTTTACATGTCCCATCATGCCCCTGACGAAGTGACTGACGTCACGAAACGCGTAGGGTGGACTTTTATTACTGGCAAGGACTATTTGGCGTTCATCTCCTGTTCAATTGCTTCCCCATCCCCAGCAGCTTCGGCTGTTTCATTGCCTGGCACCTGCGAGCTTCCTTCCCCTGTCTCGGCTCTCAGCGGTGACGTCACGTGGTCTCGCGAGACCTGAGGTCCGCGTGACTGTCCCAGGGAGGCCTCGGCGGTTAGAGCTCTGGTGATCCTCCATTTATGAGCCTATACGTCTGCAGACGAGTGAGGCAGCTGGCGGTGTGATACTACAGAAGAGGAGCTTCCATGTGGTGCAGCAGCACACGGACGGTGTGGTGAATCCTCCTTTCCTACCCAGGCCACGGAGGGCTGTGTGATTGATATACAGGCTTTATTATTCAGCAGTGCTGTAAGTAGGGTTTCAGTTTTAGCCCCACTGGACGCCATCACTTTAATAGTGTGTTCCCTGCCCAACAAGCAATTGTTTGTTGTTTTTATATGTGTATTTTTAATTATATATTAAATTACTGTCTATATTTGTATACTATATCAGTGATTGGTTGTTTGTATTTTGTTGCGCTATGATCTTTTTTCTCTTTTCTTCTCTTTTATGTTGTGGTCTTAAATGTTTGTTTGTCTGAGATTGCATAGAGGACACTTCCATGGAACTCATCCCAACCCTTTGAATTGGACTATATTTGGTCAGATTTTCTTTCTTTTTGGCGCCGGTTTATCTTTATTTAGTGAAGGACAGATCTTGCCAAACTAACTTTATTTGTTCTTTGAGGAGGTAAGTAGGAATTTAGACCAGGGAAATGCAGTTGATGTGGTCTACTTAGATTTTGCAAAAAGGCTTTTGATACGGTTTCACACAAGAGGTTGGTGTACAAAATAAAGAAAATTGGACTCAGTAATAATATATGCACCTGGATTGAAAACTGGTTAAAGGACAGACAACAGAGGGTTGTCATAAATGGAACTTTTTCAGGTTGGGCTAAAGTCGTGAGTGGAGTACCTCAAGGATCGGTACTGGGACCCCTGCTTTTTAACTTGTTTATTAATGACCTTGAGGTTGGGATCGAGAGCAAAGTCTCCATCTTTGCTGATGATACTAAATTGTGTAAGGTAATAGAATCAGAGCAGGATGTAATTTCTCTTCAGAAGGACTTGGAGAGACTGGAAACATGGGCAGGTAAATGGCAAATGAGGTTTAATACAGATAAATGTAAGGTTATGCATTTGGGATGCAAGAAAAAAAGGCGACTTACAAATTAAATGGAGATATATTGGGGGAATCCTTGATGGAGAAGGATTTAGGAGTGCTTGTAGACAGCAGGCTTAGCAATAGTGCCCAATGTCATGCAGTAGCTACAAAGGCAAACACGATCTTATCTTGCATTAAACGGGCAATGGATGGAAGGGAAGTAAACATAATTATGCCCCTTTACAAAGCATTAGTAAGACCACACCTTGAATATGGAGTACAATTTTGGGCACCAATCCTAAGAAAATACATTATGGAACTAGAGAGAGTGCAGAGAAGAGCCACCAAATTAATAAAGGGGATGAACATTCTAACTTATGAGGAGAGGCTAGCTAAATTAGATTTATTTACATTAGAAAAGAGGGGTCTAAGAGGGGATATGATAACTATATACAAATATATTCAGGGACAATACAAGGAGCTTTCAAAAGAACTATTCATCCCACGGGCAGTACAAAGGACTCAGGGCCATCCCTTAAGGTTGGAGGAAAGGAAATTTCACCAGCAACAAAGGAAAGGGTTCTTTACAGTAAGGGCAGTTAAAATGTGGAATTCATTACCCATGGAGACTGTGATGGCAGATACAATAGATTTGTTCAAAAAAAGGTTGGACATCTTTTTAGATGGGAAAGGTATACAGGGATATACCAAATAAGTATACATGGGAAGGATGTTGATCCAGGGATTAATCCGATTGCCAATTCTCGGAGTCAGGAAGGAATTAATTTTTCCCCTTAATGGGGTTTTTTGTTTGCCTTCCTCTGGATCAATAAGTAAGTATAGATATAGAAAAAAGTATCTGTTGTCTAAATTTAGCATAGGTTGAACTTGATGGACGTACGTCTTTTTTCAACCTCATCTACTATGTAACTATGTAACTATGTAACTATGTATGGTGAAGCAAGATGGCCACCGCAACATTTAACTTGCACTGTGCATGCCCAACTGTACTGTGCATGCACGGCCACAATAAAGATGGCATCGCCCTGCAAAGGGAGCCGCCGGGAACCTCCGGCGATGCAGTCGCCGTTCCACATCTCCCTACAATAGCAGAGGTGAGCAGAACCCAGGGGGGACCCTGCTATAGTAACATACTCATTTTGCTGGAACGTCAGGTAGACATGTCCTACAAGAAGTGTTCATATATGCGAAACGGTCGTCAGTTTCAAGAGCCTGCGCTTATGTCATTGTGTCAGTGCCTATTCAGTTTAGAAATGGTGGTGGGGGAGGGGACGTAGTAGCAGCTGTGAATGGATCCACAGTTCCCACTGTTCTATTAACTGAGGAATATAAACTTGCCTATACCTTAGCATGAACGTATTATTATCAGTATAGTCATTGCACTCCTTTACCGCACTACTCCCTCCATCCCGGTTATCCATTGTTTATCCCTTATAATCAGTGCTTACATACATACATTATATTCAGACACAGAGTAGCTATACTATTTTACTAATACGGTACATTTGAGAACATATAATTTTTAATGCCAGGCCACTCTGATACTTCATTAGAATTTAGGTATCTGTATATAATTCAAGAAGGGGGGGGGGGGGGGCGGGGAGAGAATCCTGCTCAGCTGAGAATTAATTACTTACTAGAGAGGTGCTATCAGGGATAATACACATGTATAGAAGGGGAAGAGAAAAGATCCCTAAACGATGCACTCAACTCTACTAAATCAAAATAATAAATTGTTTATTTGTTTAAATTCGGTAAACACAGAAAATACTTAAAACCTAAGGGGATGTGCTAAGGAAATCCTATATATAGATTTCTCTATTAGTCAAATGGCATAGGTAATTGAACCTTAAAGTTGCCAATCATGCTTGATGTATATTGCAATAAATGTAAAATGTGAAATGTAACACCTTCACATAATTACACTGTATGCAGTTGCTGAGATAGGTCCCTATAGGGTTATGACATGAATGTACATAGATCCTGTTGAGTGAGAAAATACAATAGTATCAGGTAATACTTGCTTAATTACCAATGTGTAGCAATATCATCAGAATGTGCCTGTGTATTTCACATGGCACTTTTGCCTGCACACATAAGCTCAGTGAAATCCCGGTATATAGAGAGCCCTAATGATTTGTATAATAATCTACCTGGGATAAACATTGCCGATCTACTTACAGCAGCCTGATGTAACTGCACACTGACAAACACTTCTGATTGTATGAAAATAGCTCCGCATTCACTCTTGGTAGATACTAATCAGCACAGGACATACATACCCTAATGCCACTATCTCTAGCTAGTGGGATCCACATCTGTGGCCCACATCTTTGTTAAACTGTATAGTTCTATTGCAGCAGACAATGTACAGACTCCTATGCATCTGTCGCACACCCAACGTCACTGTGGCGCCACCCCGACGCGCGTTTCGTTCCTGATCAACGGAACTTCTTTGGGGGTGGGAGGTGTCCTACAGATGCCTGCTTTTTAAAGCCTGCAGTTGCCGTGGTGATAAATTCACGTCATCAGGTAGGAGTAACCCTAACCTTCCACGCAATGCTGTCCGGCCCGCTGTGCTTGAATAATTTCCAGTGGCCTCTTACCAGGGAATACCTACTATTCTAAAAACAAGGTAAGTTTAAAAATAAAAATATTATACAAACACCAATTACCTGTGTTGTTATTTTTATTGCTGCTGTGTATGACTACATGCTCTGATGTCCTAATAGTTAGTATGTATACAGTGGCACATAGGTGATATCAGATGTGCTAAATCTTGGGAGAGCATGTAGTGGAGGTATTATGATGAACCCATGCAAAATCTATAATAGAACTATTCATAACATAGGTTGTTATCATGTACCATCATAATCCATTGTTTATCCCTTATAATCAGTGCTTACATGTATACATATATACATTATATTCAGACACAGAGTAGCTATACTATTTTACTAATACGGTACATTTGAGAACATATCATTTTTAATGCCAGGCCACTGTGATACTTCATTAGAATTTAGGTATCTCTATATAATTACCAAATAATTGATGAAAGCTAGCTGCAACCTACTTACTAACAGTTGTGCTTTCTTCAGCCAAGCATTAAGCATTGCAATCAAACTCATGTGTCATTAGACTGATTATAAGACAGACACCCTCATCAGCAGCACCATGAGTAACCAGCCCTTAATGATGATTGCTCTGACTGGCTGATCTTACACCAGATTGTCATTTAAACTTATTAATCCTTCTTAATATTTGTCTCAAGACAGACACCCCTCAAGATTGGGGTTCCTACGCCTGATTATTTTACTCTACTGTATGTGTGTGCGTCTTTTCATTCAGATTATTCAGCACTACCATTTTTTGTCTTTGGTTAAATAAAAATTGATTTTATTTTTCACACAATCTCTATACAGTATGTGCACAATTGATAAGGGTAGATCCTTGAATGGACTTTCTGCTTCAGAGGTAGTAAGTACGTGACTACCTTACCTGTTTCAGTGCATTTATCTATCCGTGATTAGCTGTTTGGGAGTATTCTTATCAGTAATTATTTTACTATTTACCTTTGGGACAAAGTGCAGTTAAGGGCAGAACATTCCCTCTCCCTTTTTTTTCCCTTTTGAACAATACTGTATACTGTATGCCACATTCCTGGATGTGCAGCAATATGATCATTTAACATTGAAAGATCTATGTTTGTGACTGACTGTGGAATAATGGTATACAGTATATGTTTGCAAACTTTGCAGCATGTGATGTTGCATGGTCTTGTGCCATTCTCAGCGTCATTTAGTTTGTTATGAAGTTTTCAGTGGATAAACTACTTTCTGAGGTTTGGTGGTTGCTGGAATGAAAAGATGGAAGGTTTGGGAAGACGTCTTCTAATGTGTAACCCTCTTTAAGCATGGGTTGCAGATCTTTGATTATTTTTTGCATTCCATCTAGGGCTCGGTTGTTATTATCAAATTGATAATTTTTATATCAAAATGATTTTATCAAAATGATAATGCTCTATGACACAAAAAAGAGGATGTCATGCTGATATGGGGTTTCTTACACACTGTCATCATGTTTTGTAATGTTTCTCCCTGCTACTCTATTATTGTATAGTTCAACTCCTTCTCCACCCCTACACCCCATGTCCTTCACACTGCTGATGAATATATATATATATATATATATATATATATATATATACAGTGTTCGACAAACCTATACATTTGCTCGCCCCGGGCGAGTGGATTTAACCCCCGGGCGAGTAAATATTGGCCCAAGCAGCACACGTTTGGTACTAGGTGGCGAGTAGATTTTTTTGTGTGGCGAGATTTTTTGGTGATTTGTCAACCACTGTATATATATATATATATATATGATCCTACATACTCTCCACATTTCTCACTATACCATTTATCCATTTATTGCCCTGTCTGTTTATTTACAGTACTATACAATCTGCCTTAGTTTGTTATCTTGGTTTCTACAGTGCATCAGTGTTAAACTCCTGGGATCTTTTGTAAATGAGTATTACTTAATCAGAGGAAGAAAGAGAACTCTCAAAAGCTTGTCTTAAAAAAATTAATCCTTAGTCCAAATAAAAAAGGTATTATTTAAAATTGAAGTTCTCATTTTCTCTGCACTATCGCAACTGAACTAACACGGCTATTTCTACTTAATTTGAAAAATCAAGAGAAATTCTTGCGATTTTAAAAAGGCATGTTGACTTATAATACTCTGCCAACTACAGTATGCAATTTTTCATCATATATTACAATTTTTTTTAGGGTGAAATTCACCTGTTCACAATCTTCAGGTAATATTTGCACATCTCTATCAGGAGCTGAAATAACAATACAAATGCCGCATGTACAAATTGGTATGAAAGACAACTCTCTCCATGTTATTGGGCAATTTGCTCCCTCTTGATATATATTCCCCATAATGATACAAAATTGAGATACAATTCTAAAAGCAAGAGGTCACATAAAAAAAAAACATTCTGTAAACAACCTGCAGTATCAGTGAACGTATATATATTCAGTGAACGTGTGTGTATATATATATATATATATATATATATATATATACACATATATATACATATACATATATATACATATACATATATATATACATATATATATATATATATCAATGTTTTGTGTGGTACAGCATTTGTAAGTAATTTTGTAAAAGAAGTAATTTAAGTCATGGTAAAGAAGGCTTTGAGTTGTGGTAAATGTTACGATATTCTCTGCTTTACAGGCAGTAAATGTTTAAAAAACTGTTTTAGAAGAACACGATAGCAAAATTTAAATTACAGCACATTTTGTAAAATATATATCCATAAATTCACTAGAGCATGCACAGATTGCTCTTTAAGCCTTGCCAGGAAATAAAAACCCTTTTCATAACAAAAGGGTGAAGAGACCCATAATATAAATAACTACTAGCTGCCGTGCTGGAGTGGAACCATTTAATACTTAGGAAAGGATAATAGTTCACTATCATCAACACATCTAAAAGAGATATACTATCACCTTGTTCAACCTCCACAATAAAATTAATTTTGTTTTGGATAGACTCCATTAATTGTTCATAAAATAGACCTGACTCATTGCTTTTATATAGACCAACATGCCATCAGCAATACACAATGCCTTTAACAAATTGGCCTACCATTAACTGTGGCAATGAAATACTTCTAAAAAAAAATGTCGTTACATTTTGATATTTGTGACTACAGCTTGCTTGCTGCATAATAGAGTCATTTCCAGGTAGTACTCAAGCAGTTATTTTTCCAGTAATTATATTTCAGGAACAGCGGCATCTTCATTTAGAAATGTCGAGTAAGCATAGGTTTAATGGTTAAAAACTTGCCCCAAAATAAATGGGGTTAGTCTGCAGGCCCTTATTGCATGCACGCGATACCCATGAAATAGTATGAGTAAGTGAATTGGTGATAAAAGGTAGCTTTTAATGCTATAATGTCTAAAATACATGTAGCCATGTGTAAAATTGGTGTACATATCTCTTTCATGCTGGCAGTAATCCTGGTAAGTATGCAGGGTTGGCAGTAACAATCATGGAGGTTTGCCCTCAACCTTTGGTGAGGTGTCATATGTCCCAAAGGAAGTGACAACATGCTTTGTGTCCACGGTTAGTGACACAGAGGGTGTCTGTTTTCTGGAGGTGATATAAGACACAGTACTGCCTAAAGTTAGCAGTTCAGTTAGTGTTCTGACTCTGTTCAGGAGAGTCATGTGGAGGTCTGCAACAGTTTTGCAGTGTGTGATGCAATAGCTGTGAGTCTATGCAGCTCAAAGCAGAGAGACAAGCTAGTGAATCTCCCTGAGGGGAGAGGTGGAAAGCAACTCCATTAGGAGAAGGAGGAACCTTCCAGATGGAGTGCAGCAGAGAGATGAGCGGCTGAGTTGACCGCTGCAAGGGGCAGTGTGCCTATACCATCATGCGAATAAAGATGCCCTTGTTCACAGGAACCCCAATGTGTGAGTGTGAAGTTACTCCACAGCGGAAGGCACCACCAAGAAGGAGTTCCTCATCAGAACCATCTCCTGCAGAGATCATGATGAGGTGGAGGCGCTGCACTGTATGTAGGTAGGACTCTAGCACACTACCTCAGCTGCCTGTCTGGGTTGACATTCCCCACACAACATCATGCGGGAGACTCAGGAGTCCTGTTGCCAAAAGGTGCACCACCAGACACTACCATGTAATGGGGACTGGTTAGACCACAGGGGCCAATGTGAGATTGGGGGGGTCAGCCAGGTCAGAAAGTCCGTTACATACATAATTACAGGTATTGAAAAAATACACAAAAATACAAAAGATACAAACATTATATATATATATATATATATATATATATATATATATATATATATATATATATATATATATATATATATATATATATATATATATATATATATATATATTGTGACATAGTCCAAAGATGTTAGGCAGCTTTCTGCCCCATTTTAGAGCAGAAAGTGCAGGAATAGCTAAAAATGATCCGTTCCACAGCTTCACATTAACTCAGGCAGCTGGATGGAAAATCCAGACCACAGATTACAATGGCTCTAGTTCTCCCTCACCTGCTCTTCTAATCACATGTACAGGTATTTAGAGCAGAGAGGTTTTGCATTTCACTCTCTCTCCTTAGAGCCTGGAGGCTGGGGGTATCGCTGCTCCCCTGTTTCCAGTGTCGGGGTTGACGGCTCCTCCACGTATCACAGTACCAGAGGATTTGCCTGGACACCACAAGCAGATAAGACAAAACAAATGGTTACTGCTGTTGCTAAAAGACTGTGCTGTATCTTGTGACCCTAAATGAGAGAGCATTGTTTTAAGCTGGGGAACCAGTTTAGTTGGCCAGCAGCTGTTAGAGAGACTGATTCTGATGTGTAGTTAGATCCCTGAAAGGGATAGGATTTTGCTTATATGATTTTGGTTTTATTTCTTGAAATAACAGTGTGGGAAATATTGTAACACTGAAATATGTGAACTGCTGAATGAAAGTATCTGAGTACCTCTAACCTTCACATGTTAAAGCTGCAGTACCTTACTTGGATGAAAATAAAGCAGGCAGAAGCCTGAGTTAAGCAGCATAATACTTTGCATGATCCTGTTTGTTGTATAATTAACCCTAGAAGACTGTGTCGGGAAGAACCCAGACAGACGTCAGCACTACAAAAGAGGGGCGTTTGTCACAATATATATATAGCTGCATTGAAAATCAACCACCCCAGTGTACATCTGTGTTGTCCCGAAGATGGACAGCCTGATGGGGCTCCCCAAGAGCTGCTCCTCTCTGCACAGGACCAGTGTGCTAAAGGTTAACATTTGCTTGTGCTTATAGCAACAGATTGGCTACATTGATATCAGTATATTAATCCATCTTGATCCTTAGATCTGTGGTAATGCAGAGATTAAGAGAGTTTTTGATTTTTTGGGGAGTGGGCTAATAGTACTGATGGGGCGGCCGTTATTCGAACACTTCACGCGGTAATTTTTGCGGGAAACCGTGATCACAACGGGGACAAAATTTGATGTGTTTAAAGAAATGACTGCGGAGCATTAGATGCCCAAAGCAGGGACCCTTGCTGTGTGAATGCTACCGGCGTCTGCATTTGTGTAATATACGCGCAGTAAGAGAGTCTGAATCAGTCACACTAACTGCGCGCCTCTCACAGGCGATCGCAGGGGTTTTATTAAAATTCTAAAATTACAGTTTTGTAGCAGGGGGTCTCCGGAGCTGAACCACATTGATTTCAAGTCCAGGGACCCCCTACTTCCCTAGTTACAGGCCCCGTTATGGGGTGCCGATACACCCGCCATGTTAAAATCCTGTGGGATCGAATCTAAACAATGCAGAGGGATACCGGCACCCCATAACAGGGCCTGTATCTCGGGAAGTAGGGGGTCCCCAAGGCTGAAATCAACTTTGTTTAGCTCAGGAGACCCCATGCTCCCCCACACTAGTATGAAAAACCCGCCCCCCCCTCCAAATAAAAAATCATTACCTTAGCGGGTAGCTGCTAAGGTAATGAAACTGCTTACATTTTATTTTTATTCATAGTGTGCGTGAGCAGGGGGTCTCCTGAGCTGAACAAAGTTGATTTCAGGTCCGGGGACCCCCTACTTCCCGAGTTACAGGCCCAGTTATGGGGTGCCGGTATCCCCGCCATGTTAAAACTGTGGGTCACGTGACCGCAGGACTAGAGGGATACGGGCACCCCATAACGGGGCCTGTATCTCAGGAAGTAGGGGTCCCCGAGGCTGAAATAAACTTTGCTCATTTCAGGAGACCCCCTGCTCACGCTCACAATAAATACAAATTAAAAATGTAAACAGCTTCATTACCTTAGCGGCCATGCAATGCCTGCTAGGGCAATGAAGGGGTTAAGGCACAGGGGCCAACCCTGTGTGTAAAAAACTAAAACATGGCCTACACAGTACAGTACATTTAAATAAATCACCCCCCCCCCCACACCACCAAACACACGTACATTACATTAATGGGCCAAATAACTATTATCCAGATATGGATAATAGATTATTTGGCCCATTATTAAACACATTAACTACCGTAGCATAATAAAATAAATACAGTTCTACTTACCACTGCAATACAGTATGAATCCCCTCCACCAGCAAAGCCCATCTGTCCTCCGTTGCCAAAAATACATAGCAACGGCGTGATGATCACTTCTCAGAAAAGACCTTACCCGGAGATTCCTTTCTGCTGCAGGGAGAGCCGCCTCTCCCTTCGCAAATCTTGCCCGAAATGTATGTATTGTAATGTACATTATATTACTAGTGTAGATGTGCAGGGGGTCTCCTGAGCAGAACCGCGTTGATTTCAGGCCCTGCTTCCTGAGATACAGGCCCCGTTATTGGGTGCCGGTATCTCCAATGCTTTTGATTCCCACGGTCACGTGATGCGGGACATTTACAGTACATGCAAAGGTGATATCGGCATCCCATAATGGGGCCTGTATCTCGGGAAGCAGGGTGTCCCGAGGCTGAAATCAAAGATGTTCAGCTCAGGAAACCCCTGCTCCCACACACTATTAATAAAAATTACATTAAAGTAGCTTCATTACCTTAGCGAATAACCGTTAAGGCAATGAAGGTGGATTAAAGGCGGACTTAACCCCCTCATTACCTTAGCGGTTAAAACCGCAATGGTAATGAAGATGTTAACCCCTCCCGCTACCCACCGATAGGCCAAAACAACCATCCTTGGGGCTATTACCATCTTCACCCACCCTCGCTACCCACAATAAAATAAAATACACAAACAGCCCTACTAGCCACCTCCTAGGCCCACAATAAAGATTACAATATTTAATAAATAACAATACACAACCCACCCCAATATGAAACCATTATTTATTTTTTTATTTTTTTACACAGAGGATTATTAACACAGGCCAGCGCAGGTCCCCAGGTTGTCCCGACGGGGGGACCGCAGGCCCCACAGTGCACCTTGGGGGGTACCCACGGATTTCTGGGGGCTATCGGGTGGTCCCCGCTAGGTTCTGTGTGCCACCAAGTTGTCCACCACGGGTCCCTGTGGGCCCCAATGGGGTCTATGGGTGATCCCTGTGGGTGTCTGAGGATCACTGGGTCATCCCCATGGGTGTCTGGGGGCCCTCTAGTGTTTCTCACAGGGGTCTGGGGGCCCTCAGGTGGTTCACATGGGAGTCTTGGAGCCCCTGGGTGGTCCCCGCGGGTCCCCGGTTCCTCCTCGCAGGTGTCCGTGTGTCCTTGGGTGGTCCCGCTGGCCTGCGGTACCTTTCCTGTATTTAAAACAAACAAAAACATGGCATACATTTCAATAAACACACCCCCCACCACCACCACCACCAAACACATACAGTACAGTAATAGGCAAAATAACTATTATATAGATATGGATAATATATTATTTGCCTATTATTTAACACAACATTAGCCATGCAGCACAAATAAAATAAATAAAACTGTTCTACTTACACCTGGCATTATGAAGGGTGTCCTCGTCAGCTTACTGCAGGTCCATGTCCTATATTGTCAGAAAAAAAACATAGCAAAATTTATTCTAAGGGCTCATAACCACTTAATCACCTTAGCGGGTAATAACCGCTATAGTAATTAAGGGGATAACTCACCCTGCCCTGCTACCCATCCGGGAGGCCTAACCACCCACCCCGGACCCACTATACCCACCCTGTACCAATTGAGTAGTAAAGTGGTACATCATAGTTTAGGGGCCATTAGAATGTCTTTATTACGTATGTATGCTTTCTGGCAATGGAAGACAGAGGGACCTGCTGTATCGTTAGGAGGACGGCCAGCATATTGCTGTGGTAAGTAGAACTGTATCTATTTAGTTTATTTATGCTGGTTAATGTTGTGTTTATAATGGGCAAGTAATCTATTATCCATATCTGGATAATAGTTATTTTGCCCATTACTGTACTGAATGTGTTTGGGCGGAGGGGAGGGGGGGGTTAGATTGATTGAAATGTAGGCCATGTTTATTTGTTGACATACAGGGTTGGTACCTTAGGTCTGTGGTGACCTATGGAGACCACCTGAGGACCCCCCGGGTGCCTACAGGTACCAACTGTGGACACATGGGGGACACCTGTGGGGAAGAACCGGGGGGCCCCATAAGCTGCGTGGGGCCCACGGACCTGCAAGGACCATTCGAGAGCCCCCGGACACCCATGGGAACCACCCGAGGGTGTGTGTGTATTGTTTTTATTGTGTGTAGCAGGGGTGGGTGAAGGTGGTATTAGCCCCAAGGATGGGTGTTTAGACCTTCCGGGTGGGTAGCAGTTGGGTTAACCCCTTCATTACCTTAGCGGTATTAACCATTAAGATAATGAAGGGGTTAAGTCCACCTGCAACCCCCCCCCCCGCAAGGCCTAAAACCCCCCTAGGGCCAAATACCCTCTTCACCCACCCCCGCTATCTACAATACGCCTGGCACGGGTTGTTAACCACTTCATTGCCTTAGTGGTTAGCCGCTAAGCTAATGAAGTGGCTGTAAATGCATTTTTCCTGCATCGGATTCATGCCGGGGGGGCTCCAGTCCTGGTATTAATGTGTGTCAGCTCCGGAGACCCCAGTATCAATCCTATGCAGGAAAAAGGCCAAAATTTTACTAAGTCCTGACTTATCACCGCATCTCCCCACCAATTTGCCAAATTTTGTGACGTATTGATTTGGGGAGAAAATCCCCATTTTAGGGTGGCGAAAAGCGGCGATAGGCGAATCGCGGCTACTAGAATCGTGCGTGTTTATGAACATTCCGAAAAGTGTTGAAAGTGGCTTATCGCTACTCAGTCAGCGATTTGATTTTGTTCAAAAGATTTTTTGACAATACAGGCCGTTATCGCCTACTTATTGAAGCTTACTTTATATGAGTAGCCATTTTGGCCGATAAGTGCCTTATCGATGCTTACTGAATGAGGCCCTTAGTGTTTTCCTTTAGTAGCATGAGATGGCTACATGTGGTTATACTAACCCACATTTTTCTTCCATTTCTTCCAGACCAATTATATGAGTTACTAGCATCTCATAGTTCTAGTTTCATTATTAGTTCTATTAAAAGTTTTATAGTTTTTTATATCATGTTTTTGGGCTCAGAGTATGTCACTCTGTGTATACTTAATATGTGTTCTCTGCATGGTGACAAGTCTGTTCACCAGGTTACAGTGTTGAGTATTTCATGTATACTTATATTGTTTAATATGTATCTGTACCTTTAAGTCATCATATACTTTAGAAACAGCGCTGCTCATTTGTTTGACACAGATCATGCGATCTAGGTACTCTGAGATTGAGTAGCATCTATGTATTTGATTATACCGATCGCCTGAGGTTGTGTCACTACATGCAATCTAGCCTTATTAACTAGGCAGCAGCTGTGTATCCACCAATCATGAAGTAGGTTAGGGTATTTAGAGGCACCCAAATCAAAAAGGAACACTCCTGATGAAAACTTTGAAAGTTGAAACGCGTTGAGTGTGGCAAAGAAGCAGGACACTGCACGCAGTATATCCTGCCCACAAAAAATAACCTGTGAGTAGGTGCATCAATAGAGCTTAAGAATATATTAGACTAGAAGTGCTTTTATAATTGTAACATTGATAATTCTTCATGTGCACTATGTTATCAAATGTTCTTAGAAATAATCATGGTCTGGCTGTGATTGACGGCATGTTTAGGTATGACCTATTTATCATAATGTTATTTCCCTGCGCTAACATTAAGGCTACGCTAATAATACTTGCTACGGCCACTGCGACATCATGCAGTGTTGTAGCAAGTACATGAACACTGTCGCGGTGCCAATAGAGGGCGCAACCGCGACAGCGCTGCAGAGCGATGGAGCAGTCGCGACCGCCGGTAGTCAAAGGATTTGGATTTTTTTGACGATTACCACGTGACATCAGCGGCACATGAGCGGTTCAGCCAATGAGGGCTAACCACTCATGACTACGCCTCCGCCACGCTCCCCGGTCGCCCTCTTGTCTCCTGCACTAGAGTGCAAGAATCGCTATGGCAACAGCTTATGTCACACAGTCGCATTGCCATAGCCCTTAGTATAGCCCTTACACATAGCCCTTATGTGTAGCCTAATGGAGTTTAGCACTTTTGTGATGTAAAGTTTTCAGGTCATTAGCTTCATATTTGCATACGTGTTAACCTCATTTATGTCACTATTTATCTCTAGGTTATCATTAGAGATAGGTGAACCTGTCTCAGTTCCACGGATTTTCCTGGCTCTACTGGGCAAATTCGAGGGAATTAAATTCGCTGTCTGATTACTTTATTGTAAATCTATCTGGAATCTTTATAATCTGTTGTTGGGTCTCAGCCAAACGGATTTTAGAGAATCCGTCAACCGATTCAACTTCAATCTGAATCTGCGGAACGTCTTTACATTGCTATTTATATACTCCTTCCATAATAATTCCGTTTGATGTATTCGAATTCCACTTTATTGGTTCGGATTCCATTTGACTGATTCAGATTCCACTTTATATATTTAGAATCCACTTAACAGATTCGGATTGGATTTGACAGATTAAAATTCCATTCACTGGTTCGGATTCCATTTGCAGTTTCGGATTCCATTTGCAGGTTCGGATTCAGAATCGGTCAAATGGATTTTAAGTAATAGGGGAAAAAATGAATCTAACTTTATGAGACTGATCTGCCGAATTCTGTTGAGTAAAGGGACTGGCCAATCTGAGGGGGATTCGAATTCTGTTGAAAATTCCACCCATCTGTAGTTATTGTAACACTATACTCGTTAGTATATCGGCATTAGGATTAATGTAACGTTAATTTTGGATAATGTTATATTAAATTGGCTTGATGCATCTGGGCCTTACTATTGCATTCACCTGTGTTTTAATCTTCATTCAAGATTTCAATGTGGCTGTCAAGGCTTGTGGGTCCTGAGGGTAAATAAAAAACTGCACCAGCATTGGCTGCAGCTTCCTTTTAGCCCCCTGTTCAAATACCCATGAAGTAACAGCAGTAACTAAACCAGTATGAACTTTGGGAGCCGAGTGTCCCTGAGGCTAAATATAATGCAGTTCAGCTCAGGAAGAACCCTCACTGTTCCAGTATTGTAAAAAGACATGTTTTATTATTTGGGCAGGATTGCTGCTTTAATTTCATTGCTGTCTTAATATAAAATCTTTTTTCATATTTATCTTCAGCCTAGTAAGGTGAAAAGAGTTCTGAAATATGATAACTATTTTTAAGTTGACCTTCTTTATGGCATCTTAGATGTGTTAAGTATAGAGGACAGGGCATAGTAAACCACAAGAAAATGCTTTTACACATTTATTTTGTTGGAATTGTCATAAATAGCATTGAAAGCTGTTGTCATGCATAATTGATGTCTCTCTCACTTAGAGTGTAAATATAGGACAGTGATTTCCTTGCACTATGTGCTAAGGATATACAGTTTCTTAGGAAATCCAAGCATACAAATATATTTATTTTATTGGCAGTCCTACAACATGAATATATGAGGTACAGTATCATATTAAAACAATATTTGTTTTTTCATCTTATTTTCTTCCAGTTGTTACTATCAAATGTTGCCATTTTATTTTAAAAGATTCATGCTAGATTGATCGGATCCCCCAATCTGTACATTAAATTTCAGAGTGCCCTAGTGATTTACTTGGCATGGAACCGAAGCCAGCAAGTCAGGATTCCTTGTGACATCCTAGGTGCCTTCTCCATCCACCTTCCCACCCCACCACCTGCAACTGATGGGTCTTTAAATCACCTGCTTTGGCTGCGTTAGCTCACCTGCACTTCCTTAAATGCAGCTTTTCAAATTGTGTTGTATGTGGGCAGGAGGGATCCTTAGTAAGTGAGGGGGCATGGTAAGGGAAACAAATAAAGGTAAAGGGTTCTTCCACCACAACCAATAGAACTCCAACGAAAGGAGTGCCTATATATGTGTGAGTAATGCTATATACTGCTGCGGCCAAGTTTATTCGAGCATTTGCCCGTTCTTGGCCGCAGCAGTAGCCTGGCGCGCGCCCGAGGGTGACGGGCGCGCGCCGAAGCAGCGGAAGAGCGCCCTCCGATCGGGGCGCTCTCCCTACCGCTGCCGGGTCCGCCGGGTCCCCCGGAACCCCCTGCCGCCGTCCCCCACATCGCGGGACACCAGGGCTCCCTCGGGGAGCCCTGGACGCGCGTGCAGGGGGCGCAGGCTCCCGAAGACGCGTGACCGCGCGTCTATGACGCGCGGCAAGCCGAGGGGCGGCCACTAGCAAGCCGGGAAATCTCCCGGCTTGCGGATCTGGCCGCTCTGCAATTAAGTGTGTCGGCAGTGTACATGACATGTGACATATGTTGCGCACTTGCAATACATTCCGTTACTTAATTTGCTACGGTGTGCTTACCGACAATCTAGTATATACCGTATATATATATATATATATAGAAATAAAGTGCAATAGAAAAACACCTCATGGTGTAGTATATTGAATAAACAGAGTAGCAGCAGAAATCAGGAATTAAAAACACTAAAAATGTGTAAGAATTAAGACAGCTTATCTGAAGATGGAGTTGGATACACCTGTATCTGTACAGGTATCTGTATGATTGGTCTGTAGTTCTTGGAACCTTTTTTGTTTCCTTTCTTGTGAATGAGGATAACTATGTAATTGCTCCATTGTTCTTGAATGTTCCTGTTCTTCAAGCAGCATGTAAAGAGTTTTGCAAAGATTTTGTCTACTTCTTCTCAAGCTTCTTTCAAGATTTAACTCTATCTTCCCCCGGGGACCTTACCATTCTTTAAGGATTTTTTTACCTTTGCCATTTCTTCTGGGAGTAGATATGGTATATCATTGGTATCTTCTTCTCACTCTTCCTCAGCTGAATGATGTCCGGTGTTATTTGTTTTGTACGATTTAATATAGAAGTCCTATACTTTCTTTATGATGAGTGAAAATTATTTTGTTGTTATCACAGTAGACCAGGTCTTTTAACACATTTATATTTAAGGAATCAGTCACAAGGCAAAACAAGGCAGTGAAATTAAATGAGATGTATTTGGATAAGACCTCGGAAACACAAAGAAATGCAAAATAAAGAGAATATACACACTTACTGGGGTCTGGTGGTTGAGATCCAGCCCTTTCTTAGTTGCAGGGCCCCTGCTTCTGCAAAAGGCGTTACCTTGTCTGCTATGGTTTGTTCCAGCCCGCTGGCTGGGCTTCTCCATGCTTCTCTGGGGGGTGTGAATAGCTCTTTCACCCAGAATCACCTTTGAGAAGCCTGCCCGCAGCTCCTTGTCTCTTCAAATCTCCAACAAAAAAAGAGTTATCTGCTACACTGCTCTCCCTTATATTGGGCTTTTGCATATCTAATACACTAAGGGGGCTGCCAATTAGTGCGTGGATTGTGGTTGTTCATTCAATGATAGAAGAGGAAATTTCAAAACTTGCCAATGGAAATCGTGCCTATGAGTTTGAAATCCAGCAACCGTTTCCTAGCTAGCACCATACTTCTTGTGTTACTGGCTCCGCTGTGTCTACGTGAAACAAAGGCTTTCTTCTCCAGATATCCTTTACACAGCCCTTCCCTCTCACTATGTGCCACAAACCTGCATGACTTTTGCTATGCTAATCTACATCTGGCTGCCTTTTGTCCTGTAAGCAGTCCAGGTCACAGCACACACACAAAAAAAATTGTAGTTTTAAAACACAGCAAAACTAAAATGTGATACCTAGAGCTGACAACCTAAAACTGGGATCTGCGAGTGGGGGTTCTAAAACCTGCATTAGCATACAAGCCTACTAGACCCAGCTACAGTATAATACCTTGCTGGCAGGCAATAAAGGTTAACCCTATTTTCCCCCAAATATATCCCCTTTTCCTCATGTTCCAGAAGTCTCTGCCATGCCACAATTTCTCATAAGGGGCCACCCATATAAGGCAACCCACTAATGAACTTGCACAGGCAGCTACGGGACCATGAGTGAAAGGGAATACAACATAGAATGTATTAACTTGCCCACTGGGTTTACATAGTTATCTCCACACACACACTTCCTAGTTTATAACCCTATGGGGGACAGTATAAGGGGAACAGAACTACATGGCAACACGGTAAGGTACAATATTAGACCCAAGAGCTGACACTCAACCCATGCCATATGGTTTCAGAGGCAGCCAGCAGGGCTCCACCTTAATTAATGAAGGCCGGCTACCCCCTAACGCCAAACCTCCCCCCTCAAGATGAAGTTACAGGACAGTGACCATATCAGATGGCTTGCTGAGCTTGAAAAATTGAGGTTGCAGGGAAGAAATTGAGTCTCTCTGGCTGGTAAAGTCCTCCAGCATGGTTGGACCCCTTGTCCCTTCCATAGTCCAAGTTCAACAAGGCAAGGGTCCACTGCAGATCTTGAAATGCCAGTCCACATTCTGGGAACCAGGCTGGCAGCACCAATGCCCTCTGGGCAGTCACCTTAGTCAGGGAGTCAGTCAGAACGCTGTAGTGGGTCTCTAAATCCCTATAGTACCCTTGTAGGTCCCTGATCCCCGCCTCTATCTTTTAACTCTCCACCTGGACACTGAACACAGTCTGGTGAAGGGGCTGCTGACCCACGGGGTCTACCGGGTGGTCAGTACAATGGGTCCTGCTTGGCTCACCCATAGCAGGGACCCTCTGAGTATATAACATCTCTCGCTTCCACTCCCACAGGGGATCTGTGAGCTGGGGAGATATCTCCCCCTGCTCCATAGAACCTTCCGTAAACCTTCAAACAACCACAAACGGTCCCTTGCTGTCGCTGGACTAGCCAGTGACTTATGACTTATGAATTTCCACTTAATTTCAGAATAATCTTTTTTACAAATTGGCTTTACATTTTCCATTGTATTTACAGTAGATCACATACATTATTTTGAAACTTGCAGGATTTTAAATTGGTAAAATATTGATTGAGTCTCATTGAGGTTTTTCTAAGAGTTGTGATCATTGCAATATTGAGATTGCTAGCATTCTTTCCTGGATCAGCTATGAGCACCTAGCAACATCTGTATGCACTGTATTTTTGTGATGTGTATTAAAAACATATTGTTCACCCATTATTAGAGCTAAAGTAATACATCAATATGTTGAACTATGAAATAAATGGTAACCAATGTAAGAGAGGTAATATACTGTACATAAAAATGTTCAATTTATTTCAACAAACAGACACTTGTGGTTATTCATTAAACTGTGCAAGTGCCAATCAGGGCAATATTGCACAGAAGGTCCAATTGATTTCAGTGGTAGTTTCTGTGAAACTTTAATCAGCACTATAACACTTGAACGAATAACCAGCACATAAAGAGGGATAGAGCATCCAGGAACATCCTCCAATAATTAATTTGAAGTCTGTAAAAATATATGAAAGCACTAATATTTGAAGGACACCTGATTTATATTGGGATTTAAAGGACAACTGAAACCTGGAGTATAAAAAAGTTGTCTGGACCAAACAATGATTTTTTCTGTGTATTAAAAATAATAGCTTTGCAAGTTAAAGAACCTGGTTCAATTCCCTGCTGAGAAAATACTGCAATACAACTTTCTTTTTTGTTTCAATGGAATTTATAAGCAAACTCACGATGTAGCCTCATTCATCTTTTACAGCTGGAATTCCAGATGCTTTTTTTTTACTATCTCATGATGTATTGTTGAGAGGTCATCACTTGAATCAGAATTTCTATGTTGTTGATGTTCTTTAGTTTCCTACATATCCCTTAATATATCAACAATGTGTTGTTTTCATTTTTACACTTACAGTACTGTACTGAAATAAAGAAAACCTTAACACTGCTGAAATCCTGAAAATAAGTGAAATTAGTACGAGTCTCAATAAGAGAAAATGTAATTGGAAGATTTTTTTTCTAAAACTATTTCCCTTATCGTAGTAGCAGAATCTGAAACAAATGCATGTGTAATATTTTACAATTCATACAGTAATTTTTACTTATAGAAATGAGTAAGATATCTAAGTGAGATAGTGTAGTGGCATAACATGGCACAGTGTTTTCCAACATGGGTAAGTTAATCTAACGTTTGTTTTCAGAATGTAATAAGTTTTTCTCACATTGTGCAATCTGACATTGGAACACATTCCCATGGGTACTGTGGCTCGTATTTCCTTCCAGTAACCATTGAGAGTGTGAGACATACTTTTCAAAGCTGCCTTCTAAGCACAGACCAGTTTAATCTGGACACTGAAGCCAATAATATCTCAATTCTCTTCAATTTCCCTTTTATAGAAAACCCTGCAGTGTTTCTGTGCTGTCACTATTCCTGCGTTGGTCGGGGGGGGGGGGGGGATTTTTTTCTTAGAAAAAGTCTCCCAGACAGCCTATGCTCTCACTCTTGGAAACTTCTAGTATTTCACTAATTTCAAAAAGCAGGCCAAAAAACTCAAGCTGATTTTCCAAGAACGTATATTTTGCATGTTGTACTTCTGATCAATATGGAATTTAGGAATTGTATACTGCCATCTCGATCATATAAATGCTAACTTTTGAATATGATGACACATTTCTTCTGTGGTTTTGTAAGACTGCAATATCTTTTTTTTTTCATACCACCAGGATATGCTTCTTATAATTTAACTCTCAGCTTGTTATTCTACTGTACAGTATGTGGTGGTACAATATACTGTACAGTAAAGGTCGACTCATCATGAATCATGCTTAATAATGTACAAGTTTTTTTCTGTATATTTTATTGGCAGCAATTCATTGCAGTGCAGAAGTTCCCCCAGGTTTCTTCTTTTTTGCCACTAGTTGTTTTAGAAATCGAAATTGGTCCTGGGCCACCGGATTGCTGTTGTGGCCAATCACAGTAATCAGAAAGTACATGCACCTCCTGTTCTGTGATACCACAAATCCAGGGAGGCAGAAGGAAAAATCTTAGCCATCTGACAACTATGATTTGCTATTGCAGTGATCAGATATTCCAGGAGCTTTATGATTGAATCCCTTGATGTGTGTGTGTGTGAGTGGGGGGGGGGTAAGTTAAAGAGCTTTCACGGCATATCACATGGTTATGGTGGTGTGATTATGTAAAATATTTCTTTCTGACCTTGACCGTCCAATCACTGTCATAGGGTGTGGAAGCAATTGGATGACTCAAGACTGTTCAGATGACTCCCCTGTAAAGGACTGGGTCATCTCGTTTAATCTTGAAGAAATAACAAGGCATACCAATCAGCTGTGGGTAACAGGGACATCTCCATGATGTACCTGGTATTGCACAAGGGCCTCTGGTATGCCAGCTCTCATGTACCAAATACACCCTTAGGGCACTCAAAATTTGAAGTCAAGATTTGTATTTGATCCATGTGTTATGTGTGCAACTAGGGGCTTGAGGAGAGAGACACCCACTCAGACACAAGTCGAGAATCAGGGTGCACTAGGAGAAATAGTAGGCAAAACACGAACAAATAACAGAGCCCAAGCATCACTCCAGAGATGGAGAGTGGGTATATATGTAATCTAATTTATATAGATAAATATTTTTTTTAAATTCACTGTCTTGTCCCATTCAACTCTCCCTTAGAGCATGTCTCCTTGCTGTCTAGGCAGCCTTTACATTTCAAAAGAGAATAGCCTTCTATGTATACACAGGAAACACAAGACCCCAGAAGTAAGAGAGTCTTGCGTTTCTTTGCCTCAGTCACTTTTGCGCAACTTTCAAAAAAGCTTCACTGCTTTCCAGCTCCACACCTTCCTTCCGTATCTGGTGTCCACCGTCGAGGGAAGTGGCTGATTTGCTAAAGGGCACTGCGCTCTGTACTGTGTTGCCAAAACCATAAACCCTATGTATTTCGCTCACATGGGCTTCATCAGGGTTTGGTGGTCCTATTCCTCCTCATCTTTAGAGACCCTCACTAAAGGCCAGTTGTAATTGGTCAAATTATATACCTGTACACCTCTAAATATCAATTTGGTAATGCTGTACCATTCTCAATCATATCATTATTAAAACACATCTAAACTCTAGAAACTCTAAGAAAATGTAAGCTAGTAAGAGCACTCAATCAAAACATGGATGTATTATGATGAATTAAAACAAATATCTGTATTAATATCCACTTAAAATAAAGGTTGTTAAACCTGAGAAGGGTCCCCTAATTAGGATGTACCTACTCTCCCCAACCCCCTCCTCTGTTTTGGTACATGCTGCAGTAGTTTAGGACTGATTAGATACTATATTTTGTTCTTATTATAAAGAGAGTGGACATTGAGAACCACTTTGCGAGTCTCTGGTATACCATTCAGACACAGCAAGTGATTCACCCCTTCACCCTTCTTTGTATCCTGGACTCTTATTTTAGGGTCTTAACTACAGGATACACATTTATGTTTAATGATCATTTTAAAAACCTTTATTTTAAGTGGATATTAATAAAGATATTTGTTTTAATTCATCATAATACATCCAGGTTTTGATTGAGTGCCCTTACTAGGTTACATTTTCTTAGAGTTTCTATTGTCTGTTATTTACCTAGGGAGCACAATCATTACATACAGTATCACACATCTGGCTGTTGCGGAGGTACCCCTCTTGTTTACACATGTACCAGAAATTAGGAGATAGATGTAATTGGATGGAGGATCTAGACAATATTGCCATGAATTGACATTTGGAATTGAAATATAAAATATGTCTAAATTCAGGATGGGTGACTGAAAATAGTCTTCAATACTCAAAAGACATACCCTCAATTGCATTTAAATCGTTATACAACCAATCATAAAAATGTAACATCTATATATAAAAAAGAAGATAAACTTATAAAATGGAACAAGATCTAAAGTATCTGTTCATTTAAACCTTTGGGTACTTTGTACATTGTTCATATATCCAAAACTGTTCTCTTTGTTTTAGGATTTTGTCCCTATCTCCTCCTCTTTTATTCAGAATGACCTGTTCAAGGTCCATAAACTTAACATTTTCTATTTCACAGTTATGGGACAATAAAAAAAAAAATCGGCAAATTTTGTAATTTTTTGTGATTTTGTTAATTAATTTTGGTATTTTTAAGGTTATTAATATGTACTTTAATATTTATATTTAATTCTCTTTTGGTTTTACCAATATAATTTAACCCACAAAGGCAGGTAATGCAATGATTCATAAATCTGCATACAACACATTTGCCGCATATACAATTGAAATGTGGCTTGGGAGATAGCCAACTAATGGCTTTAACTTAAGAAAGATTTTTAATCATTCTGGGACTTAATATGTTTTTAAGAGTCTTTGATTTAAAAAAAAATTATTAGTGATATACCTAGTACCTGGAAATTACCAGGTACCCTGCTTACCCGGCACTTTTTCTAATACCCGGACATTACCCAGACCCGGCACCAAGGGATTGGGACCGGCACCGGGTTTGAATTGGCACCGGGTACTGGTGTATAAAATAAATTAAATTAATTTTCTGCAAGACATATTCAGAGAAACAATGTTTTTATTTATGCATTTGACATATTATGCATCATAATTATGCTTAATAACGACTGGTTAACCGTACCAGTATCAGTTTTTAACATTCTAAACACTATGAAATATTAATAATTTCCCCACACATTTTAATAGTATGCTAGCACTGAGTGCATGCTATAGGGTAAGGACTTCTCAGTCAGTGCTTCCCACACCGTGTGGAATCTTTTCAGTTCACCCTTATATTTATATCAACGACTGGTTATCTTAACAGTACCAGTACCAGCTTTTAACATTTTTAACATTTGCAATTTTAAAATTATTCACTGCAGTTACAATGTTAATAATTAAAATTCAACAGTGGGAGATTATGATGAAAAAACAATAGTTTTTCTGAATTTCGCGGAAGGAGTTTTTTCCTCCGCTCTTTCTATATGATTCCTGCCTCACTAAACATCCTTTCAATGGGTATGCTGCTTGGAGGTGATGACAGGTAATCATCCTTTTTCTCTTCTGTAGCTTCTCGTTTTTCATCGTCTTTTTTTCCATTATTTGCACATATTGGAGATAGACCTTTCATTTCTTCTAGTGTCCAAATTGTAGCAAGAACGAGTACATTGGGTTTTAAAAATGTAAGTTTGTAACGTGGATCCAAAACGGTGGCGATCACATACAATTTATTTAATTCCACATTATGAAATCTAGTTTGTAAAGATTTCAGCAGTTCTTTTTGCATAGTTTCGGTGACATTGTGGGTTTTGGTTTTGCTGAGAAAGCGCTCTAAAGCAGCTACATTTGGAATCACCATCGAAATAAGAGCTTTGTGTGCACTGCTTTTACTGTGATGGTGAAAAAATTGTTCCAATAGTACAACTACATTTTCAATTAACTTAACATTGTCAGCAGTCAAGTTACAGTAGGTATGTTGTGATCTGATGAGTATAATGTGATGGCCTGCTTGTGTTCAAATATCCTCTTCAACATATGATATATTGACTTCCATCTTGTTGCTACTGTACATCTTGTACTAGCTTGTGCTGTGGAAGCGAAAAGTTGATTTGTATCTCCTTCAGTCTCGTTCAAGCTACTTGAGAGTGATTAAAATGAGTAACAATATTGAGGCACTTTGATATTAAGCCTGCAATAGATTGTTCAGAAAATATGCTATCATGGAGCACCAATTGTAGACAATGGATGAAGCAGGACTCATTTGTCAAACCAGTCATATTTATCCCAATTATCCTATTATGTGTGTTGTCCCGAAGCAATGCATGTACAGTATATTGTTCTCAGGACTTAACAGAGTTGTAGCATCTCACCTAATGCATCATTAATGGCAATTCCGGTGTGTCTTTCTGGATAATGGTGAACATTTAAAACAACACATTTTCTTAAATTCCTCAGTGATCCAATGCCCACTGAGGCTTAAAAAAACTTTTGTTAGTCTCTGAGAAGGTCCATATGTTGAATGTCAGGAGATCGAATTCTTCGGTGATTTCTCAATGTTCATCAAATCATGAATTTATCGTAAATTGTAGGAATATTATGCGTAAAAATAATTAATGAAGGTATTTTGTATCGCTGCTCCAATGATTGCACAAGATTAATAAATCCTACAATTACCATAATAGAGAAAGACTGGTTGTCGAATTTCAGTTGCCGTAAGATGATTTATGTCCCATAACACCTGTAGCGTCCCGCAAAGCTCTGTTCTGGGGCCCCTACTCTTCTCAGTGTTCATCAATGATCTCCCCACAGCTTGTAAGGAAGCCTCAATACACATGTATGCAGATGAGACAATCCTATATGCACACAGCCATAGCCTCTCTGACCTTGAACACATACTTCAGTCTGACTTTTTGAGACTCGAAAACTGGATTTCTCAAAACAAACTGTTTTTAAACACTGACAAGACTGTAACAATGGTATTTGGGACCAAGACTAAATTTGTAAAGCTTCCAGTGACTGAGCTCGAGATCAGAACCAACGCTAACACCCCCCTAACTCCTGTTACTAGTTTTAAATACCTGGGCATATGGTATGACTCCCACTTAACATTCGGAAAGCACATTGATACCCTGACATCCAAAACCTATGCCAAACTAGGTGTACTTTACAGGAACAAATCCTCCCTAAGCCTGCTGGTCAGAAAGCGTATTGCACAGCAGATGCTAATGCCAGTTATCGACTATGGAGACATAGTATATGGCTCGGCACCCCAAACCCACCTTGGCAAACTTGACACCCTCTACAATTCAATTTGTCGTTTCGTTCTCCAATGCAACTACAACACACATCACTGTGAAATGCTCAAAGAACTAGATTGGTCATCACTTGAGTCTACGCGCAAAGTTCACCTTTCCTATCTTGCCTTCAAATACTTTCTGGGCAAGCTACCCATCTATCTGAATAAGCTCCTCGCCCCTACCACATGCAGCACTTATCATCTGAGATCTGACTCCAAAAGACTGTTCATGGTCCCAAGACTAAACATAGTATCTGACCGCTCCTCCGTCTCTTACTGTGCACCCCAAAACTGGAACAACCTACCAGAGACTCTCACATTCACCACCAGTTAAAGTTCTTTCAAAACTAAGGCTGTCACACATTTTAATCTGGTCTGTAACTGTTACATAAGCTTATAATATACATCTTCTCTAACTGTGCATGCAATGTATTGTATATAATGTATACGCCGTTCATTTATGTAACTGTATTTGTAACCATGTATTATTTGTCATATTAACTATGCCCAGGACATACTTGAAAACGAGAGGTTACTCTCATTGTATTACTTCCTGGTAAAACATTTTATAAATAAATAAATAACTTGATTTTGCCCAAATACTGTTCCAATGTTTATCCTTTACCTGGAAGCAAAGGATCCGCACTCGGGTCATCTAATTTCCTCTTCTTTTCCATTCGACTGAATTCATTTGAATGTTTGAAACACAAATGTTTCATTAACGTTTATGTGCCGAAGGTTCTGGTACTTGTTCCACCTCGTGATAAAATGGAATGACATAATTTGCACACTGCTTTCATCTCATCGTCAGGGGCCACTTGAAAACATTTCCAAACTGAACTCATTATTGCAAGCCTGCAATAGTACAAGTCAGACATAAAAGAAGAAAAATAACCAGACTAAGGTTAAAGTGAAACAGAATGTATGATTGAAAAGAAGTAGCCATTAGTTCAGAAGTCAGGGGGTTCACAGGGCAAATATTTATTTTACAAACTTCTTTTTAGGAGTACTGCTCATTCTTGAAGCCTAAAACTAGCTCCTATAGGGAAAGCTAAAATTATATTTTGTAGTTTCATATTGCACTATTCATATAGCATGAGCACAAGAATTGTTAATGTTAATATATAAGTCGATTGTTTCAAACAAATTGGTTTTACCTACAGTAGCCGTCCGGGTAATCAGGTATCCAGCCGAGCAAAATGGTTCATTTTCCCCGGGTACCCATTACCAGGTTTTCGGAAAATTTAGGACCCGGTACAAATTATCTTGGGTTTTTCTCCCATAACACGTTCTAAAATAGAATCTTCCTTTATGATTCGGCAATGCTTATTGAGAGCTTATTGAGAGCATATTTTATTTTAGAATAAAATGGATTATATTTAGTTACAAATAGAGGGTTACCCATATTAAAATTAGTATGTTTTCTTTTTTCCTTCTTTATCAACTGTACCGATATTAGTACTAACCAAGTTGTCCCTATTAATTTTGTATGCTTTATGAAAATCTTTTTGGACTAGACCATCATTATAACCTTTAATCTTGTGCTTGTGATAAATAATTGTCTTGTAAAGAATTGTTCCTTTTAAGTCTTAAAAATTGTCCGCATAGGATTTTGTTTATCCAATGTGCATGGTGATTGCTCCTGGGATCTAAATAGTTGTTGGTGTCTACTTTTTTTTAAAATGTGTGCGTGTGTGAATACTATGATTTTCAATGAAAATAACCAAATCTAGAAATTCTATGGAAGAAGTGCTATAAACATGTGCTAATTTAACATTCAAATCATTGTGATTTAAGTGTTGTACAAAATTATTCAGTGATAGTTCATCACCCTCCCATATAAACAATATATTGTCTATGTAGCAGTGCCACCATTTACACTGGTGCAACGCTACATTATGAATCCATATATTGTTGAGCTCCCATAATCTTAAAAATAAATTGTCTGGGCTAGGGCCAAACGGAGTTCCCATAGTCATGCTATAGGTCTAAATGTAATATTCATCCTTAAAAAGAAAAACAAATATATCCTATAGCCTCAGACAGATGTTGGCGTAACGGGTCCATGGAAGGTTCTATATTTAATATATGGTGGTCTTCCTCTAAAAGACAAACCATTTGGATACAAGTTTAAGAAATCATAAAGGAAATTACTGGTTTTAGTATCGAGTTTGATCCTGTAGTGGTTTTGTTGGGAGCAGTAGATGTGGATAAAAAGTATGTCATTAAATCTAACTCCAGTTTTCTAATCACACATTTACTATTAGCTGCCAGATTGTGCATTGCTTCTAACTGGAAGAATATATTGGCACCAAATAAGATGCAACATTTTCCATACATTCTAAACATTCTAAATGTATGGATATTGTGAGGCTCCAGGAGAGATGAGCTTCCGCGATGTTATGGGGAACAGGATAAGCTTTTGGTGGTCCTCAGGTTCTTTTCATCTGTGTCAGCGCCTCCAGACACAGTAGGCTCCAGCAGAGCTGGAGGCAGTCCCTACCATGACAGTCTTTTCTCCTATACCTCTGCCCAATAGACTGCGACTTAAGCAGATGTATATAAAAGGGGTCTTTATTGGTGCAGCCACTGCAGGTGATATCATAGCGTTTGCATCATAGTGGAGAATGGGTCCAGACCCCTGGATGGTGCTGGCCAGCAGGTAATATTGAAGCCTTGTGCTATGAACAGATCTTGAGCTCACTCAGCCCCAGGAGGGTCTGAAGGCACATCTCACTCCCAGCCGGGAGGAACTTGAACTGACTCTCTCGCCCTCCAGGAGGGGCTGAGCTCAACCACTATAATTTGAACATTTCCTCCCTAAGCTCAAGGGGAGAGGTCACAGGGTCTGCACCATGATTGGCTGTACACAGACTCCTGTTCACCTCCACCCCGTTTACTCAGAGAGGCAGCATGAGGAGGGATAAACCACAGGATAACCTGCCACTGTGTGCAGCTATCAGAACTTACGTGACAGGAAGCTAGAAAGATAGTCTTGCCCAGCCATGGCTATACATTGACCTCCATGAAGAGGTCTCAGATATCGGGATGGTGTCTTTTTTGTTTTGTGGCAATATCTGGTGTTCGTACAAGGTTCTTAGATAATATACGAGCTATGGTGGTGGTGGTGGGGAGGGGGGGTTGTAGGAGTATAGGGTTATAGTAGTTAATGATAAGTTTTATTTCCCCGTGAAATATTGTATTTATATTGTTTCATGTTATTCAAAAACTAATTAAAAACAAATGTTGTGCTGTAATATAGAAAGAATCCTCTCCAAAATAAAGGATTTTTGTGCTACAGGTAGGTTAGTAGTGGACAAATAGTGATTAACTGCTGCTATTGTATAACTTTTCTTGATTGACATATAAAGTGCTTGGACGTCCATAGTAACTTATAAAAAAGTATCTGACCAGCTGAATTTGTTCAAAGTTGTAAGGACTGCTGAAGTGTACAGTATTTCAAATAGTCTGGAAGGGATTTGACCAAATCTTGAAGATATAATCAACACAATCCAAAATATGAGAAGTAATAGAATCAGTACCTGCAATAAAGGTTTCCCAGACACTCTGAGTGTTATTGTTGTAGTTTCAGTGTTGTGCTCACTATAGTTCTTCCGCTCCCACCTCCTACAGGTCCCTGGTAAGCGTGCACTGGCTTTCCTGGGTCTATTATTGGAATTCTCGGCGCTCGTTGCTGCCTGCGGGTTTCCATCCACTCCAATTGCCCAACATGCTTCACTGTGATGTTACATCTTTCTCAGGGGTTTCTGGATATTCTACAGATGAGAAAAACAAAAGTGAATCCCTGCGCTTCTCCCATTTGGCTAACAAGGTATATATTCTGCAAGTACGGTCCCTGCAAATTCACTTTTTATGTCACTTTCCACTTAAAACATAGTGAGTGTCCTAAGGCTTGCCTATATGTGAGTATGCTTACTGGTATATACCAGTTTTTAACTGCACAAAGTCACAAAAGCATATACTTTATTTATTGACCCCTTCAGGGTATATTTTACATAATTCACTGGAATTTGTATGCATTTAGCAGAGGGACCTGCTATTGAGGCTTACCTTGATATTGGTAAGCAGGCTTTTCATGATGTGATCAAAAGATGCAACCCAAAATCTCCTTTGTCATACAGACTTAACATACACATTCCCAGTAAGCTCTAATAACTCCAACACCCACCACATCATATATATATATATATATATATATATATTAGACAAATTTCAAACAAAAAATTGACTGCGCTCAACAGGTACTCGAGATCTGAATATAGTAGTGATATTAAACAATCTTGATTAGCAAAAATGATCGACTAAACATAAATTGATGGTAATTCAATAGCTGAATTAATACTGGTATTTACTATACAAGCTTATAATAAGTGGGTGTAATGGTGGACCATAATAAATAAACCTAAAATAGTTAAGAACCCTAAATCACTGTTGCAATTATTAAAATGTATTATTGTGGTAAAAAGCAAATTTAACTCAAATGAAAAATTAAAAATGAATAGAAAAGATATATATATATTAATGAAAAAAATGAAAAAATAAAAATAAAAAGCAAAAATGGAAAAAAGGGCTCAAAAATAGGATCTGGCAGCTCTCCACAAGGACCAACGACCTCAACAGAATCTGCGAACAACAAGAAAAGAAAGTGCCCGATCCTAGTGCAACATAAAAAATACACTTTTAATAAAAAGATTAGGTCCAACAAAGATGCACTCACAAACAAACAATAAGTAAAAGCCTGTAATGAGTATACTCATTCACCTCCACGTGTTGCTCTGGCTCCCTTGGTGTGCTGCTCTCCCTTGGATGAGGTGTCAGCTACTCCGGTAATCTCCACTGGATACAGGAACAGCAAATGTCTCTGGATCCCTGACCCGGAAGTACAACAGGTCACGCGGCCGGACTGGATACCAGAATAGTAAGTATGTACCCCCGTAGTTCGGTAGGCCGGTAAGGTGCTATATCCTGAACCCTTCACACATATAGGGTGCCCGGTACCTGTACCACCGCTGGTACACTGCTTCTCCCTGTAGATGGAGTCCCGGCCTTTCCCGCAATCGTCTCGGAGGGTTCGCAACTGGGGCTCTGATCCGGAAGTGTAAAAGTCACCACTTGGTGAACCGGAAACAGAATACCGTGTCTGTGACCCCGCTGTTGGAGTAATGGAGCCGGCAAAGTCCCGAAAATCCTGGCAAAGTCTAGGCAATAGAACAAGGTGGCAAACGGGCTGCAAACAAGTATATGAATAAAATCTGGTTTGAATACCAGTAAAAAATCCTCCCTACGCGTTTCTTCACTCTTAGGGTGATTTCATCAGGGGATGTATGACGGAAGTACGTCATGCTATTTATACATGTGTAAGTCAATCAATTAATTAAATGCTTCTAATGCCCCATATGATAGTAATTAATTAATTGCTATTTTGCAAAACGAAGGCAGCAATATATTTTATCCACAGAATCAGTCCATTTAATGTTCATGATTTGATTAAACTGATTATAGATGTTGTATCAATTCTCAAATGACATAAATGATGGTTATTATCCAGGTCTGTTCAAATTGATGTACATATTGTGTATAATAAATTTAATATATATAATTAATGGTAAATCAAATTTTTTCCCATGTGTTTTTAATTTACTGGTATTACTGGGATATTAGTAAATCTTTTTCTTATTCTTTCAGACTTGAATAAGCAACAAATATTATTAGACACTAGTGTGGATTAATAGTTGGAGGATAAATGACAAAGGTTACCACCAACATATACCATTACTAGTAATATAAATTGGTCTATAATATATGGATACATTTGTTAGATCCATAATGCCTGGGCAATGTTCCATCACTTGGATGGTTGCATATGCCCAAACATGGGCTATATAGATCTATCAATAGGAATGTGTTTTAACATAATTGGTAAAGAACAAAGATTTTAAGGGGAGGAAGGTTTATATATATTGTTGATAATCAACTATAGGATTCATTCAGGGATTGGATATTAGGATAAATGTTTCACTGTTTTTACTATATTAACAAACAGAGGAATTATATATTATGTAGGTATCGTTGTTTTAGTGGAAGTTACTTAAACTACAGGAAAGAAAGGAAGACATTAGTTCGCTTAAACTTTGTATCCAAAAGCCAACTTGTAAACCAAGATGAAAAGAAAAGTATCATCTCTCAATGTGTCAACCACTGGACAAGGTATTCATTGTGATCTAACTATAGTGAGTTTATATATTTATCAATAGTGATGTTAAATATTTATTTATTAAATCTAATGATAATGTGTTATTGAACTATGATGCTTGTAAGTATGTGCATATTTGAACGTGAGTGAGATTCTAATTTGAATTCATTTAGAACTTCCATAATAAATATTATATTGGACTATATGTGACGTGTTGTGTGTTTAATGTGAATTTTTATTAATTTTAAATGTTTAATTTAATTTTAGATAGAGTGCTATGTGATATAATTCAATGGAATAATTTATAATTGTGAATGTGCTTTTAAAAAGGAGAAGAAAAAACAGATATAGACTAAAAGGGCACCACTTTGAACACATACAGAGGGAACAAGCCAAGCATGTTCTAACCAAACCTCTATATTGGAACTTTTGGAAGTGCTATTATATGACCGTACTGATATCTATGCAGTCATTTAAACCGAAAGGACTTAGAGTGTGTAAAACATAGATCCAGTAGGTTTCATGTAGGTTTAGGCTTTTGTGCCTGTCTCCACTCAACAAGGTGGAATTTATATGTTCTATACCCATTACTTTGAGTGTCTTTGGATCTTGATTATGTTTTAGTTGGTAGTGTCGCGACAGACTATGAGTTTGTAGCCCATGTATGATATTCCTACGGTGCTCCAGGAACCTAGTGCTCAATGCTCTAGCCGTCCGGCCGATGTATTGTAGCCCACATGGGCATGTGATGGCATAAACTACAAAGCTAGTAAGACAATTTATATTACCCTGTACTGAGTGGGTAAGCCCATTAGAAGCTGAAGTGATGGAGTTTGATGCCTCCAGATGCTTACAAGTAATGCATCTGCTACGTTTACACTGAAAATTGCCGTCTAAATGATTACTTTTATCACAGGCAGTGTCAATGCTTTTTAGTCTACTGGGTGCTAGAATGGATTTAATGTTTCTAGCTTTTTTGAAAACCACTGGTGTCTTCATGGGGAGCTGATTTCCAATTATGGGATCATTTCTCAATATACTCCAATGAGAATTTAAAATGGATTTTATTTTAGAAAAAGAATTATTATATTGAGTAATGAATGATGGTACCTCAAATTGGTGTTCCCTTTTGTTTTCAACTCTCGTATTGGTCTCAATTTTTGCTTTACTTTTATCCAGCAGTGAGTTCCTTTCTATAGTTCCCACCTGTCTAAACGTGTTATTAATGATGTCTTTGTCATAACCTTTATTAATAAATTTATTGGCTAGGATATCCCCCTGGGCCAGGCAGTCCGAGTCCAGTGAACAATTTCTCCGGACCCTTAAAAACTGGCCCCGGGGGATATTCTCCAGCCATTTTCCATAGTGGTTACTGTTGTTATGTATATAGCCATTCGCTGCCACTTTTTTGAAAAATGTTTTTGTAATGATTTTATTCTCACTATTCACACTGAGCTCCAGATCTAAGAATGTGATGGTGGTGTTGTTTGTTTCAGATGTAAATTTTAGACCCATGTTGTTGTCATTGAATGTGGAAAAGATGTCTAATAATTCATGTTCTGCACCGTCCCACACGAATAGCAGGTCATCTATGAAACGGCCATAGAACACGAGTCCAGCCCCCAGTCTCGCATTCCCCCACACATGGATGCTCTCCCACAGCCCCATGTATAGGTTTGCGTAACTGGGGGCAAATCTCGTGCCCATGGCCGTTCCACAGATCTGCAGATAATAAAGATCCTCAAATAAAAAGTAATTATGTTCTAAAATCTAATAACTTTCAGGATGAACTCTCTTTGTATGTAATCTAACTTGGTATCTGTCTCTAATATTAGATTAATTGCCTCTATACCTTTATCGTGATTAATACATGTATACAAAGAGGCCACGTCACACGTGGCCCATATATACGTGGACTTCCAGGGGATATGTGAAATCAAGTCGATGACGTGTAACGTGTCCCTGATATGAGACCTCAATTTTGCCACAATAGGTTGTAAGTAATAATCTACATACTGGGACACGCTAGACGTCATCGACTCGACACCCGAAACTATGGGTCTTCCTGGGGGTGTATTTATATCTTTATGTATTTTTGGTATGTGGTAAAATACCGGTGTTCTTGGATGGCGTTTATAGAGAAATTCAAATTCTTATTTACTAATTATACTCTGCATTTGTGCATCCAACAGTAAAGTTTTTAACTGTGATTGATATTCAATCAGAGGGTCTCCATCCAGTGTGACATAATGGGTCTCATCATCTAATTGGCGATATGCTTCCATTATATAAGTCTCCCTATTTTGCAGAACTACTCCACCCCCCTTGTCCGCTTGTCTTATAACTATACTTTTAGCTTGTCTCATCTCATCTAGAGCTCTTTGTTCATTTGGGTGGAGATTTTTCCTTTTTAAGGTTGATGTTTCTTCACACATTTTCTCAAAGCCTCGTAGGACTAGAGTATAGAATGTATCTATAAATCCACCTTTAGACAAGTATGGAAAGAATGTGGATCTTGGGACAAACGGGGAGTGTACAATAGTAGGTTCAGTATTTGCCAAGGGTTCATCCCTTAAAGTGACCATCATGTCTATTGGATTCTGTGTAAAATGTTGCGTAAAGATATCAAGGTTTGGAGCTATTGTTGAACTATTAGAATCCCTGATACAATTAGTTTCAATGGGCAACCTTATATTCAGATTTTGTGACTGCACAGATAACTGGGATGTCATGAGTCTAATACACTCTTGTTCTTGTGTGTTAAATAGCACTTCCTTTTCCTTGCTCTTAATAGCAAAGTGTCTCATAAGGGTGATCTTTCTTATATATCTATTCAGATCAACGAACAAATTAAATTTATTTGGTGTACTACTAGGTGCAAATGAAAGACCTTTAGCCAGTAGTGACACATGATGAGCCGATAATACAAAACTAGACAAATTGAAAATACCGTGACTTTCTGGCGTCAAAAATCTCAGTTTGCTTGCCTCCTTTCTTTGCTGCTGTTTCCCTCCTCTTCTTCCTCGGTGTCTCGCTTTCTGCGTGGTGTTGTTGATGGTGTTGTTTGATTCCATAGGGGGTAGATTTTCTCCTTTTTCTCCTGAGCCTCGTGTTGGCTCACCATCTCTAAAAAAGAGTCAGTATGAGAAACAGTTTTCTTATCTTTACTATAGGAAGGTTTAGCTCCATCTTTTTTCTGTGTTTTAGATATAGTACCACTGGTAGATTTTTTATCTGGAATATTAGTTTCTAAACTTCCTGATGGTCTTTCTACTTCCAATATCTCAAATCTATTTTCAATAGGTGTACATTGAGGAGAATTGTTATTGGTACTGGTGCGTCTTTTTCTATCCCTATTGTCAGATCTAGAAAAATGTTTGAACACTTTTGGTTTCTCTGTGTGTATGTGATTTTGTTCTCTACTCTGATGTTCTTTACTCTGTTCTCTTTTTCTACTAGTTTTCCGTCCATATTTGTGTGGAGTATAGTGATGGGAATTGTCTCTTTTATTTATTTTCCAATTACGCACCCTATCTGTTGCTTAGTCAACAACATCCCTTTCAAATTTGTTGTCTTTCCTTTCTAAGATATCCTCCTCATATTTCAAAACTCTCAATGACACCAGGTTGTCTAACTCCTTGAATTCTTCACTATCTATATAGGGGGTAATTGACTCTTGTAAATCTTCAATTTCCTTTTCTAGACTTAATAGCTTATCCTCCCGATAGGAAATCAGGAGTCTTATAAGTGCAAATGAACAGTTTTCCAACGTTTGGTTCCAATTGGCTGAAAACTCTTTACTGGTCTCAAAAGTAGGTTTTTTTAGAACTCTCAAACCCCTTGGAACCAACTTTTTATCCAAATATTTTTGTAAAGCCAATAAATCAAGCCAGTGCTTCATTTCCTCCTTTGCCAATTTCTCTAGCCCATAGAATTTGGCTTTTAAATCTATATTGATGACACCACTGTCCTCATCCTCCATATCTTCTATAAGATTAATTTCTGTAGTGGCCATATACTGCTGCCTTCTAGCTAATCGTTCCTTACTACTTAACATCATATTGACAGATAATCTGAGTTCCCTATAAATACATGTTATGCTGCTGTCAAAAAGGTGTTGATATTAGACAAATTACAAAATTGACTGCGCTCAACAGGTACTCGAGATCTGAATATAGTAGTGATATTAAACAATCTTGATTAGCAAAAATGATCGACTAAACATAAATTGATGGTAATTCAATAGCTGAATTAATACTGGTATTTACTATACAAGCTTATACACTTCCGGAACAGAGCCCCAGTTGCGAACCCTCCGAGACGATTGCGGGAAAGGCCGGGACTCCATCTACAGGGAGAAGCAGTGTACCAGCGGTGGTACAGGTACCGGGCACCCTATATGTGTGAAGGGTTCAGGACATAGCACCTTACCGGCCTACCGAACTACGGGGGTACATACTTACTATTCTGGTATCCAGTCCGGCCGCGTGACCTGTTGTACTTCCGGGTCAGGGATCCAGAGACATTTGCTGTTCCTGTATCCAGTGGAGATTACCGGAGTAGCTGACACCTCATCCAAGGGAGAGCAGCACACCAAGGGAGCCAGAGCAACACGTGGAGGTGAATGAGTATACTCATTACAGGCTTTTACTTATTGTTTGTTTGTGAATGCATCTTTGTTGGACCTAATCTTTTTATTAAAAGTGTATTTTTTATGTTGCACTAGGATCGGGCACTTTCTTTTCTTGTTGTTCATATATATATATATATATATATATATATATATATATATATATATATATATATATATATATATGAACAAAAATTGTAGCGCCAGAGTAGAACTGCAACTATTAGAAACCTAATAAGTGACTAAAGTGTATGAAGTTAGTTCTTGTGATTAATGTGCAAGAAATAAAGAATAAAAATAAAAATACATTTATATATATCAATTTACAAAATGGTAAAACACAATAAACTTGGTATAAAAGATGTGCAAAAGTGCAAAAAAGGGAAAATAAAGTCCAACCAGTCCTTTAGATGTTAGTCCATGAATGAAGGTAAATGATGCTGACAAAGGGGTTCTCCGGCTGCTCTCACATGGGATAAACCACATCCAGGGATATCTACAAACAGAAAAAGAGAGAGAGCGCACGCCCCATGGGCTCTCTCTCTTTTTCTGTTTATATATATATATATATATATATATATGTAGCCCTGGTAAGAAATTGGGCTATATGTCTTTCCTCCTTCTGGTATAAGCCCTGGTAAGGGCCGGCTGCCAGAAGTTATCATGGGTTTCTCCCTCTTCAAGCACTGCTCTCAGTGGTGGAGGTAGGTCACCTGACCCTGTGTCTAAGGCAAGAGACACGGGGGAGGGGCCTGCCAAAGTCATAAAGGGCAGGGCACAGCCTATTTAGTGTGTCATTCTGTTAGTGTGTAGAGATAGAAGTCCATGGAGTGCACTGCTGGAGAAGGAGATTCTGCGGCCTTTGAGTAGAGCTGCTTGAAGTATAGTAGCTAGGTGGACCATTCCTCTCACCCTGTTTAGGGGGTGAGGGAAGAGCTAGCCCCACCCTGGGTGCACTTGACCTGGGGTGGTGGCAGGGACACAGATACCATCCTGAGGGAGAGCAGGTTGGAGGAGAGAGAGAATCTGTACCTGACTGTGATCCTGCTGCTATCCCTACTGCTTTGATAATAAAGAGCTGCTGCTGCTTTTATGAAAGACTGTGTGAGACTGGAATCTCTCGTCCCTGAGTGGGGGACTCTCTGGAAGGATTCCACCCCTCATCCTTGGGCCTACCAGAGATGGAGGCGCTGTACCATTAAATGAGACGGAGGCATTCACCCCAGTAACCTGGTCCTGTCATCCCCCATACCATCGCAGGAGTCTCATGCCCTCCTGTTGCTAGCAGGTATGCACCACACCTACTGCTGCGGCCAAGTTTATTCGAGCATTTGCCCGTTCTTGGCCGCAGCAGTAGCCTGGCGCGCGCCCGAGAGTGACGGGCGCGCGCCGAAGCAGTGGAAGAGCGCCCTCCGATCGGGGCGCTCTCCCTACCGCTGCCGGGTCCGCCGGGTCCCCCGGAACCCCCTGCCGCTGTCCCGCGATCGCGGGACACCAGGGCTCCCTCGGGGAGCCCCTGGACGCGCGTGCAGGGGGCGCACGCTCCCGAAGACGCGTGACCGCGCGTCTATGACGCGCGGCACGCTGAGGGGCGGCCACTAGCAAGCCGGGAAATCTCCCGGCTTGCGGTACCGGCCACACTTTAATAAAGTGTGTCGGTAGTGTATACACGTAGCCAGACCCTAGTACAGAGGGGGGGGCCCGATCTGCGATTGGCCCCGGGAAGAGGGGCTACATATATATATATTTAAATATTTAACTAAATAACCAATAAAATATTATTATTATTGAAGTATTTAAACTTTATACTTATTACCATATATGTTTTGTCAATTGGATGTAGCATTGGGCACCCATGTCTATACATTTGCCATGCTCAGAAGCACTCCTTTTGACACACACATATATATACTGTATGTGTGTGTCAAAAGGAGTGCTTCTGAGCGTGGCAAATGTATAGACAGGGGTGCCCAATGCTACATCCAATTGACAAAACATATATGGTAATAAGTATAAAGTTTAAATACTTCAATAATAATAATATTTTATTGGTTATTTAGTTAAACCCTTTGGCCAAAGCATTATAAGCCTGCATACCAACGTCAAGTTATAATCAATGTGTGTGTTGATTTAATTCCTAACTGGCAACAGTTGTTTGGAGGTAAGGGGTCCCTCCTCCAAGAGCTCACCCCTCCCCAACTTTTTAACTTGGGAGGTTCTAGCATTTTGCTGAATGGACAGGACTCACTGTGGTTGTTTCCCCTTGTACAGAGGTAAAAGGAAAGGTTCACAGTTTAGTGTTAGGACCTGCAAAATTTGGTAATACAGACTTAGGTTTAAAATGTATATTTTTCCCCATATATTGTTTGCCCAAAGGGAGACGGTGAGAAAGCGCCCTCTAGCGCAAAACGTATGTCAGGTGAACCGACTTTATGACATCACTATGCGCAACTAACACAATGGCCACAGTCTAATCAGGAGCTGCTGCGAACTACCCAGGGAGAGAGACCTCACAGTATACCCGTTAAACAGATGAGTATACATGATACATGATATATGCGTACAGATAAAAACAGAAAAGACACAGCGCACAACGCTCATAGTGCATTAAATGATATATTAGCATATACAATAAGGTAAGGTGAGTAATGTGCGTACATCAAAATAATTGAACAAATGCAGTTAGGGATAATGTTACCCAACGCCTCAGGAAACCGGAACAAGTGTCCTCACAGGGGTTTTGGCGCTGGTACCTCGGATGCAGGATCCCAGTAGTTGAAAGGTAAGTAAAGAGTCTCTACACAGTTCTTTTACCCACAGGGCACGAGTCCAACGTCTGCTGCTGCCGCATGCAGTTGTTTGCCAGTCCACAGCTCCACGCCGGCTGGATTCTCTCACTCCCCTCCGTGCACAGCACTTCCGGGTCAATGACGTCACCGCGGGGGAGATGGCTGGTATTAGCGCCGTGTAGACTCGATCAGCTCACGTAATGGGGTGATGGTTAGAGGTAGAGGTTAGGATTGCAGTTCTTGACCAGTCATCCAACGCGTTTCGAAACCCGTAGGTTTCTTCTTCAGGGAATAAAATAAAGTGGTTCCGGATGGATTCTAAATACTACACAAACGTGCCTCATTGGCTGAGCTATCTACACTAACAGCCAATGGGGAAGTAGTGGAGGCGGGTCAAAAGGTCCCGGTTTCGCGCGTCACTGATTGTCAATAGCAACAGAACATAAACATACAATAAACTTTATTAACAACGACAAATCAAAACAAGCGCGATTGATGGTAGCTAAAATACAAAGAAACAGTGTTAAAACATGATAAAAAACATAGTGCACTTGTGCATCAGTGGCCAGGCAAACTAGGATGGCTATCCTAATATATAATATAAACCACAGATGAAGAAGAAAAACGAAAAGTAAACATATTTTATCTAATCACATTTTATCACGTTATTTTACCAGTAGTTGCGCACCTTATTTTCTTTTCACATGATATATGCGTCCCTTGTATTTGATATATATCACATCTTCAGCTACCTGTATATAGATGTGAAATACTGAGGTAGACGCTCAGCATATAATTGCACATTAACTAACATGACGGGTGCAACGTGCTAAACACATGTATTACAGCAATATATAGCTGAAGTATTTCACACTGACATTATCTCTTATAAGAGTTTTTGTGCATACATGGGGTTAATATATTAAAACTGCTGTTAGATATATATATATACAGTATATATATATATCAATTTTTAACAGTTCACATGGCCTTATTATCTGTATGATTGGCCTATGTATATTATACAGGTAAAACCATGTGTAAAGAATAACCTTCATGTATACACAGTGTATGTGGCTCTTTAGAGATATATAAGAAGTGACTACACACACTAGATGTGCGCTGGATACACATCTCACATTGGTATCACTTTATGTTAGACCTTATACAATATCATCTAAGGCTAACCAGAGGTACTCGCAGGTATACATCATTATACCATTAGGATATTCGCTTTAGCAGTATGGCTTCGGCTATTGAGCAGTGAGCCCCCCCCCCCCTTTTGAAACATGTTCACAACTATAAGTGTGCTATGTATAGTATAAGATGACAACAGATTTATCTAAAGCTGTGTATTAAGTTGAATAGACTTTGTGTAATATAAGTCTATACTGGGACCAGTCACATTGCGCAGGGTACTATCGTGTGTGCAAAATAACCAGCTCGAATATTAATTTTGTGATTTAGGTATGAGGCGCAATTTGGATGCGATCTTTGAACCGTGCCTCGGGGACCAGTCACATTTTGTGTATGCCCTTCTGTTAGGTGTTCTATTATGCTATTATCAGAACAGATATGAGGCTAGTCACTTGAGAAAGACCTATTGGTCGAAACATTGTGTGGCACAATACATTAGCTTTATTAAAAAACTGTGGAGCGTTGGATCCTTCCTGCCTCAGTATTCCAAAATGACCCGCATATGCATTCCACAGACTACGCGTGCGCCAACAATAAATGACCTGCATGCAGATGCAGCCCCATGTATCTGACCACTTGCCTTGGAAAATCTGGGGCTATCCACAGTAAAGGGTTAAACAAGGTGAAATAAGTGCGCTACTACAATTAAACTCTATAATTCAACCACAAAACAACCCAAGTGGAGTGAGTGGTAAGGAAGGACATAAACGTATAAAATGATTGTTACGTGATCCTAAGTGTATTCAAGAGAGCATCTGCAGCCATGGAATCAGGGATGGCTCAAACACCCCCTTAACTAAAACAGATAAAACACAAAAAACAGCGCACAACGCTCATGGTGTAGTAAATTAAAATGTAATGAGTGACACAGTATTATGTAAGTATTCTGCGTACATCAGGAGATAATTTAAACAGCATGTCAAGGGATATTGTTACCCAAGCGCCACCCAGCAGGACCTGGTCTCTCCAACAAGATGTCATCTGGTAATCCCCAGGTTCTTGCTTCCAGATCCAGAGTCGTCACAGTGGTATCATTTGTTAGTCCTTATGGTAAGCCTGTGGCTTAATCACCAATCCTGTACACAGGTAAAGTGTGATGCAGGTGCAAATGTCCTAATGCTCTAATTCCACTACTTGTTAGTGGTGAGGAGTCCGTTAGTGGAAATAGTCTGATGGTGGTGGTTTACTGCATTTGTGTGTCCAACCGCTTCTGCGTCTACCCGTCAATGATGTCACTATGCTGCAACGCCGTGTATCGTGTGCCCCAGCCTCTTTCCAGTCTTCAATCAAACAAGCAGCATAATATGGATGCAAAGATCATCGGATCACTTGGGTCTCAGTGTCTGATTTCCCTGATGAAGAAATGTGGCAGTTTCGAAACGCGTAGGATAGTACTGACACTGAGATCCAAGTGATCCGATGATCTTTGCATCCATATTATGCTCAAACAGTCTGCTATCCACGCTCGTGCTGTCCTAGAAGTGTCTTGTGGGACTGGCAATCACCCCTTGCTCCTATGTGCGTGGAGCATCTCCCCCAAAAATGCTCCTAAACATATAAACCTGGAGATTACCAGATGACATCTTGTTGGAGAGACCTGGTCCTGCTGGCTGGCGCTTCTGAAACAATATCCCTTGACATGCTTTTTTAATTATCTCCTGATGTACGCAGAATACTTTCCTAATATTGTATCACTCATTACGTTTTAATTTACTACACCATATGCGTTGTGTGCTGTTTTTTGTGTTTTTTCTATCCACAGTAAACTCTGCAAGATTTCTATTAGATTTCTGCAGCCAGACTAATGGACCATTGCATTTACACAGTGGGGGTCTCTGCAGTCCCATTCAAATGCAGGGACACCCGCTGTGTTAATCCGATGGGCCATTAGGCTGGCTGCAGAATCTCAAAGAAATCTCACAGTAGTTACTGTGAGATAGTCCCAGTACGTTCCCCGGCATGTGGTCGGATAAATGTGTCTGCATCTGTATGTACTGTATACCATGGACCATGCATGCGCAGACTGCACTTTAAGCATATTATTATTGTTTATTAATAGTGTACAGTAAAATATTTCACAATTATTTTACAGAATTAAAAAACGACTCTCAGAAGATGTCAATGGAAGTCTAAAAGCTTTATAATTTTGAACCCTTTTAATACTGTTGAGATATACTGTATACATTATTTTATACAATGCAAAACATTGAAAATATGCATATCTATGCCCTTTTCTGGGTATAGATATGCACAGTGACCAACAATGCATTTTTTGGCAAATGCTTGTTTTTATTTTATTGTAAAGTATTGTAATTTGTATGTTTTTTTTAGTTGCCCATTCATGGTCAGTGTGGCAATCCATGCCCATATTGTGGGCATGGTTTACCACAGTAACAATTAATGGCTTTATTGTGCAATGCTTGTTTATATTTAAATGTCATGTGTTTTATTTTGTGGCTGTTTTTTTAGCTTCCTGTTCATTGTCATCGTGGCAAACCATGCCCATATTATGGGCATAATTTACCACTGTGCCAATCAGGTGGTTTATGGGCAAATGTTTTTTTCATTGAAATGTAATGTATGTTATTCAGTGCTTGTTTATTTTATTTTTAGCTTGCCCACTCATTGTCATTGTGGCAAACCATGACCATATTATGGGCATAGTTTACCACTGTGACAATCATAGTGTAGCGGGGGTGTGGGTAGTTTACCCGGTGATTGTGGTTAGGCCTCTCAGGTGGGAAGCAGGAGGGGGTTAACCCCTTAATTACCATAGTAATTACTAAGATGAATAAGGGGTTAGTGGTCAGTAGTTATTTTTCTTTACAGTTGGTGTCCACTGAAAAAGAGGAAGACAAGGGGGACGAGGCCTTACCAGAGGTAAGTCCAACATTAATTTACTTTATGCTGGCTGGAGGGATAATGTTTTATTTTTTTATGGGCAAATTAGCTATTATCCAGATCGGCATAATTGGGATTTTGCCCATTACTATACTGTATGTGTTAGGGGGGGGTGTGGGTGTTGGTGGTAGGGGGGGTAGTAGGGTGCCCATTAATTCACATTGGGGTTATCTTTGCATTTAGGGTATAGGTAACCACACTGGCAATCAATGGAGGTATTGGCTAGTATTGTGTTTTAATGTTTATTGGAGGTAGATGGGATGGGTGAAGGTGGTATTTAGGCCGTGGTGGGTGTTCATGCCTACCGGGTGGGTAGCGCGAGGGGTTAACTCCTTAATTAACTGAGCGGTTGTAACCACTCAGGTAATGAAGGTGGTATCTCCTCCCACTACCCTCCTGCAAGGCCTAAACACCCACCACAGGCCAAATACCATCTTCACTTCCACCCTCAATAAAACGAGCACTGGTATTTAACCCTTTCATTACCTTAGCAGTTAGCCAATAAGCTAATGAAGCTGCATGTAAAGCTCTGTTTATTGCATAGGATTGTAGCAGGGCGTCTCTGTGGCTGGTATTAATTTGGGGCAGCTCTGGAGACTCCTGGTTTCCATCTGGTGCAGTAAAAATATTTTTTTTCTTCTAAGTCATACCGCAAATCCTATCTTGCCACCCTTGAGGTGACGAGATGAGATCTGCGACTTGGTTGCTAGTTGCAGGTTCAATGAGATTGTTGTGTGTAGCTACTAGAATAGGGTGATTTAACAAAAAATGCGAGTTTGATATGATTTTGAGTTCCCACCCGGTTTGTCTAAGCAGGAGTGCTTCCGCTTGGGAAGAAGCACTTCCCGAATGATTTTGGCATTTATCGAAGCTTCCTGAATAGCTACACATGCCAAATCGTTCAAGAAGTGCTCAAAATGCTCGAAGACTTAGGGGCTTATGCAGAGAGGATAGAGAAGGGAAATAGCGCCATCTTTTGGCGAAAATACACACCAGAGAAGCTTGTCCTGCAGAGAACATGGAGAGATTCATAAAATTCGCCACAGCAGGTTTCTTTACTTTAAAAATTGCCAAACACGTGGCGAGATTGGTAAATTCGCCATGTTAAAATAGGGTGGTATGCAGGTAGCATAGATGCACTGCAACTCGCCATTCTGCCCTATATTATAGCGAGTTCAATGTAGCCAGAAAAACTTGGCAATTTTGAATCTCATCAGAAAAAAGAGGTAACGCAGCTTTCAGCATACGCCCATAACTTACTCCAATTCTGTGGCTATTTTCCTGCCGTTTTCACATTAAATAACGTTCCTCTCTGCTTAAGCCCCTTAGTTATCGAAGCTACTAGAATAGGCCCCAAAGGCTCATAAAACAAGAGGACTAAAAAGTTTAGAGCCCAAGCAGAGTTAACAAGCTCACAACGTACAGTATGTGGAGCAAAAAAACTAACAGAGCCTAAAGGCTCACAACACATACAGAGCCATATATGTTCTCAATGTGATCAAATCCCAAATACTCATAACAAAACAGAACTAAAAGAATCACAACACAAGCAGAGCCCAAAGATTTACAGCCACCTAAGCAGAAATAAACCGTCAAAACAGAGCCAAAAGGCTCATTACGCAAGACAATGATCTACAGTTTATTGCATATGAATTCTCATCCTTTTTCAAACTAGGTGGGCACCTACAGTATCTGAACAGTCCCATACCATCCATCTTCAAATGAGTTGGCAGAACATTCAACCTTTCTAAAAAGACCCTCAAGGCTGACGGATGAGATGGGCATCCTGCACAAATGACTTTGGATGACTGCTTTTTTACATATCATAATTCACCACAGTACTACAGTATATCACAAACTCCTTCCCTGCAACTATTTGGCAGAAACATATGTTTCCATTTACATTTTTGTAAAATATCTCTGCAGATACAGTTTAGAATGTCCAAACATCCCAAATGTAACCATATGTAACGTGACAAAGACATTGCATCTCATACTGTACACCTCTCCTTCCTAACACCCATTTCTCTACACTGCTCACATGACACAGTATCAGAAGTGTCTCCGTTACTAACCTCATCTCTGAATACTACATGCAATCTAGTCCTCGATCCTTCTCACTTCCTCTCTCTTTTTTTTTTGGTTTCGCTTTTTTTTTGTTAAATATATGTTTATTGATATTTTATAAACCAAATATAAGGTATAGAAAAGAAAAAGGATGGATAAAAGCAAAAGTTATGTCATGTTTGAGCCACACAACTGAGTATGCCAATGAACTTGTCTTCAGTAATTTGGGCCTTATACTGTTTTGGTTTCAAAGTTACTATCTCATTGTATTTAAAATGTTTATAACATTTGTAACCCAAACCTCAATTTTGGAATATCAACCATTCTGTAACAGAAGAAAGGAGACAAAGGACTAGTGCCAGAAAGAGATAGTGAAAAGAAAGAAGGGAAAGAAAAAAAAATAAAGAAGGGGAAGGCAAAAAGGAATAATAATGTTGATAGGAGCTTATTTTTCTTAGTCTCTTCTGTCTTCATCTTCTTTAGATCCCAGAGCCCAAGTCCAAGCAACCTTCCCATAAAAGTCCCTTTCTAGCTCGCCGGACAAATTATATACTCATTTAGCCTTATCAAATAACCATTTCACTGGGAGGTTTTTCTAACCACATGCCCCACACTCCTAGAAACATTTAATAAGTATTGTTAATTACTGTATACTGGTTATCTTTGCCATCAATAACACCTTTCACATTCTGTTTGTCACTTGACAAATTGAAAGAGGAACAGAACATTTTCACACCTTTGCCACTGAGCATCTTCTTAGCAGGGGCTAAGATACTGTATGATGAACCACTGTTTTTTTTTTTTGTTTCAAATATTTTTTTAAATGAGAAGCATACAGTATAATAAACATCATCCAGTGACATTAAAAACAGAAACATACAACAATACTTTCCAATTACATATTAAGTTGGAAAAAAACAGTGTTTTACTTTTAGTCACACCATGTTGAAGCAAAGTTTTTAAAAATACATTTTTAGGTGTGTGCATAAGTTCGAGCCAGTTGGTTGGGGGGGAGATCTACTAGCACTTTTGAGTTAGTGCCCTTATCGGAAGGGCATGAAAAGTGAGATGAAATAGAGAAATAACTGGGGGGGGGGCGGAGAGAGAGAGGGGTAGGGGTTGGTGAGGAGGGGCGGTTCCCCCCCCCTGTTCCCCCACACCGCCTTAGTCAACCCATTTATTGTCAAATAAGATCCTCTTGGTGTTTAAATTATCCCATTAATCTTAGGGAGGCTATGTTCAAAGTCTCCTTTTGCGAGACATCGGTTCGGTTTGGACTTCAGTTAGTTAACCCGATCAGTTTTTCTGCCGTTAGAGTCTTAATCCTTAGCTGTCTTGGCTGTGCAATTCAGTTCACTGTCTCAGCCATGGTTCTCACGGTCTATAAAATTCATCAGTCGACTGCTTTAAGAAAGCCGTAATTTTTTTCCATTTGCATCACCTCGTTTATTCTTTTTTTGACAGTTTATCTAGATGGGGGGCTATCTTCTTCCAAGAGGCTGCCACGTTTTTAATGATAATATTTTTCTTCTGCAGGCTTCCCTTGTACCAATGCCCATTGATCAAAGGGTAAGTCTGTATCTGTGACTTAAGTAATTAATATTATTACATTATTCTAGAAAAGTTGCATTTGACATGACCACCATATTGTGAGGATCTGATTAATTTCTGCCTGATTCCTGCCTGATGTGTAGCCCGGAACCTGATTGGCTTAACATGCTATTTAGGCTTAGCCCTTCTAACAGGAAGTTGGTTGAGCATATACCTTCATGACAAGTGCTGATCACAAGCACTCTACCTTGCCTCTGCCTTGCCTTTGCCTTGCCTCATTTACCTTTGACTTCGCTGCTATCTCCTATCCTCGACCCCAGCTTGCTCTCGACTACTCCACATTTTCCAACCCTCGACTCTGCTAGTGACCACTACGACCCATATCTCACTACCCCTCAACCTCGGCTTGCCTACAATTATCCTGCCTTCTCCTACCCTGATCCGGCTACCCATGACTATGAGTCCCTCATCCGGACGTGGCTTTGCGGCTTCAGTTCTGTATTTATTTATCCCCACCTTGGCCTCGAAAATCCATCCAGTTTGTTGCGAGTGTCCATTATACATATATGACTCATACTGTAGTAACCACCTGGCCACAATCCCTCCAACATTGATCAGAAGACTGATATGTGTTTCAGTCTTGCAGGTATAAGATCCCATCTCAGTAATATTTCATATCAACTTTTTTTTAATAGTCGATCTAATGTTTGTAGGGATATCCTATAAACCATCAAATATCTGTGAGATTGAGGAAGCCAAAATACTTTTGCAAATGGTAAAAGTATCAAAACTAGGTAATTTTTGCATAATGGAGGATTTTAATTATCAAGGTATAGACTGGGGCAATAAAATTATCACAACAACAAAAGGGCACATGTTTTGGGGGTGTTAAAAGACAATTACATGACCCAAATTATTTAGGAACCAACATGGAAAGGGGTATTATTGGATTTGGTAATATCAAACAATGAGGAAGTAATAATAAATATTCCATTACGGGAACTTTTGGGTAACAGTGTCCATAACATGTCTCATTTGACATACATTACAAAAAAAATATTATACTATGAGTTCAACAAAGACATTAGATTTTTAAACTGCATATTTTTATAAACTGAATCATAATCTACAAGGAATAAATTTGAATTATGTTTTTGTAGGGAAAAATGTGGAAGATTAATGGGCAGTCTTTAAAACATTGTTAGGAAAATACACTTATCAGTGTATACCCTAGGGTAATAAATATAAAAGAAACAAGACTAAACCAATGTGGCTAAATAAACAGATAAGGGAGGAAATGGAAAGGAAGAAGCAGGTATTTGGATTCTTAAAGTCAGAAAGGACTGAGGCATTATATCAGGATTATAAGGAATGTAACAAAAGTTGCAAAACGACAAAAAATGAAAATGAAAAAAAGGATAGCAACAGAAAGTAAGATCAACCATACAAAGTTATTTAAGTACTTTAGTAACAAAAAGATTAGAAAAGAAAATATAGGGCCCTTTCAGTGAAAGATGGTTTGGAAAATTATTAGAGATAAAGAAAAAGCAAACAAATTCTTCATTTATCAGTAATAAGCAATTGCAAACATAGTGGCACAGGAGGAAGCCACAACCTCTATATTAACGTACAATTAGTTAACTGAGGAAGAAGTGCTTAGGTGGCTCAATAATAATAAAGTAAATAAGGCACCTGGCTCCAATGGCATACACCAAAGTGTTCTTAAGGAGCTGAGTAATTCAGTTATAGCTAAACCATTACATTTAATATTCAAAGACTCTATTTCCACAGGCTCAGTATCACAAGTTTGGCATAAAGCAGATGTGGTGCCTATGGGAGCTAGATCACAACCAAGGAATTACAGACCTGTAAGTTTGACATCAATAGTGGGGAAGCAACTTGAAGGTTTTTTATGGAATAAAAAGTGATCCAAACATGGAGAAAAAAGTGGAGCACAGCGTTCCGAGATAATTACTCTCATAGTACTTATTGACATTAAGAATGTATGTTGTCATATTACAAATCCAAAACTCTGATGCATCGATTTCAGGGACTCTGGTCTCTATTGTTATGTTAGATGGAATAATATTCAGGAATAACTAATGGATAATAAAATAATTAGTGATAGTCAGCATGGCTTTAAGAAGGATAGATCATGTCAAACTAAACTTATTAGTTTCTTTGAGAAGATAATTAGGAATTTAGACCAGGGTAATTCAGTTTATGTTGTCTACTTAGATTTTGCAAGGCTTTTGATACGGTTCCACACTAGAGGTTAGTGCACAAAATCAATCAAACTGGACTGTAAAATATTTGCACCTGGATTGAAAACTGGTTTAAGGATAGACAATAGGACATCCTTGAAAACGAGATGTAACTATCAATGTTCTGTATTACATCTGTGAAAACATTTTTATAAATAAAATAAAAACAGAGAGTTGTTGTAAATGGAACATTTTCAGGTTGGGCTAAAGTTCTGAGTAGAGTAGCTCAAGGATCAGTACTGGGACTCCTGTTTTTTTTAACTAATTTATTAATGAACTTGAGGTTTGCATAGAGAGCAAAGTCTCCATCTTTGCTGACAAAACTGAATTGTGTAAGGTAGTAGAATAAGAGCAGGATGTAATTTCTCTCCAGAAGGACATGGATAGACAGGAAACTTGAGCAGGTAAATGTCAGATGATGTTTAATACAGATAAATGTAAGGTTATGCATTTGGGAAACATGAATAAATAGGCGATATAGAAATTAAATTAGGAAAATGGTGAATCCTTGATGAAGAAGGATTTAGGAGTGCTTGTAGACATCAAGTTTAGCAATAGTGCGCAATGTCATGAAGTAGCTGCAAAGGAAAACAGGATCTTATCTTGCATTAAATGGGGAATGGATGGAAGGGAAGTAAACACAACTGTGCTCCTCTATAAAGCATTAGTAAGACCACGCCTTAAATATGGAGTACAGTTTTGGGCACCATTCCTGAGAAAAGACATTATGGAACTAGAAAAAGTGCAGAGAAGAGCCATCAAATTAATAAAGGGGATGGAAATCTGACTTATGGGGGGAGACTAGCTATATTAGATTTGTTTAAATTAGAAAATATGCATCTAAGAGGTATATAACAACTATATACAAAAATATTCAGGGACAATATAAGGAGCAATCAAAAAGAACTATTCATTCCAAGGGCAGTACAAACAGCACTGGGTCATACCTTTAGTTTGGGGGAAACTCAGCACACATAGTTCCCTTAGACACTGGGAAAGGGGGCTACATACAAATATAGTGTAAAGTATCTGTCCTGTAAATTTAGCATAGGTGGAACTTCATGGACGTATGTATTTTTTCAACCTTTAATTTTATACCATTTTACATCTTCTTATCTTACACGGCTCACACCACTTCATTGTAAGCTCTTTGGAGCATGGGTTCTCCTTCCCTTATGTTATCACTTACCTGTTGCACTTATCCCCATTGGTTGTCATGTATATACCTTGTATTATATTTCTTTGAAGTGCTTAATACTTTGCTGGTGCTATATAATTTACATTTACATACATAAATACATAGAAGAAAAAAGAATATTCTGCTGCGCTCACTTGGGTATGTGGATATCAGGTATGGAAATAAATATGAATAATAACAATTTTGCCCATGTGGCCTCAAAATACAAACTACACAGAACACAAACACGAACAAACAATGACAAAAAGACTGGGAAACACAAAAAAGGAAAAGAGTTCCCCACAAACGATCCCAATAGCAGATGAGCCGGAACCAGTACTGTAGGGACGCCGCTGCCAGTCTTCAGAAATGACCACTTTCTCCTTCACACTACAAAACAAGAAGACAGCGCGGCTCCCATAGCATAATACTGCAAATAAATTGGAATAGTTGCCCAATGTTCAGATTACGGCCACTCACAATTTAAAAATAATAACAAGCAAGGATCTCACTAAGGTGGAGACTTCACCCGTTCCTCCGTTGCATACACCAGGTCCACGTGTATGGATACCGCCAGACCTCTGCCACAGACCAGGAGCCAAGAATGTGCGTCCACATTAGTTCACTTCCTGGTCGATGTCTCGCGATAACAGTCGCGAACGTGTGCAGCATGCAGTATCTCAGGGATTCTGGGAAATGACATGCAAATGAGCACACAATGCCGCTTCACTGTGGAGGGTTTTTGTCACTTTTTGTACCCACCATAACCTTAATAAGTGTGGTGAATACCTACTCTTAGTCTCAAACCAGCATAGCCAGCAACCAACCTCACACTGATGATACCTTTCAAGGTTGAAACATGTCTGTGAGTGGGTTTATTGGCTTTGCATCTCACCCCAGCCTGTGCTTAAAAGCTGTGTTTAAAGCAGCATACATTGGCTTAAGGGTTGCTCGTGTAATATGAGCTTGAGACAAAAGGTGGCACTGTGTGCTCATTTGCATGTCATTTCCCAGAATCCCTTGCTGCAGTGGAAGTGCTGTGTGCTGGGCGATAATGGTGAAAGACAGGGTTGCAGACCTGTCTAAGACATGCAAATGAACATACAGTAATATTTACAGTTGCTATATATATATATATATATATATATATATATATCAAATGGAAACATTACTGTATGCTCATTTGCATGTCTTAGACAGGTCTGAAACCCTGCCTTTCACCGTTATCACCAAGCACACAGCACTTCCACTGCAGCAAGGGATTCTGGGAAATGACATGCAAATGCGCACCCAGTACCACCTTTTGCTTAAAAACCATAACCATGGTTCCCTATAGGCTTACGCTTGCTGCACAGTCACAGCTTTGAGCACAGCCAGGGTTAAGATGCATAGCCAGTAAACACACCCACAGACAGCTGTTTTGACCTTAATGGGTCTCCTCAGTGTGGGGTTGGTTATACTGGCTATGCAGTAATGAAGCAAGGGATAGGTTTTACCATACTAATTTCTGCCAATCAATGTTAACAATAAAATATTAAAAACAAAATACAATGAAATCCAAACAAGTATACTATTTAAACCAAGCAAGGCAACATAAATAAATTACCATTAATTAATCAAATCCCCAAACAATTAAAATACCATCCAAATCAATTACAAAATTAACTAGTTTAATCGTTAACCAAAAGGATGTGATGTCATCCAAAGCCTGTCACATGGTAATTAAGCCAATCAAAGTTGGGATTTTGTTGTGTTTAATAATGGGCAAATAATCTATTATCCATATCTGGATAATAGTTATTTAGCACATTATTTTACTTTATGTATTTGGTGGGGGGGGGGGGATTGATGTATTTAATATATAGGACAGGTTTATTTTTTTTACATACAGGGTTGTTTCCTTAGGTCTGCAGGGACCTCTGGAGACCACCTGAGGTCTCCTCTGACTTCTCACGGATAAACAGCTGCCGGGTCCACGGGGGAAACCTGCAGGGAAGAACCGGTGGCCCCACATCTGTGGGGGCATCGCAGACCCGTAGGGACCAACTGAGGGCCCCCATACCCCGTGGGAACTACCCGAGGCCCCTCAGAAACCTGTGGGTCTGACCAGGGGCCCCCCAGACAGCCACGGGCCTACCCGTGGAGACCCCATTGTGGCCCACTGTGACCCGCGGAGACCACCTGGTGGACCACGGAGCCTGGCGGGGAGCCACCCGTAGGCCTCCAGACCCTGTTTAAAACCTGGTGCTGGGCTACAGTGAGGTCTACGGACACCCGTCAGGCCCATCGGGGACTCCCGTGGGCCTGGGATATTGACCCTGTATGTAAAATAATAAATAATGTATTTATGGGGGGGGCACAGGGGGTTGGTTATGTATTTAAAAAATATAATGATGTTTATTGTGGGGCTGTGTATTGTTTTTATTGTGGATAATGGTGCTGGGGGAAGGGGGTATTGGCCCCTAGGGTATGTGGATAGGCCTCCCTCCTGGGTAGTGGGTGAGGGTGGTTAGGCCTCATGGGGTGGGTAGTGGGGGAGGGTATTTAGGCCTCCCGAGTGGTGGGTGAGGGTGGGTTAACCCCTTAATGACTGTAGCTGTTAATAACCGCTATGGTGATTAAGGGGTTAGGGGACATTACATTGGCTGTTTTTATTCTTGTTATGTTTTGCTGCATTGGAGGAGGGCATGGACGGTGATGAAGATGAGGATGGCCTTCATCGTGGCAGCCGGAAAAGGGTGAGTGCAATATGTATTTATTGTTCTTTATGTATTTTAAATGGGCAAATGCACTATTATCCATTTGTGGATAATAGTAATTGTGCCCATTACTACTGTATACTCTATGTGTTGGGGGGGGTGTATTTATTTATAAGTATGTATGTGTTTTAAAATTATTTTTGGGGGGCACAGAATTGGTACTGCAGGCCCGCGGGGACACCTGCGGATAACACCCTAGGGCCACCGCCGGCCTATGGTATTGTGAAAAGCATGAATAAAGAAAACACATCTGAGGATTGTTGCAGAATAACAAATGAGTTTATTTCGTGTACATGTGCACACATAGAAGGAAGTTTCAAAATAAAACTTCCCCCACGACATATTGGCCTACAAGCCATATTTATACCAAAAATACTAAGCCCACGCCCACTTTATGATGCGGCGTGTGCGTCATCACATAAGCGTATAAGATAAACAAAAATTAATAAGGGAACATTGAGTTAATAACATAACTATAAGAGTCATACTAAAAATGGATTGACTCAGCTAAAATTCATTATACATGCCAGTGACCATTTCTCTATATACGTGATTTCTGGGAAAGGGTGTATGTGACCATGAGAACCTCCCCCTGAATGCGAGATGTGCCTGTTATCTATATTTTATTTTCATAACAGTGGCGCATTTCTCCCATCTCCAAGGTCTTGTGGTTAGCTGAAAGCTTATCCTCCAGGAGCAAATAAAAAGAAAAAATGTGTCTTTAAACTAAACTTCCACTCCAACTTTCATACAGACAATCAAAATGGATGACAAGATCAGGCACCTAAGATGGATGCTGACTTAAAATGGCTGCTCAGATCCCAGTGCTGTTTACGTCAGACCTCCCCCATAATGTACTTTTTTCTCAACTTTGTCAGTTCCCTCCTTTTTTATTCTGAAAACATTGCTTTTGAGAATTAAGGTTATGATATTAGTCCAGGGACACATAGACTGACTCATATTGTATACTGGGGTGCTCCATCATCTGATAGTGTTTGAATGTATACACCGGAGTGAAAAGGAGAGGGCAGTTCCCTCCTGCTGTCATAGTCTTGTTTGGCATTGCGGCCAATTTATTTTCCAGAGTTAGAACACTGCACTTGGCATCTTCTTTCTTCAAGGGACTGCTGTAAATTGGATCTGCAAACAATGGCATCATGTCTGCAGAAGGGGTAGCACATTTGTGGATCATTCCTTTGACAAACATGACACAAACATACATGACAACAGGTAACACCAACACACGCAGCAAAGCATTCATAAATTTTTGCTCCAAGTGATCCAAGCCATTCACCTAACCCCAAAGGGTCCCATTCTGTCACCTCCCTTTCTAAGCCTCTTTTGAATCTCTTGTATTTCATCTAGTTCATGCTGTACATTGCCACTCTGATATTGAATGAAAACACAGCATTGTTCTATAATTAGGGCACATACCCCTCCTTTTGAAGCTTAAACATAGTCTAAAGCAATTCTGTTTTGTATGGCCATAAGACTAATCTGAACCTGTTCTTGGTTTAATGATGACATGAAAAACTGTAAAATTAAGGCCACATCCTTTCTGTAAATTGTTATCTGACTGAACATATATTTTTACACAGGTTTCATTGGTTGGTGGAGAAACTTGACCCATAAATTGATTGTTGTTCCTAGTGTGTGAAGGGGTAGGCTTAAAAAAATGGGAAAATACAGAAATTATACACATAATACTTAAAACCTTATTTTATGCAAGCGACCTTTCTTTGGGTATGCAGTTGCTAGATAAAGGAAATGGCATCTATCTCTATCATCATATATTTTCAGAATCATCACAACATTCTATTATTGAGAATTGAGGGGGGTTGGTATCTGTGGAAGCGAATGCATGATCATCACCCCTTCACGCATTATATACATCATTCACTCAGAAAATCAGAACAAACAAAATGTATGCGATGGTCAAAATGGGTGACTTATGATCCTTTCCTTGTGGCTGACACACGCCCCTGGGTGACCCCCTCCTTTCGGTGGAGGTGCAACACACTTCTGGATTAAAGTTTTGCTGCACATGACACATACAGAGAGAGTGATGATTTCTGCCAAAACACATACAAGAGCATTCACAAGCCACGCTTCCAGGAAACCAATCCACCCATCAAGGCGCAATTGTACAAAAATCTTAAATTTCTAACTTAAACACACTCTGATTAAGACCGGGCCTTAGCCTGGTGTCGTATTTTCCTCGGGGTTTAACAGTCAGGGTGTTTCTTTACCCTTCAAAACGTTAACTTGAAGAGGCTGTGCTTTGGGTGACTTGGGTGGAGCTTGATGTGCGCCACGTGGACCCAGTAAGAGACCTCTGCCACTTTTATTGCTGTATTGGTGATTTTTTGGGCCTTTTCATCTGGGATAAAGAGCATGCTTGCGTAGAAAATATTTGACTATTAACCCCGTCTCAAGTAGGTGCACTTTCAACTTTGTCCTAGAGAGACTCAAAAAATATATTAGTTGCATACAATACTTACTAATTGTTTTATTACAAATGACATGGTCCTTAATTCGTTCCTTTGGACTGCTGATAGTCAGTCATAAGTCATCCCATAAGTGTCTCATAGGGAGATAATTTATACCTAGGAATAAATTCTTGTATCAATGTGTTTACAACTGTCTTAGCATCCGCATATACAGTAGACAGAGGTATCCCCTACTATTGTTCCTCAAATTAAAGCTAAGTACCGTAATTTCCGGACTATAAGCCGCTACTTTTTCCCCACTCTTAGAACCTCTCGGCTTATATTCAGGTGCGGCTTATATATGAAGTTTCTCTGCTATATATGAATTTTCCCCGCTTTCTGCTCTCGAGCAGACTCCAGCCCGCCCATCGTTCCACTTCCGGTAACGCCAAGGAGTGTGAGACGAGAGATGCGAGACGTAAGGTTCCAAAGTGAGGCAAGTGGAAAACGCACACAGAGCCATCAGCTGACCGATGGCGTTCTTTCCAGCCTCAGAGGGATCCCACCTCATCCTCACCAAGACGGGCGATGTGTAACAGTTCATTCGCGGAAGCGGACACACATTTGGCGGGGATATTATCCCAATTTGCTTGATTTCATTTGCAAAATGTGAGTGCAAATTTTTTATATTAGTTTTAATAGATAAAAAGTCGGAACAGTCTGCACTATGTTCTGTGTTTCTTTTTCATCCTGCCAAGGTCCCACCACATTTATCTAAGTGTGATTTGGAGGTCAAGCCTGAATCCAACAAAGATACATTTACATACACAGGTCCTTTGAGAAATCTGTAAGTTCAAATCTTATTGGGCTATTTTGTTCTAATACCTACCACTTGAACAGACATATTTGCACTATATGCTTGTGTCTGCTTTTTTCTATATATACCTGCGCTCCCCAGTATCTGGTTACCATTGTGGTATTGTGGAGTGTAATTCCGGAGAGCAGATTGGTGATTGACAACTTTGTCTAAAACTATTTAAACTGGGGGGTTAATGTGAGGTGCTGGGGGGCTTGATGTGTGGTGCAGGGGGGGTTGATGTGTGGTGCAGGGGGGTTGATGTGTGGTGCAGGGGGGTTGATGTGATGTGCTGGGGGTTAATGTGAGGTGCTGGAGGGTTAATGTGAGGTGCTGGGGGCTTGATGTGAGGTGCTCAGGGGTTAATGTGAGGTGCTAAGGGGTTAATGTGAGGTGCTGGGGGCTTGATGTGAGGCGGCTTATATTCAGGTGCGGCTTATATTCAGGTGCGGCTTATATTCAGGTGCGGCTTATTTATGTTCAAAATAATAAATTGTTTAAAATTCAATGGGTGCGGCTTATATTCAGGTGCGGCTTATAGTCCGGAATTTACGGTTACCAATGTGAACCTGATTTTGCTACAAACTAAGTTCCTAAGACTTGGTGCCCCAGTCATTGCCAAACTAATTGCTTCCATAGTTAACTCTATCCTTTTTGCAGGCCATATCCCTAAACCCTGGAAAACTGCCAGAGTTGTCCCAATACAACAGTCATGGAAAAAATATTCACTCCCAATTAAGCAATTATTTTACCAATACAAATTTCCCTAGCCAATCCCAATCTGGCTTTTACCCAAACACTCCACTGTAACTATTCTGCTAAAAGTTTGAAATGCCTTGTATATACTGTATACCCTGTTCACTTATGTAACTGCTTATGTCACCTCCCTTTCTAAGCCTCTTTTGAATCTCTTGTATTTCATCTAGTTCATGCTGTACATTGCCACTCTGATATTGAATGAAAACACAGCATTGTTCTATAATTAGGGCACATACCCCTCCTTTTGAAGCTTAAACATAGTCTAAAGCAATTCTGTTTTGTATGGCCATAAGACTAATCTGAACCTGTTCTTGGTTTAATGATGACATGAAAAACTGTAAAATTAAGGCCACATCCTTTCTGTAAATTGTTATCTGACTGAACATATATTTTTACACAGGTTTCATTGGTTGGTGGAGAAACTTGACCCATAAATTGATTGTTGTTCCTAGTGTGTGAAGGGGTAGGCTTAAAAAAATGGGAAAATACAGAAATTATACACATAATACTTAAAACCTTATTTTATGCAAGCGACCTTTCTTTGGGTATGCAGTTGCTAGATAAAGGAAATGGCATCTATCTCTATCATCATATATTTTCAGAATCATCACAACATTCTATTATTGAGAATTGAGGGGGGTTGGTATCTGTGGAAGCGAATGCATGATCATCACCCCTTCACGCATTATATACATCATTCACTCAGAAAATCAGAACAAACAAAATGTATGCGATGGTCAAAATGGGTGACTTATGATCCTTTCCTTGTGGCTGACACACGCCCCTGGGTGACCCCCTCCTTTCGGTGGAGGTGCAACACACTTCTGGATTAAAGTTTTGCTGCACATGACACATACAGAGAGAGTGATGATTTCTGCCAAAACACATACAAGAGCATTCACAAGCCACGCTTCCAGGAAACCAATCCACCCATCAAGGCGCAATTGTACAAAAATCTTAAATTTCTAACTTAAACACACTCTGATTAAGACCGGGCCTTAGCCTGGTGTCGTATTTTCCTCGGGGTTTAACAGTCAGGGTGTTTCTTTACCCTTCAAAACGTTAACTTGAAGAGGCTGTGCTTTGGGTGACTTGGGTGGAGCTTGATGTGCGCCACGTGGACCCAGTAAGAGACCTCTGCCACTTTTATTGCTGTATTGGTGATTTTTTGGGCCTTTTCATCTGGGATAAAGAGCATGCTTGCGTAGAAAATATTTGACTATTAACCCCGTCTCAAGTAGGTGCACTTTCAACTTTGTCCTAGAGAGACTCAAAAAATATATTAGTTGCATACAATACTTACTAATTGTTTTATTACAAATGACATGGTCCTTAATTCGTTCCTTTGGACTGCTGATAGTCAGTCATAAGTCATCCCATAAGTGTCTCATAGGGAGATAATTTATACCTAGGAATAAATTCTTGTATCAATGTGTTTACAACTGTCTTAGCATCCGCATATACAGTAGACAGAGGTATCCCCTACTATTGTTCCTCAAATTAAAGCTAAGTACCGTAATTTCCGGACTATAAGCCGCTACTTTTTCCCCACTCTTAGAACCTCTCGGCTTATATTCAGGTGCGGCTTATATATGAAGTTTCTCTGCTATATATGAATTTTCCCCGCTTTCTGCTCTCGAGCAGACTCCAGCCCGCCCATCGTTCCACTTCCGGTAACGCCAAGGAGTGTGAGACGAGAGATGCGAGACGTAAGGTTCCAAAGTGAGGCAAGTGGAAAACGCACACAGAGCCATCAGCTGACCGATGGCGTTCTTTCCAGCCTCAGAGGGATCCCACCTCATCCTCACCAAGACGGGCGATGTGTAACAGTTCATTCGCGGAAGCGGACACACATTTGGCGGGGATATTATCCCAATTTGCTTGATTTCATTTGCAAAATGTGAGTGCAAATTTTTTATATTAGTTTTAATAGATAAAAAGTCGGAACAGTCTGCACTATGTTCTGTGTTTCTTTTTCATCCTGCCAAGGTCCCACCACATTTATCTAAGTGTGATTTGGAGGTCAAGCCTGAATCCAACAAAGATACATTTACATACACAGGTCCTTTGAGAAATCTGTAAGTTCAAATCTTATTGGGCTATTTTGTTCTAATACCTACCACTTGAACAGACATATTTGCACTATATGCTTGTGTCTGCTTTTTTCTATATATACCTGCGCTCCCCAGTATCTGGTTACCATTGTGGTATTGTGGAGTGTAATTCCGGAGAGCAGATTGGTGATTGACAACTTTGTCTAAAACTATTTAAACTGGGGGGTTAATGTGAGGTGCTGGGGGGCTTGATGTGTGGTGCAGGGGGGGTTGATGTGTGGTGCAGGGGGGTTGATGTGTGGTGCAGGGGGGTTGATGTGATGTGCTGGGGGTTAATGTGAGGTGCTGGAGGGTTAATGTGAGGTGCTGGGGGCTTGATGTGAGGTGCTCAGGGGTTAATGTGAGGTGCTAAGGGGTTAATGTGAGGTGCTGGGGGCTTGATGTGAGGCGGCTTATATTCAGGTGCGGCTTATATTCAGGTGCGGCTTATATTCAGGTGCGGCTTATTTATGTTCAAAATAATAAATTGTTTAAAATTCAATGGGTGCGGCTTATATTCAGGTGCGGCTTATAGTCCGGAATTTACGGTTACCAATGTGAACCTGATTTTGCTACAAACTAAGTTCCTAAGACTTGGTGCCCCAGTCATTGCCAAACTAATTGCTTCCATAGTTAACTCTATCCTTTTTGCAGGCCATATCCCTAAACCCTGGAAAACTGCCAGAGTTGTCCCAATACAACAGTCATGGAAAAAATATTCACTCCCAATTAAGCAATTATTTTACCAATACAAATTTCCCTAGCCAATCCCAATCTGGCTTTTACCCAAACACTCCACTGTAACTATTCTGCTAAAAGTTTGAAATGCCTTGTATATACTGTATACCCTGTTCACTTATGTAACTGCTTTTGCAACTATGTATTACCTGTATTTAACCCTATGCACAAGACATACCCAAAAACCCCGAGTGGCGACTACCAATTCACCACTTCCTGGCAAACCATTTTAGATTACACAGCAATTTTGACAATAACTACTGCTTATGGTCACCTTTGGGAAAAATAAATGGTTAAAAGTTATAAAATACATCACATATTCAGTTAATAGACAAATGATTTTGTATAGGACTTCACACTAATTTCTTGTAGTATAATCTCTTTGCACAGTGCTGAGCACACGGTTAGCTTTATATTTTAAAGACACTCCGCATTTGACTAAAAAAAAAATGTCAAAGCTTGTTCCCAGGCAAAAAGCCAACTTGTTTCTAGGCGTTTCGCCAAATGACCATGAACAGATAAGATAACGGCACAGCGGCTTCTTCATAAACGAAATAATAATTATTGGATTGGAACTTTTGGCTTTTGGTTAAAGTTAGATAAATGGAGTTCTATCCAGAGCCCTAAAAACTAAATTTTTTATGGCCTCTCAAAAATTAAATAACGGGACTTTTATATAGATTAGGTTAGACCACTTCTTAACACACAAATAGCTCCCACACGCTCATGCTATGTCCCTCCACTCATTCTATTTAATGCCTTCTGTTTGAACTCTCATACTTTCACAGACTTCCTTCACTATAAATTTATGCTATCCTGTTTCAACTCTGCCCTTTCTCAAGCTAAAAAAAAACTACTTCTCTCCATTAATCAACACGCACAAGTCTAACCCATACTGATTCTTCCTTCATCTCACCTCAGGACTTTGCTGACTATTTTAAGGAAAAAAGTTAGGTACTTCCGTGGTTCACAGCACCTTCCACAGCCAACGTATGTATATAAAAAAACTTTATTAACAACCAGCAACGAACATCAGCATGATCACTCTGACGCGTTTCGTCCAGACATGGACTTTTTCAAAGAGTGCTGTCTATGCAAAGTGTCCATCTTCATATAGGGGGTGACCCAGATCAGCACCAATCAACTCTCAGGTAAACCTTAAACCCCACCTACATATGATTAATTGGATGATTGGCTACAACCCATCACTCCCTACATGGGTGTACATACAAGAAATACAAAAATACATATATTATCAAACAATATTAAAAAGCAGCATAAATGATGCTAAGTAAAGTTAAAAACATACAAAGCTCAATGTTTGAATACTGGTATCAGAATTATATATTTAATAAGTAACTAATGATTTGATCGGTAGATAGTGGATAGTGAGAATTGATTACTTAAATAAAGAAAATAAAATAAATTAAATATATATCATGTGATTAAATTACATAACATATAGATATAATGACAACTATACAAGGTGTGGATAATTAACAATATTATCTTTAGGATCGAATGAAACACAAAAGCGCACCGAGGGTCAAGATTTAATTAAAACATGTTAGTAGTAGTAACAATAAAAACTTACATATAAGGGTAAGTACATCCAGTAATCAGGTGCAGAGGAAACAGTCCTGGTGGTGTCCTGGGCATAAAGAGATGGTGCAGAGGCTTACAAGGTAGACCCGCGCGCTGGGGCTGCCTGGCTCAGCACCATATAGTTCTTACTTCCGGGTTGCGGCTTCTCACAGGACCCGTGAATAGTAGCCCGCCTCAAATGCCGGTTCCCCAGAGAAACTCACTCCGGCGTGCCGAAGGGTCTCTGGTTGTTGATGGGACAGCTGGGGGTAGGTACACCTGTGGGCTGACTTCTAGCTGCACCGTAGGGCTTTCGCAACGCGTTTCACACAGTGTTGTGCTTCATCAGGCATATTTTGGACACCTACGTGGGGGCCTTTTAAACAGTAATACTGGGTTCCCAATAGGGTAGAGAATTAGCCAATAGGAGTACATGCATAATAAATGTGATGCACTAACGAGGCTTAAAAGGTATTGTGAATGCAAACGGTATGCATTGAACCTTATATTAATGAAAACAAATAAATTTCATCAGCAATATATTAATAATTAAATAAAAGACACTGCAAAAAGCCACCCATGTAGGTAATAACCCATAATTGATCATGTAATGGTATTACAAGATCACACTTGAATCACAAAGATACATGCAATAAATACATAAAAACACATTGTAAATGGGGGATAGAAAGGAAGGGAAAGAGGTGAAAGGTTTAAATAGATAGAGTGAAACAGATAAATGAGAGGGGAGAAAGAAGGATAATATAAAAAGAAAAAAGAGAGGGGGCGGGAAAGGGAGAGAAAGGTGAGATAAACTAGCAGGGGAAAAATAAGGTGAAGAAGAGGTAGAAAGAAGTCAAAAGAAAAAGAAAGAGAGGAAAAAAGAAATGAAAAAGGGAGAAAGAAAAGGGGGGGAGGGAAGGGGAGGAAGGAGTGAGAGAGGGGGGGGGAAGTCCCAGGGGTATAGGGATTACAATGTGTTTTTATGTATTTATTGCATGTATCTTTGTGATTCAAGTGTGATCTTGTAATACCTTTACATGATCAATTATGGGTTATTACCTACATGAGTGGCTTTTTGCAGTGTCTTTTATTTAATTATTAATATATTGCTGATGAAATTTATTTGTTTTCATTAATATAAGGTTCAATGCATACCGTTTGCATTCACAATACCTTTTAAGCCTCGTTAGTGCATCGCATTTATTATGCATGTACTCCTATTGGCTAATTCTCTACCCTATTGGGAACCCAGTATTACTGTTTAAAAGGCCCCCACGTAGGTGTCCAAATAGCCTGATGAAGCACAACACTGTGTGAAACGCGTTGCGAAAGCCCTACGGTGCAGCTAGAAGTCAGCCCACAGGTGTACCTACCCCCAGCTGTCCCATCAACAACCAGAGACCCTTTGGCACGCCGGAGTGAGTTTCTCTGGGGAACCGGCATTTGAGGCGGGCTACTATTCACGGGTCCTGCGAGAAGCCGCAACCCGGAAGTAAGAACTATATGGTGCTGAGCCAGGCAGCCCCAGCGCGCGGGTCTACCTTGTAAGCCTCTGCACCATCTCTTTATGCCCAGGACACCACCAGGACTGTTTCCTCTGCACCTGATTACTGGATGTACTTACCCTTATATGTAAGTTTTTATTGTTACTACTACTAACATGTTTTAATTAAATCTTGACCCTCGGTGCGCTTTTGTGTTTCATTCCCTGCTATTGCCCGCGTTTGGAGCCATCCTGCGACAGGACCTGTGGAGGAGGGGTGCCTTCACATCACATCAGCTGCAAGAGGGAAGAGTTGATCCACTACGAGATCCTGTTAGGAAGCAAGAGCGCGGTTTGTCTTTCTTATTATCTTTAGGATCATTTAATGATGTTTCATACCTCCCAATATAACTATACCTGTAACAGGGTGCACACCATGAACACCCCTCCACAAAGGGCCTTTACCCAACCAAGAAGTGCTTGAGCTCCCAATCCTGGTTGATTCCAGCCGGATGAAGTGTGTTCAAGGTGTACACCCAGTACATTTCTTGTTTATTTAGTACACCCTCCCTATATCCGCCTCTGGCATGACAGGGTATATGTTCAATGGCGGTATAGGAGAAATTGGTTATTCCTCCTCTAGGACATCTAGAAAAGTGTCTAGGGACAGGGTGGGAGGTGTCATTTCTTTTAATTAACCGTACATGTTCTGCAATGCGAGTTCTAACAGGCCTTATTGTACGTCCTACATACATCTTATTGCAACCACATCTTAAAAGATATATGGTATAGGCCGTATTGCAATTTAGAAAGTCATTGATAAAATATTTTTTTCCATTTAGTTCAGACATAACAAATTTAGTACTGTGGACGTACTTACACATAGAACAATTTCCACATGCAAAAAAACCTTTAGGGATTCCTCTTATTTTGTTGAAATTAGAATTGGACTGGAAGTGACTAGGTGAGAGGTGCGATGCTAGTGTTTTGGCCTTGCGGAATGTAAATCTCGGCCCATTTTTTGTATATTCTGCAATATCCCTATCAAGTGACAGCGTATGCCAATGCTTATGTATGATATCACATATTTGTTTTGACTGTCGATTGTACGTGTAACAAACAGTGGACTCATATCGCTGTATTGTGAGACGGTTTTCTCATTACCCTTATAACTTTTATTTTTCTTATTCTTCTCCAGAAGTACAGAACGATCCAAGGACCTTGCATGTTCAAATGCCGCTTGGATATCCCTACTGTTGTAGCCCCTGGCCTGACATCTTTGAAACAGTACTTCTGACTGTGAATAGAAGTTATCATCATTAGAACATATTCGTCTTAGCCGTATAAACTGGGCTTTAGGAATGCTTTTAATTAATGACTGTGGGTGACAGCTTTTTGCTGACAACAGTGTGTTCCTAGAGTTGGGTTTGCGAAATATGTCAGTTTGGATTTGTTGGTCATGGTCGATGTACAGGAGCAGGTCTAGATAGTTGATACAACTAATATTATGTTCATAAGTGAATTTGATATTTTTATCATTTGAATTAAGTATATTAATGAATGAAAGAAGTGATGATTCATCGCCATCCCATACCATGATGAGATCGTCAATGAATCGTTTGAAGTAAATTATTTGTGAACGATAAATATTATTACTGTGATAAATATATTGTGCTTCCCATAACCCCATAAATAAGTTTGCATATGATGGTGCAAAACTCGTGCCCATTGCAGTGCCTAACAACTGTAAATAAAATTGTGAATCAAACATAAAATAATTGTGAGTTAATAGAAACTTAATGGAGTCTAAAAGGAAAGTGCAAAGTGACGTGGAAAGTTGTGATAATTGTAAAAAATGTGCAATAGCTGACAACCCGTGATCATGATGTATAATGGAATAAAGAGAGATTACGTCAAGCGTAACCCATCTGTATTTTTTTTTCCAGACCAGGTCCTGTACATCTACCATGAGATCTGTAGAATCTTTTATGAACGACGGCAACGAAAAGACAAGGGGTTTTAAATAAGAATCCACAAAGCGTGATAAACCATCTCCCAAAGATCCAATTCCTGCCACTATAGGACGTCCCGGAGGATCGACCAGTGACTTGTGGATCTTTGGGAGATGGTGAAACACCGGAATCACGGGATGTGGATTTCTCAAAAATTCAATTTCCTGTTTATTCAATGTACACAGAATTCTTCCGAATTCAATAAGTTCCTCATACTGCAACAAAAATTCTGCTGTAGGATCTTTTTTAAGTAGTGTGTAATGTTCTGGATTCCCCAACTGTCTAAGTGCTTCCTGTCTATATTGAACTATATTAAAACCACAAGGGCCCCACCTTTGTCAGCATTCCTAAACATAATGTCATTGTTACTTTTCAAGATATCAAGCTCCTGGACCTCTGTGTATGTCAGATTATTGGCATGCAAAGATGAGCAAGAAAATCCCTTAGATAATATTTGCAAGTCCCTTTCTACCAACCTTTCAAATGCCGTAATAAACGGTCCCCTACTCGAATTTGGACAGAAGATGGACTTCCTTTTAAGACCTGATGTGTGGGTACCAAAGAAAAGTTGGGAGAAGGTGTTAATTTCTTCACCTTGCTGCTCGAGTAATGCATCCAAGTCTGATAATACACAGGTTTCCTGAAAGGTATTAAGTGAAACATTAGACATAACATAATTATCCTCCACATTAGAAACAGTAATAGATGCATCATTATCACTGATATCGCAGATATCTGAACCAGGCACATTTGTAATATGAAATTGACTTCTGGATGAAAAAAACTTTTTTAAGGATAATTTACGTGTAAAACGTTGGAGATCAATGACCGTCTGGAATATATGAAAGTCCTGGATCGGGGCAAAACCCAATCCTTTATTAAGTAAGGACAGCTGTGAATGGGATAGTTCTATTCCTGAGAGATTGATAACATTATTTACACACTCATCTACGTGTATTTTATTCCTTTTCGTTCTCCCGCGTGTTTCTACGTTTTCTCCGCGATCGTCTGGTTCGCGGCGTGATCTTGTTCCTGTTGATAAAAAAGAAGAAGAGGAGGGTGCCTGTTCTTGAATTTTAGCTCTGGCCCCTGTAGATATAATGGAGGACCTGCTGTCACTCCTTGACCTCCCCTGGTTATCCCGTATACTTTCGGTGGAGCCTTCAAAGGATACAGAGTGTGATCTCAATTCGCATTCTGAATAATCTGACTCTGCACTTGACATATCAGTAGTTCTCCCTTTTAGAATAGATTTATTCAAATTAGTTTTGGACCACCCTTTTTGTTGAGTTTTTGACCCTTTTGATATATTGGGTCCTGAATTCTCTCTCGTCTGGGGTTTCTGCCATCAATAGACTTGGCCTTTGAAATAATCTGCACGATCTCTTTCGAATTTATTGTGTTTTTTTTCACTTATTGAATCCTCTATAGTCTCAATGTTAATCAGCAGTGTTTTGTCGTTTTTAATAAATTGGTCCATTTTAGTAAATGGTTTCAAATTATTTCTTAGAAGATTTATTTCAAGCATTAATTGCTCTTTTTCTTTAGTTTTCTGCTGTATAATTAATTCCATCAATTTTTGGGATCATTGATTTAGAGTGTCCGTCCAATCCTGTTCAAATTGCATGTTAGTGAAACCGAATGTTGGTGTCTTTTTGATGCGCAATCCCCGTGGTATTCTCTTACACCTGATGTAATTATTCAATGAGGTAATATCCCACCATAAGCGTATATTGGACACCAAAAGTCTCTCCAATTTCACAAAATAATGTGTGAGGTCTGAAGGCTCCTCACAAATAACCTCTGTACTTTCGTCAAACAAATGAGCCGCCTTTTTAGAGCGTTTAGTATTGTCCCCACAAGCATTAACAAATGTATCCACACTTATAGGTTCCGATTCTATATCCACATCTTCCATCTCAAAACTGTGTTTTATCCTCAAAAAAGGTAAAAAGATGAAAAAAGGTTTTTTTAAAAAACCATAAAGAAGGAAATATTTTTATTTAGTATATTAAAAAACCATACGTTGGCTGAGTCACAAAAAACTGTATAAACATACTCCAAAAACTCCAATGATAGGTTATATTGCTTAATTCCTCATATCACAGCAATAAATATAATGTCCATAACCTTATAACAAGTGCTCCTGGTGGGCCATCAGGTAGTAAATTTGTACAATAGGAAAATATAGGGTATGACCCCAATCAACCGAGGCTACTAACCAGGCACTATGGAGTATGACTCTTGATAGAAGATTGGCACCAGTATAATAAGCAATGTGTAGATAAGTAGATAGGTAAGGCGCCTCCGATACTAACTTAGGGAGTGGGGCACTGGAAAACCGGATAGAGGTACGAGGGGACACCACCCGAAGGGGCGCCCCCAAGTAAATCACAGCCCGGCTACCAATAAAGCCTCACCTGTCTCCCCTGTGTACCGCGTGGAGGTTTTTTATATACATACATTGGCTGTGGAAGGTGCTGTGAACCACGGAAGTACCTAACTTTTTTCTACTTGTGATGCCATATCCGGTTGGAGCACGCAGACACCAGTAGCAGCGGGATACAAGCCTACAGAGCCTACGGAGCAAGCTGCCAGAGGATCTTCCCGGTGCAAACAGGAATGGCTTTCAGAGGACCTCCACGCGGTACACAGGGGAGACAGGTATTTACAATACAAAAACTTCTCTCATACACAGCCAAAAACATCACAAAAGTAACGAACAAATAAAAGAAAAACATTTAACACCTATTAAAAACAATTTCATCCTGATCACTAAATTAATAAAAATTCCCTTCTCTTATTTTATTCTCATAAATAACCTGAATTTAAAACTACTTTGATGCTCCGGCGTTTTGAGTTAACTTTCGTATCTTTTGTACATTCCTCGAGCTGGAGAAAAAGGTGGGGGCACGATCTGTGATGCTGTTATTCTAATGCTCTTTCTTGCAGACATTTGAGCAGAAGGAAAAAGAATATTGTATCTCCTGGTTTTAAAAACCTTATTCGCCTGGCCAAAACGAATAAACCTTTTAAACTTTAACCAGTGACAGAGCTGAATATATGCCCTCTCTTTTCCACAATCTTTAATCCTTCTATACTTGATGTACACCTTTTAAAACCTTTAAAAAATTTAGACTTCATTGTGAGCAAATAATATTTGTGTTTTTGTAAGTACTTGCAAGTTCTTGGATGGTGATTTGTGTACACGTGATACTTAGCATGGTTTATCTTTCACACAGGTAATCATTCAGGAAAAATTCATTAGGGTATCAAATCCATCTGACAACTCTCCATTAAGGGCACAACAATTTTACTAAAAATGGATTGACTCAGCTAAAATTCATTATACATGCCAGTGACCATTTCTCTATATACGTGATTTCTGGAAAAGGGTGTATGTGACCATGAGAACCTCCCACTGAATGCGAGATGTGCCTGTTATCTATATTTTATTTTTATAACAGTGGCGCATTTCTCCCATCTCCAAGGTCTTGTGGTTAGCTGAAAGCTTATCCTCTAGGAGCAAATAAAAAGAAAAAATGTGTCTTTAAACTAAACGTCCACTCCAACTTTCATACAGACAATCAAAATGGATGACAAGATCAGGCACCTAAGATGGATAAAATAGAAAAAATACAAGAAGACAGCGCACAATGCTCATAGTGTTAAATTGAAACATATATTGTGCATAAACAATGAAGGTGAGTATTCTGTGTATATCAGATAGTCATCAAAACAGCATGTCAGGTAATTGTTACCAAAGCACCATGGCAGGAAGGACATCAGCGGTGATGTGTTGGCGAGTGCTCCCCCAAAGCTTGGATCCCAGAAGGGCGTCTCGTCAATGGGTATTTCTGTCCCAATCCTTCTCAGGAGGGACGTGTGTTGGCGTTAGGCACTCCTTCAGACACGTCCCACTGCCCCTCCATCTGCGGTGTAGTCTAGGAAGAAAGAAGTGAAGTCAGGATACACTGCTTGGTTCATATATATATATATATATATGTGTGTATTGTTTTTATTGTGAGTAGCGGGGGTGGGCGAAGTGGGTATTAGCCCCAAAGGTGGTTGTTAAGGGCTTGCGGGTGGGAAGCGGGAGGGCTTAAACTCTGGTATTAATGGTGCTGGTATTAATGGGTATCAGCTCCGGAGACCCCTGGCATCAATCCCAGCCAGGAAAAAGCCCTGATTTTTTCTAAGTGTCGACCTTGCCGATGCTTCTCCCCCATCAACTTGCCTACTTTATTTGGCGGGCCGGATTGCCGTAAAAAACTCAATTCTAGAGTGCCGATCAGCAGCGAAAAGCTGACCGGGGCTACTAGAATTGAGCACGTTTCAAAAAGTGCCGATAAGTGCCAAAAAGTGGCTTATCGGCACCCAGCTGCCGAAAAGTTTTTTTTGGCTATAAAAAATGCCGATTTTTGGAGCTTATCGGCGCTTAGTGAATCGGAGAGGCAATATTGGCGAGAAAATGGCGAAAAACAGCTTTTCGGTGCTTACTGCATGAGGCCTTTAGAGTGTTGGATATGCTCAGATATAGATTTAGAAAAAATAAGAATATCGTTTAGATAGACAATTACAAAAATCTTGAAAAATATCATTCATGAATTCTTGAAAGACAGCTGGGTCATTAAAGAGCCCGAAAGGCAGGACCAAATATTCATAATGGCCGTCTCTCATATTGAAGGCCATCTTCCATTCATCCCCTTGTCGAATGCATATGAGATTGTAGGCCCCACGAAGATAGGGTTTAGAAAAAATGGAAGAACCTTGTAGACGATCAAATAATTCTGAGATGAGTGGCAATGGGTAACGATTCTTCAGGGTTATTTTGTTAAGGCCCCTATAGTCTATGCAAGGACGGAGTGAACCATCGTTCTTCTTAACAAAAAAGAAGCCAGCCCCGGCTGGGGAGAAAGAAGCACTAATTAATGCTCTCTTTGAGTTCTCCTGAATATATTCAGACACAGCCTTAGTCTCAGGAAGGGACTAAGGATAGGATCTGCCTTTAGGAAGGATGGCACCAGGCAGAAGCTCTATGGGGCAATCATAAGGGCGGTGCGGAGGTAAAGTTTCAGAGCGAACTTTATCAAAAACATCAATGAATTCTGCATATACTTCAGGAAGAGTAGGTTTGGCAGGAGTACTGGTCTCTACGCCAGCGATAAGTTGTACCAAGGATACAGGAGCAACTCCTGAGGCAACACCCCATTGAATAGGTCTCTTGTCAGTCCAGTCTATAAGAGGATTGTGTTGTTGGAGCCAAAGAAGACCCAGAATTATCTGTACAGAGGGTGAAGGAATAACATGCAGTGAGATCTTTTCCTTGTGACCGTCAGTAGTAGAGAGAGTAAGAGTAGGAGTCTCCAATGAAATGAAGGCTGGCTGGAGAGGACGTCCGTCAATAGCCTCTAGATCCACCGGTATTGATTTCTTGATCAGGGGAATCTTATGTTTGGTAGCGAAACAAAATTTCCCCTAGACCTGAGTCGGTGAAGGCAGAGGCAGGAACTAGTAACCCAGGACCCTCAAGGAAGATAGACAGCATGACCCTGGTAGGTAGACCTCTTTTACTAGAAGGGGAAGAAGAAATGGTACCCAATGAGACCCCCTTATACCTCATTGGGTGTTGACGTTTCCCGGCTTCGTGGGGCAATGAAGCACCAGGTGACCCAACGGTCCGCAGTAAAGACATAATCCCCCAGTTCTCTGACGTTGTTTCTCTGAAGGGGAGAGCTGGTGACTTCCTAACTGCATTGGTTCTGGAGCCTCAAGAGCTGGGAAAGCAGAAGGAGACAGACTGGGACAAGAGCCGTTGGTGTGAGAGAACGTGAGTGATGGCGTTCCAACCTCTTACTTGAAGATGTTGATCCCCCTAATACACATGGCAATTAGATCCTCAAGCACCGTAGGTCTATCTTGAGCAGCTAATTCATTCTTTAATGTCTCGGAAAGGCCTTGCCAGAAAGCTGCGGTTAATGCCTCATCATTTCAGCCCGTCTTTGCCACGATGGTCCGAAATTCCAGAGCTTATCATGAACCGGTCTGTGACCCTGAGAAATATGAAATAAAAAAGAAGCAGCAGTAATCTTATGGCCAGGGGTATCAATGACTTGCTTAAATTCCTTCTTGATGTGTGGGAAATCTTGGATAAGCTCCAGTCTCTGCTCCCAGATGGGGGATGCCCATGCCAATGCTTCTCTGGTTAAAAAAGCGATAATATACACCACCTTAGATCAATCAGAAGAGAAGCGGGGAGGGGTTAACGCGAACTGTATGTCTCTTTGGTTGAGGAAACTTCGGCATCCATAGGGATCTCCCGCATATCATATCATATCATAGCAAGACAGGGCCCCGGTACTGAGGTGGGGAAGTAGCAAACCATGCACCCAAAGCAGCGGAAGCGTGCCTGGCAGGCGGATTGTACAACGTAGCCGGGTCCAGGTTGAGAGAGAGGGTTAGTCGATACTTGCCGAGTGTGACGGGGGAGGGGTGCCAAGCGAGTAATAAAGGGGTCACCCCCATTAGGCACCCCCTTCCACTGTCTGGGAAGTGAGGGGTTAACCAGAAATATAACCATAATACATATGTTCCCCTGCTTCACAACCCAAAATGTATGTCCCTTTGGGTATCATGTTCCCACAGTCAGGGATTACATGTATTTTTATTCCCCTGACTCAGAGCAAAATGTGTTTTCTGGGCTGGATGTATATTGTATTGTATTGTATTGTATGTCTTTATTTATATAGTGCCATTAATGTACATAGCGCTTCACAGTAGTAATACATGTGGTAATAAAATAAATAACAGATGATATAAATAACAGATCATGGGAATAAGTGCTTTAGAGATAAAAGTAACATTAAGGAAGAGGAGTCCCTGCCCCGAGGAGCTTACAGTCTAATTGGTAGGTAGGGAGAACGTACAGAGACAGTAGGAGGGAGTTCTGGTAAGTGCGTCTGCAGGGGGTCAAGCTTTATGTATCATGTGTTCAGAATATCCCCAGTGCTATTCATATGCTTCTTTAAGCAAGTGTGTCTTAAGGTGGGTCTTAAAAGTGGATAGAGAGGAAAAAGCGACAGGTTTTAGAAATGTTTTGAATGTGAGGGGCGAATGTGAGAGGAGTTGAGTGTGACCCCTAAGCAGAGTGCTTTGGCTACTGGATGAATGATTGTACTTCAACAGTAATGTGGAAGGCGGAAGTAGGGCCAGGTTTGGGAGGAAGTATGAGGTACTCGGTTTTTGCCATATTGAGTTTAAGGCGAAGGAGGGCCATCCAGGATGATATAGCAGAGAGACATTCAGAAACTTTGGTTTGTACAGCAGGTGTAAGGTCGGGTGTTGAAAAGTATATTTGTGTGTCGTGTCAGCATAGAGGTGATAATTAAACCCAAAATATGTTATTAGGTCACCTAGAGAGAGGGTGTACAGAGAAAAGAGAAGAGGTCCCAGGACAGAGCCCTGGGGTACCCCCACGGAGAGATCAATAGAGGAGGATGAGGTGTTAGCAGAAGAGACACTGAAAGTACGATGGGAGAGGTAGGATGAGATCCAGGATAGAGCTGTGTTCCGAATACCAAGAGTATGGAGAATGTGAAGGATAAGAGGGTGGTCCACGGTGTCAAATTCTGCAGAGAGGTCGAGTAATATGAGCAGAGTGTAATGACCTCTGTCTTTGGTATTATGGAGTTCGTCAGTTATTTTAGTGAGGGCTGTTTCCGTGGAGTGAGCAGTGCGGAAGCCAGATTGTAGAGGGTCGAGGAGAGAATAGGTTTGAGAAAATGGAGCAAGCGAGAGAATACAAGACGTTCAAGGAGTTTAGAGGCAAAAGGCAGGAGGGAGACAGGTCGATAGTTAGAAAGACAGATAGGGTCAAGCTTGCTGTTTTTGAGTAATGGCATGACTGTTGCATGTTTGAAGGAGGATGGAAAGGTTCCAGAGCAGAGGGAGGAGTTAAAAATGTGTGTCAGCGTAGGGATTATAGTAGGAGCAAGAGGTTTTAGGAGATGGGAGGGAATGGGGTCAAGAGGGCAAGTGGTAGAGGGAGAAGAGGCAATCAACAGCGACACATCCTCCTCTGAGACAGTGGAAAAAGAGTCAAGGAAGGCAGGAGGAGAGTTAGGAAGAGTTGTTGGATGGGAGGAAGAAACAGAGGGGATGTTCTGACGTATGGATTCCACCTTTTCCTTAAAATAGTCAGCAAAGTCCTGAGCAGAGATGGAGGAAGCAGAGGCAGTTGAGGATGGTTTGAGTAGAGTATCAAAGACAGAGTAGAGTCCACGTGGCTTAGACTTGTGCATGTTGAGTAGTGAAGAAAAGAAAGCTTGTTTAGCTAGTGAGAGGGCAGAGTTGAAACAGGATTGCATACATTTGTAGTGAAGGAAGTCTGTGAGAGTATGAGATTTTCTCCAGAGGCGTTCAGAGGAACGAGTGGAGGAATGCAGCATGCACGTGTGGGAATTTAGCCAGGGTCTAGGGTTAGAAGGGCGAGTGTGGCAGAGAGAAAGCGGGACATGTAGATCAAGAGAGGAGGACAAGGCAGAGTTGTAGTTCCTGACCAGGTTGTCAGGGTCTGTAGCAGAGCTGAGAGAGGAGAGGGAGGAGCGTAAAGTGGACTCAAAGTCAGGTAAGTGATTAGAGCGCAGGTTTCTGCAGAACCGGGGGGTAGATGGAGGTGAAGAAGGGGAGAAGCGAGATAGAGAGAATGAGATGAGGTGATGGTCAGAGAGAGGAAAAGGGGAAATGGAGAAATAGAAGAGAGATATGTTTTTAGTGAAAACCAGGTCTAAGTAGTGGCCATCCTTGTGGGTGCTGGCTGCATTCCACTGTTGAAGGCCAAAAGAAGAGGTTAGAGAAAGAAAGCGGCAAGCCCAAGGGAGAGAAGGGTAATCAATGTGGCAATTGAAGTCCCCAAGGAGAAGAACAGGGGAGTCTGAGGAGAGAAAGAAAGAGAGCCAGGATTCAAGTGAGAGAGAAAGGCAGAAGGGGGATGAGTAGAGGTAGGTGTCCACATGGACAGGGAGAGGAGAGAAGATGTGGACAGTGTGAGCCTCAAAGGAGGGAAAAGCAAGAGAGGGGGGAATAGGAAGGGTTCGGTAACGGCAGAGAGAGGAGAGCAGGAGCCCCACGCCTCCAGCCTTGCCATTAGGGCGCAGAGTGTGGGAGAAGGGAAGGCCACCGTAGGAGAGGGCAGCTTCCAGAGCAGAGTCAGACTGAGTGAGCCAGGTCTCAGTTATAGCAAAGAGAAGCAGGGAGTGATAGAGAAAGAAGTCATGCACAGAGAGGAACTTGTTATATATGGTTCCATTTATCGGTGTTTGTCCCTTTCCAGTGTATGCACCAACCACATACACTGGGATCAGGTCGGGAGGGAAAGAGTTAATTGCATTTACATGTTTATGGCCCTTTGTTCCCTTTCCCGCCTTTTCAGTCTCCATTATGCAGTATCCCCATAGGTCGCCATTGGAGCCCCATGAAATCCTATGGAGATTCCACAGATACATGAGAAGACCCGATACATGAGAAGACCTGCAGGTGGCGCTCGAGAGGAGGAGCGGAGCTTCCCCATTGAAAGTGAATGGAGTAATGTCTTTCAATGGGATTCCTCGAGTCCGACCTCCGGAGACGAGCTGGCAGCCAGCCAAACCGCAAACCACAAAAGAGGATACAATTTCTTTGAAAGAGCTTTCAATTGGTGTGGGAACTAGGCTTCGGTCAAGTTCACCATCAATTAGAGTGTGTAACTTTTGTTCTAGGGTGTCCGGAAATAAAATTATTTTTGCCCCTAGCCCATAGAAACCCCCATCACTCGACCCCAACCGGGTCCGATAGTCAATGGTCACGGTAAAGGGTCGCACTAGCCACGAGGGTCCCACCATTGCCTGCAATGGCAGAGAAAAGCCGCGTGGCTTTCAAACACTAAGTGTAAAACAGTGTCAACTGAAAACCCATAACTCCGGTTCCGTGAGAACCAGAGGGCTGGTATTTGGCCACCCTTTAGTTATAGTTCCGGCATGACCGCATGGCAATTCCCGACCCTCTCCCCTCAAACCGAACGGAGTAGGGTTAACTGTAAAAAGTGTTGGTTGCCCATTGACTCCAATAGAAGCGGAGGTCCTATAGATAGAAAAACGACCTATAGCGCACAGGAGAGAAAGAAACAGAACATAGTATAATCTGTAAACACTTGAAGTACACTCCTGCTATAAAGAAATGCACTTACAAAATGTCAGTTGAACAAGGGCAAAGAGCAAATGATCTTAGCTGGATCTGTTCTTTAATATGAATCCACGTATTCAATCTCCATATGAGCTGGTGGGCTGTATTAGGCTCCCAGATAGATACAATAATAGGAGAAGGAAAAGAAGAAAGAAGGAGAGACAGCACTCTCAAGTACAAACAAATAGCCCCTGATGAAGCCTACGGTGAAACTAGTAGGGTGGAAAGTAAGGTGAAGCCGTGAGAGACTGAGATTGAGTGGCCACTTCTGGGACTTCCCTGCTATCTCTGGAGGAGATCTCGCGAGACGCGAGGGGAAGCACCACGTGATCGGAAGTCAGTGGATGTGGATATGTCTACAACAGGCCCCATGATCCCCCACCCTGATTATGTAGGCTAGGGTGGGGAAGAGCAGGACTTGAGTAGTTCTGTAGGTGTTATAAATCACACTTGCAGACAAAGGTTTTCCTGTCCAGATCCTCTTCTGGCAGACTCAGAGGCGCCAATTCTTTAGTGTGGGGTTAGGAAAATGAGACCAAAGTAAGGAATTATGTGCATGTGCCAGTTAACTGAGGGCAGGTATCAAAGTGCTTCCCACGTTAGCTGGCAAAGGGTCATTGGGTGCAGGTAATTGTTAACCAATACCTGACACCCAATGTTAAGGGATAGGGCTTAAATCCCATATAAGCGAGTGTAAGCCCTATGCCCAGTGTCTTCGTTACAACATCTGAATTATACATGATTGCCTGATGAATTGCTAATCCAGATCCAGATTACTTCATTGTCGTTTCCCACGTAAATTTTCATATTCTGTGTGTTATTTGTATAGTCTGTGTGTTCAACTTTTTCAAGGAATAAACTTTCTTTATTATATTACGGTCGCATTCAATTAAACCCAGTGATTTTTGTATTATATTATAACCCTGCACAAACTACTGTGACACCGAGGTCTTGGAGTATAGAGTTCAGAAGAGTCAAAGTCCGTTTAGCCGTGGTCTGGGGTTGGAGAGATCAGAATCATTGAAGCGCTGGTACCAGAGTGGAGGTCTGCGCGATGACAGGTAAGGAGGGAACACGTCACAACGACAGGACGTGTTCCCCGATTCCTTAGTCTCTCTGTCTGTCTCTCTGTCTGTCTCTGTCTTTCTCTCTGTCTGTCTCTCTGTCTGATTGTCTCTCTGTCTGTCTCTCTGCCTGTCTGTCGATCTGTCTGCCTGTCTGTCTATCTCAGTCTCTGTCTGTCTGTCTCTGTATCTCTGTCTGTCTATCTCTCTTTCTGTCTGTCTCTCTGTCTGTCTTTGGCCCGGGCCATAGAGCACTCAGGCGTGCTGAGGCGGGCTGAGCCGCGCTGAACAGATGCAGAACGCCCCTGCATCTGCTATCAGCGCGGCTATAGTTTCTCCCTGCTGATGCGCGCTGAGGAGTAGAAACTCTTCCCCGAGCACCAAACTGATATATTTGGTGCTCGGGGAAGCGGAGGAGCGGTCACGTGACCGCTCCCATCCAATGGGGCTGCAGCCAGTTCCCCACAGAGCCGCCATTACCAGCCAGAAGGTGTTGTGTGTGTGTGTGTGTGTATGTATGTGTGTGTATGTGTGTATGTATGTGTGTGTGTATGTGTGTGTGTGTGTGTGTGTGTTTGTGTGTAGGAGGGGGGGGGGGGAGAGGGTGATGCTCCGGTCCCTCTCTCCCTTCTGCTCCTGTCCCTCTCTCCCTTCTGCTCCTGTCCCTCTCTCCTTTCTGCTCCGGTCCCTCTCTCTCTTCTTCTGCTCCTGTCCCTGCCCCCTTCTGCTCCGGTCCCTCTCTCCCTTCTGCTCCTGTCCCTGCCCCCTTCTGCTCCAGTCCCTCTCTCCCTTCAGCTCCTGTCCCTGCCCCCTTCTGCTCCGGTCCCTCTCTCCCTTCTTCTCCTGTCCCTGCCCCCTTCTGCTCCGGTCCCTCTCTCCCGTCTTCTCCTGTCCCTGCCCCCTTCTGCTCCGGTCCCTCTCTCCCTTCTGCTCCTTTCCCTCTCTCCCTTCTGCTGCGGTCCCTCTCTCCCTTCTGCTCCTGTCCCTGCCCCCTTCTGCTCCGGTCCCTGTCTCCTGTGTGTGTGTTGTGTGTGTGTCTGTGTGTGCATTGTGTGCTTTGTGTGTGTGTGTATGCATGTGTGTGTGTGTGTGCCTTGTGTGTTTGTTTGCATTGTGTGTGTATGTGTGCATGTGTGTGTATGTGTGCATGTGTGTGTGTGTATGTATGCATGCATGTGTGTGTGTATGCATGTGTGTGTCTGTGTGTGTGTACGCATGTGTGTGTGTGTGTGTGTATGCGTGTGTATGTGTGTGTATGCATGTGTGTGTGTCTATGTATGCATATGTGTGTGTGCATTGTGTGCATTGTGTGCCTTGTGTGTGTGTGTGTATGTATGTGTATGCATGTGTATGTGTGCATGTGTGTGTGCATCTGTGTGTGCATCTGTGTGTGCCTTGTGTGTGCCTGTGTGTGTGTGTGTATGCATGTGTATGTATGTGTGCATGTGTGTGTGTATATATAATGTGTGTGTGTATGTGTATATATATATATATATGTATGTGTATATACAGTGCTTGACAAATCACCCAAAAATCTACTCGCCGAACAAAAAAATCTACTCGCCACCTAGTCCCGCCCCTAGTCCCGCCCCCAACCCCGCCTCTAGTCCCGCCCCCAGCCACGCATTTAAAAAAAAGCCATAAATTAAATAAATTGAATAAATTCCTAGTAAGAACATTCGTTTTTGATATTAGTTTATTTATTGTATTACATTATACTACAATTAGTCCTTAGTGTGTGTGTGTGTGTGTGTGTGTGTGTGTGTGTGTGTGTGTGTGTGTGTGTGTGTGTGTGTGTGTGTGTGTGTGTGTGTGTGTGTGTGTGTGTGTGTGTGTGTGTGTGTGTGTGTGTGTGTGTGTGTGTGTGTGTGTGAATGTCGAATCTAGAAAAAAAAAGCCAGATGTGAATAACTAGTTTCCTGCACCCCTTAACTAGTGTCTGGATACCCCCGCTTCACAATATTTAAAGCAGCAATCCCGTCTGGGATCTTACCTGATCCGCAGACCCTCAAAGTCCAGGTACCCTCATTCCCGCAATGTTATACATTGGAGGGGAGGTGTTCGTTACCTGTCTTCTGGGTTAGGGGGGGTTCGATGTCTTCCGTGTGAAGCTTGAGTCAGATCTGGAAGTAAGCAGTATAGGTTATTTCAGTGTAGTATAGGGCAGTTAAGATATCCAGATCCAGAGTGTGAGAGTGTGTGGGGGAGAGAGCGAGAGTGTGTGGGGGAGAGAGAGAGAGTGTGTGGGGGAGAGAGAGAGAGAGAGTGTGTGGGGGAGAGAGAGAGAGAGTGTCGGAGAGAGTGAGTGAGAGAGAGAGTGGGAGAGAGAGCGAGTGGGAGAGAGAGAGAGTGGGAGAGAGAGAGAGTGGGAGAGAGAGAGAGTGGGAGAGAGAGCGAGTGGGAGAGAGAGAGAGTGGGAGAGAGAGAGAGTGGGAGAGAGAGAGAGTGGGAGAGAGAGAGAGTGGGAGAGAGAGAGTGGGAGAGAGAGAAAGAGAGAGTGGGAGAGAGAGAGAGTGGGAGAGAGAGAGAGTGGAAGAGAGAGAGAGTGGAAGAGTGAGAGAGTGGGAGAGAGAGTGGAAGAGTGAGAGAGTGGGAGAGTGAGTGGGAGAGACAGAGAGTGAGTGGGAGAGACAGAGAGTGAGTGGGAGAGACAGAAATAGAGTGGGAGAGACAGAGAGAGAGTGGGAGAGAGAGAGTGGGAGAGATAGAGAGAGAGAGTGGGAGAGGCAGAGAGAGAGAGTGGGAGAGAGAGAGACAGAGAGTGGGAGAGAGAGACAGAGAGAGAGACAGAGAGAGAGACAGAGAGATAGACAGAGAGAGAGACAGAGAGAGAGACAGAGAGAGAGACAGAGAGACAGAGAGAGAGACAGAGAGAGAGACAGAGAGAGAGACAGAGAGAGAGACAGAGAGAGACAGATAAAGAGACGTCAAGGCGCCGTGACGTTGACGCTGCTCCACGCTGATTGGATGTTTTCAGCCGACAGTGCTCTGAAAAACAGCTTGGCTGTCGGCTGAAAACTCCAGCGCCTCAGCACGCCTGCGGACGCTCGCGTGAGCCCCCTCTCAAGGCATCCTCATTGAGTATGCAGGGGCTCAGCGCGGAGCGTCCGCACGGCTCAGCGCGGCCTGTCCTTCTATGGACTCGGCCAGAGAGACAGATAGAGAAAGACAGATAGAGAGAGACAGATAGAGAGAGACAGATAGAGAGAGACAGAGAGAGACAGAGAGAGACACACAGAAAAAGAGAGACACGCAGAAAAAGAGAGACACACACAGAAAAAGAGAGACACACACAGAAAAAGAGAGACACAGAAAAAGAGAGACACACAGAAAAAGAGAGACACACAGAAAAAGAGAGACACACAGAAAAAGAGAGACACACAAAAATAGAGAGACACACAAAAATGAGAGACACACAAAAATGAGAGACACACAAAAATGAGAGACACACAAAAATGAGAGACACACAAAAATGAGAGACACACAAAAATGAGAGACACACAAAAATGAAAGACACACAAAAATGAGAGACAAAAAAAGAGAGACACAGAACACACACAGAGAGAATGAGAGACAAAGACAGAGAGAGGGCGAGGGCGACACAGGGAGAGGGCGACAGGGAGAAGGCGAGGGCGACACAGGGAGAGGGTGACACTCACAGACACACACTCACTCTCACTCACTCAGACACTCACAGACACGCAGAGACACACTCACGCAGACACTCACGCAGAGACACACTCACGCAGAAGACTCACAGACACACACTCAGAGACACTCACACACACACTCACACACACACACACACACACAGACACACACACACAGACACACACAGACAGGCACACAGACACACACAGACAGGCACACAGACACACAGACAGGCACACAGACACACAGACAGGCACACACACAGGCACACTGACAGGCACACTGACAGACACACAGGCACACTGACAGACACACAGGCACACTGACCGACACACAGGCACACTCAGACACACAGGCACACTGACAGACACACAGGCACACTGACAGACACACAGGCACACTCACAGACACACAGGCACACACACAGACACACATGCACACTCACAGACACACAGGCACACTGACAGACACACAGGCACACTGACAGACACACAGGCACACTGACAGACACACAGGCACACACAGACACACAGGCACACTGACAGACACACAGGCACACTCACAGACACACAGGCACACTCACAGACACACAGGCACACTCAGACACACAGGCACACTCACAGACACACAGGCACACACACACAGGCACACTCACAGACACACAGGCACACTCACAGACACACAGGCACACTGACAGACACACAGGCACACTGACAGACACACAAGCACACTGACAGACACACAGGCACACTCACAGACACACAGGCACACTCACAGACACACAGGCACACTCACAGACACACAGGCACACTCACAGACACACAGGCACACTCACAGACACACAGGCACACTGACAGGCACACTCACAGACACACAGGCACACTGACAGACACACAGGCACACTGACAGACACACACACACACACAGGCACACTGACAGACACACAGGCACACTCACAGACACACAGGCACACTCACAGACAGACACACAGGCACACAGACAGACACACACACACACAGGCACACTGACAGACACACTTGCACACTCACAGACACACAGGCACACTCACAGACAGACACACAGGCACACAGACAGACACACAGGCACACTGACAGACACACAGGCACACTGACAGACACACAGGCACACTGACAGAAACAAAGGCACACTGACAGACACACAGGCACACT